>NC_063350.1:2363787-2405794 GCF_021869965.1 Rhincodon typus
GTGTGTGTAATGGTGATCTGTGTGTATGTGTGTGTGTGTGTGTAATGGTGATCTGTGTGTGTGTGTGTGTGTGTGTGTGTGTGTAATGGTGATCTGTGTGTGTGTGTGTGTGTGTGTAATGGTGATCTGTGTGTGTGTGTGTAATGGTGATCTGTGTGTATGTGTGTGTGTGTGTAATGATGTGTGTGTGTGTAATGGTGATGTGTGTGTGTGTAATGGTGATGTGTGTGTATGTGTGTGTGTGTATGTAATGGTGATCTGTGTGTGTGTGTGTGTGTGTAGTGGTGATCTGTCTGTATGTGAGTGTGTGTGTGTGTGTAATGGTGATCTGTGTGTGTGTGTGTGTGTGTAATGGTGATCTGTGTGTGTGTGTGTATGTGTGTGTGTGCAATGGTGATCTGTGTGTGTGTGTGTGTGTGTAATGGTGATGTGTGTGTGTGTGTGTGTAATGGTGATCTGTGTGTATGTGTGTGTGTGTGTAATGATGTGTGTGTGTGTAATGGTGATGTGTGTGTGTGTAATGGTGATGTGTGTGTATGTGTGTGTGTGTATGTAATGGTGATCTGTGTGTATGTGTGTGTGTGTGTAATGGTGATCTGTGTGTATGTGTGTGTGTGTGTAATGGTGATCTGTGTGTGTGTGTGTGTGTAATGGTGATGTGTGTGTGCGTGTGTAATGATGATGTGTGTGTGTGTGTGTAATGATGATGTGTGTGTGTGTAATGGTGATGTGTGTGTGTGTGTGTGTGTGTGTGAGAGAGAGAGAGAGAGAGAGATGTGGACATTAGATCTGGACTAGGGTCAAATTTATCTTCATCATTCCTATTGGCCTGTTAGCTAACACACAGGAATGAAAGAAAACACAGTGAAAAGACGAGTTGATTTATGAAGATCCTTCCATTCCGTTATATACTGAGTAACCTAAAGCCTTTTGTGTCAAACACCTACCTTGGCAAATGTTTATCATTCTTTATCAAAGAGTTTTTTGTTAATATTGTTGCCTAAGTTTCTATCTCAGTACTCCCCTTTTAAATGCTCTGGTTCTGTTGTAGTCAGCAAACAAAGGAATTAACTGGGTTTGTGTTAAACAGCAATTTGTGATGGGATTGTTTATCGGTACCTGTGTCTGTTTAATTTGTAATAACCTAGTTTGTGTTCGCTACACTTATGTAGGCTTATTTGTGATTGGGCAGTTAGTAAAATGCTCTAAGGGATTGATTTTAACTGAATCAATCAGATTGGCTACAATGCTTCATGCCCTTTCTGATTTCACACTCAGTGCATGGATATCAGATGAGGATGAACCACTATTGTATCTAATCCCTGGGGTCCCACCCAGGAACCTCAGCTAAAATTGCCCAATGAATGTGGTTTGTGTTGATTTACAAACTTGTATTTTCTACCGCAGTCATCCTGCTCCTTACCACTCATCCACTGTTTGCTTCACAATATTAAAGTTGGCATATTGTTAGAATATTTAAATAAATGATGTACTTTATCTGTTTTGTCAGGGCAATGCCACTCACAAGGGCATCTGTTTGCTTCGTGATCTGCCAACATGGTGTGAGCATTGTGGGTCCATGAATGTTGCCTCCAGCAGGGTATTTGAATCTTTTGTGACAGTACTCATGTTGGCACCTGTAACATAGGAACTGGACGTGACTCATGTCATACTATCTGAGGGTCTGGAGTCATATGTAGTCCAGACCAGGTAAGGACAGCAGATTTCCTTCTCTGAAGGACATTGATGAACCTGAGGGGTTTTTAGTACAATTAAATATTGTCCTCATGGTCACCATCACTAAAGCTAGATTTAGATTCCAGCTGCTGTGCTGGTGCATGAGCTCAGGCTTGGGCCTGTAGATTACAGAATCCACTTCAGGAAGCGAAGTGGAGGGCACGCCCCTGTCTGTGTCAAAGGGACTGAGGTGGAAATGGTCAAGAGAGAGTCAAGTTCCTGGGAGTGATGATCACTGACAATCTGCCCTGGTCCAGCCATGTCGAGGTGACAAACTAGAAAGCACAGCAACGCCTCTACTTCCTCATTTTTATAGACGCACCATAGAAAGCATCCTATCTGGATGCATCACAGCTTGGTATGGCAACTGCTTTTCCCAAGATCGCAAGGAACTATAGAGAGTTGTGAACACTGCCCAGTCCACCACACAAACCAGCCTTCCTTCCATTAGCTCCATCTATATTTCCCGCTCCCTCGGGAATACAACCAACATAATCAAAGACCCCTCCCACCCTGGTTATACTCTCTTTCACTCTCTTACATCAGGCAGAAGATATAAAAGTTTTGCAGTAGATTTGTAGCTCGGGGTGTGGGTTTTGAGGTTGGTTGGCTCGCCGAGCTGGTTTGTTGTTCCGCAGATGTTTCTTAACCGTGCTGGGCACATCCTCGGTGCAGCCTCTGATGAAGCGTCAGTGTGTTTTCCCGCCTGGTTTTTAAACTCTGGTGTCCGTTGCGATGGATTGCCTCACTTCCGGGTTTCCTCCGTAGTAGAATGTATATGGGGTCGAGTTCAAGGTGTTTGTTAATAGCTTGCTTCGTGGAGTGCCATGCTTCCAGGAATTCTCGTGCTTGTCTCTGCCTAGCCTGTCCCAGGATCTTGGTGTTGTCCCAGTCAAAGTCGTGGTTCTCCTTGTCCATGTGGATTGAGATGAGTGAGTATTGGTCGTGTCTTTTTGTAGCCAGTTGTTGTTCATGTACTCTTGTTGTTAGTTTCCTTCCTGTTTGTCCGATGTAGTGTTTCTCACAGTCTCTGCAGGGGATCTTGTAGATGACATTGGTCCTGTCCATGGCGGGGAGTGGGTCTTTAGTTCGGGTGAGCACTTGTCGTAGGGTTGATGTGGGTTTGTGTGCCACTCTGATGCCCAGCGGTCGTAGGAGTCTTGTGGTGAGTTCTGAAGTGTTCCTGATGTAGGGTAGTGTGATGAGTGTGTCGGGACGTGTAGAATCTTTCTGATGCTGTTCCTGTAGGCATCTCCTGACCCAGTTCTTTGGATATCCATTATCCTTGAACACTTGGAAGAGGTATTCCTCTTCCTCTTGGCGTAGTTCCGTGTTGCTGCAGTGTGGCAAAAAGGGCAACAACACGCTGCAGCAACATGGAACTACGCCAGGAGGAGGAGGAATACCTCTTCCAAGTGTTCAAGAACAGCTTCTACCCCGCTGTTATCAGAGTTTTGAATGTACCTCTCAAATGTTAATGTTGACCTTTCTCTCTCTGTACGGCTGTAACACTGTATTCTGCACTTTATTCTGCTACCCTGATGCACTTAGTATGGTATGATCTGCCTGTAGAACATGCAAAACCCCGCTTTTCACTGTATCTCGGTACATGTGACAATCATAAATTAATCAATCAAATCATAGCTCCTGATCCAGGGATATTATCTTCAAAGGCCAATTGGATCAGTTGTTGAAGGGGTGAAATTTGCAGGGCTACGGAGGAAAAGCATGGGGAGTGCAACCAATTGGATAATTCCTTCGAAGAGCTGGAGAGGCACAATGGGCGGATGTTGTTTATATGGACTTCCAGAAGGCACTTAATTAAGTCCTACATAAGACACTGTGGACGAAGATAGAAACCCACAGAATGGAGCACATAACGTTGCCATGGCTGGGAAATTAGTTGTCAGAAAGAATGGCTAATGGGCAAGTACTGAAATTGGCAGGATGTGACCAGTGGTGCCCCAATATTTTCAGTAATGACTTATTAACAACATTATTTATTAATGACTTGGATAATGGCACAGAAAGTCATATATACAAATTTGCTGATGATATAAAGTTAGGTATTATAGATGATATAGATGACAGCATAAAATTACAAAGGGATATTGATAGACTAAGTGAATGGGCAAAATTGTGGCAGATGGAGTTTAAAGCATGAAGGAGGTTATCCATTTTGGAGAAAAAAAGGATAGATCAGGGTAGTTTCTGGGTGGTTTGAGGTTTAATGCAGTGGATGCCCAAAGATACTTGGGGATTCAGGAGCAGAGATCTTTAAAATGTCACAAACAGGTGCAGAAAATCATCAAGAAAGCTAATAGAATGCTGGCCTTCATACCCAGAGGACTGCAATATAAGGAAGCAAAAGTTATGCTGCAGTTATACAAAACCCTGGTTAGACCCCACTTGGAGCACTGTGAGCAGATCTGGGCACCACACCTTGGGAAGCATATACTAGCCTTGGAGGGAGTGTAACGTAGCTTTACAAGAATGACTGGACTTCAGGGGTTAAGTTATGAGAAGAGATTATACAAATTCACTCTGTTTTCTGTAGAATTTAGAAGGTTAGAATTGAAGTCTTCAAGATATTATGAGGAAAACACAGGGTAGAAAAGATAAACTATTTCCACTGGTTGGGAATTCTAGAACTAGGGGCATAGACTGAGAATTAGGGACAGACCATTCAGGAGAGATGTTAGGAAGCACTTATACGCACAAAGGGTTGGAAATGTTTGGAACTTTCTTCAACAAATGGCAGTGGATGCTGAATCAGTTGTTAATTTTAAATCTGAGACAGATACATTTTTATTGAGCAAAGGTATTAACAGATGTGGGCCAAAGCCAGGTATATGGTGTTAGGCCATAGATCAGCCATGATCTCGTTGAATGATGGGACAGGCTCGAGGGGATGAATGGCCTACTCCTGTTCCTATGAATGGTCCTTTCTTTACTCCTTCACAGGATGTGGGTGTCACTGGCCAAGTGAGTATTGATTACCACAAGGGCAAATAAGAGTCAACCACATTGCTGTGGGTCTGGAGTCACATGTAGGCCAGACCAGTAAAGGATGGCAGATTTCCTTCCCTGAAGGACATTAATGAGTCTGATGGGCTTTTCTTGACAATTGACAATGGCTTTATGCTTACCATTAGACTCTTAATTCCAAAGTTTTATGGGATTTAGATGCTAGCAGCTGCAATGGTGGGACATGAACCTAGATCCTCTGATCATTATTACCTGGGTTTCTGGATTAACAATAATCCTGCAATAAGCTCCTGCGATAATGCCAATAGGCCATTGCCTTCCCTACTTTACGTTGGCCGGGTGACCTCCAGTGCTGTTGCTCCCTGAATAACAAGTTCATTTCAGCTCCGGAAGTGAGTGTAGCCCCACCTGGTGGTGGCAGTGATCAGCTGCAGGTCTGACCTCGTCTGATAGATTGAGGAATGTAGGTGTGAGATACACAGCAAACTCGAGATGTGACAGATTCTTATCAATCACCTGCTTTAATAATAACAGCTTTTAAGGGAAATTAAGCAGACGCCGTTCTCAGAAAAGAGTAAAATCTTTGACTGTCAATTTCTACACACAAAATGTGAAATAAATTGATTTAAAGCAGACACCAATATGCTTGCTGATGATATCATTGGGGTGAATATTGCCACGAAAATCTTCTCCATTTTTCTAATTAAATGGAAGGTTTAGATGTCTAATTTTAGCAAAGTCATCACCTCTTTAACTAATTATTAATGGGGTCTGTTGTAATCCATTTAATTTGTTGGTAAGGTGATATAAATCCACTACAAAGACTGTGTGTAGTTTTCGAGATATTTGATGTTTCTGGTAAATGCCGGAAGAGGGCAGATTGGTTAGACACCAGTCAGTTAGATTTTTGAATATTTTGCATCGTTCAGACAGTTAAAAAGCTGAAGGTTAGCAAAGGGGACAGTCATGCTCCAACTGCAGCACAAGTCCAAACGGGCTCCAAGCATTTCTGAGGGCGGCACAGACCAGGAGGCTCTCAGAGCTGTGCTGTACTAATTAGCCTGGACGATGGAACAAATGGCCACAGTGCCCAGAGTCATTTGTAAAGGCAGACATGAGGTGAGGAGAGAATCAGGTGCAACTACAGTAACAGTTGTGATCAGATAGAGAGCTAGTAAAAAGCTGAGATCCAAGTCGAGATAAGTAATTCATTTCATTTCACTCACTGATTCTTAAGTCCTGCCCAGCTTCGAAATTTCCTGTGAGGTTATTAAACCTGCTTTGGGTATTGAATTGCCCTGAGTCTGAGTTTTCTCAGATGCTGCTCTTTCTCAACAAACTGCAGGTGATTTCTGTGCTGTTCACTAACAGGATAGTGGAAAAGGCAAAGGGACTAACTAAACAAAGACAGGGAAGTTATTCTACACTTAGATCAATATAATTCAGAAGATATTTTCCTCAGACCTATATGTAGGCTCAGTAGTATTGTAGAATCCCTATAGTGTGAAAACAGGCCATTTGGCCCATTGAGGCACACCAACCCTCTGAAGAGCATCCCACCCACTAGCCCTATAGCCCTGCATTTCCTGTGGCCAATGTATCTCACCCACACAGACACAGGGAGAATGTGTAAATTCCATGTAGATAGTCACGTGAGGGTAGAATTGAACCTAGGTCCCTGGTGCTATAAGGCAGTAGTGTTAACCACTGATCCACTGAGCTAGCAGCTTTCAGAATTGCCACAGAAAGGTGTCATGTAGGACAGACCATTTTACTTCAATTTTGGGATTTTTAAAGAATTCTTTCATGGAATGTCATTGGCTGGACCAGCAGTTGTTTCCATGAACTGAGTGGCTTTGCCAACCACATTGCTGTGGGTGTGGAGTCACGTATAGACTGGGTAAAGATGGCAAGTTTCCTTCCCTAAAGGGCACCTGTCACCCAGAAGGGTTTGTATGACAGGCAGTAGCAATAATGTGAATACTATGAGGTGACCTTTTTAATATTGGGGAGCCAATGGCCTAGTGGTATTATTGCTGGACTGTTGACCCAGATAATGTTTTGGGGACCCAGGTTCGAATCCTGCTGCAGCAGATGGTGGAATTTGAATTCAATAAAATATCTGGAATTAAGAATCTAACAATGACCATGAATCCATTGCCGATTGTTGGAAAAACCTATCTGGTTCACTAATGTTCTTTAGGAAAGGAAACTGCCATCCTTATCTGGTCTGGCCTACATGTGACTCCAGGCCCACTGCAATGTGGTTGCCTCTGAATTAGGGATGGACATATATGCTGCCTGGCCAGCGATGCCCTCATCCTGTTAATGAATTTTAAAAATTTACAGATTTCCATTGAATTAAAGCTTCACCAGTAGCCAAGGCAGGATTTGAACTCATGCTCTCAGAATATTAGCCTGGGGCACTGGGTTATTAGCCCAGTAACATGCCCACAATGCCACCATCTCCCCTCCCCCAGGTACTGTTACAAAGCCAGCACTTGTAGCCCACTCCAAACTGGAAAATATGAAAATGACACCAATTCAATTCAAAGCTTGATATGAAATTACAGAAGAGCCTATTCAAATATTGTGCTTTTCAAAAGTGGAATACATTATAGCTTCATTTTTCTATCTTTACAATTTTTTTGCTGCTTAAATGCAAGTTGCACTTACATTTTAATAGCAAAGTGGTTGCCCACTGGAACAATTCTGATCCATTCCAGATTTTTGTAACCGTTTTCTGTTATTAAAAAATGCAAATTCACTCCAATCATTTACATCTTTGCATTCTCATATTATTAATGGATTTAATTGGACAGTAAATGGATTTAAAATTATAAATTGTCAGTTTTTTTATTACTTTCTTTCATGGGTGCACAGCGATGACTATTCAGGGAGCCTCACTCGTCCTTTTAATCTCCAGATTACTGTCACTGATGTACAAAATCAAGGACTGATTAAACAAATTGAATGATACTTTGATACTTCTGTTGTACGGCATGTTTTTGGGATCTTGAGTGCCACATTCAACAACACTGTTTCCAAATCGGAACTCAGTCACTCTTCCGAGGGATTGTGAGATGATGGAACACCTGGTTCTATTCAAAGTGGCATGAAACCTTTGACCCTGAGTGGTGGTTTGAACTTCCTGTTGGGATACTGACAGGAATCAAAGATATTGGGCTTGTAACTATGTCCTTTGTGGCAAAGTGCTGATGTTGCTGGCTTTTAGTCTCACAACTGCTTTGTTAATTTCTAGTATTTTCTTATCAACCTGTTCAGAGATGTTGTTACATACCTCTAGGGCACTTGGGACCTTGACTTGACTTGACCCAGGCCTCCTAGCCCAGGGTAGGGACACTACCAAGCCTCCATGACTTGGAGGGAGGAAGCGAATGTAGCCAAATTTGGTGATGACGGTAAAAGAAGTGGAAAGGCGAGTTGCGAGAGGGATACAAAATCTTTACGGTGAGATAACAATAGGTTAAGTACCTCATTGTAGAGTCAAGGACCAGAGGGCATAGTCTCGGAATAAGAGGGCACCAATTTAAGACTGAGATGAGGAGGAATTTCTTCTCTCAGAGAGTTGTGAGTCTTTGTGATTCCTTGTCACAGAGAGCTGTGGGGGGGCAGAGTCCTTCTGTATATTTACGACTGACATAGATAGATTCTTGATCAGTCGGAGAATCAGGGGTTATGGGGAAAGGGCAGGAAAGTGGATGTGAGGAATGTTGTTGGATCAGCCATAATCCTGTTGAATGGTGTAGTAGGCTGGAAGGGCCGAATGGCCTACTCCTGTTCCCGTTTCTTGTGACCTTACCAGTGCACCACAACAGCCCAGCTAAACTATTCAAAGACTCCACATCAGAGGCAGAGTTCCAATGTTGTATTGTTATTTTTGACAAACCTGTACAGACATGTCACAGCACATCCCTGGGGCAGGTGGGATTTTAACCTTTTGGCCAGAGGCAGGGACACTACTGCTGCACCATGAGAACCTCTTTTGGCAAATTTCCAACCCCCGGACAATTTATACCATCAACATTCTTCAAAGGCTTTATCTTATCACAAGTGTATGTGTGGAATTATACAGGTCTATAGCACAAAAAAATTGAGTCTGTGATGATGTACTTAAAAAGGAGAAGGGAAGGAAGAATTTGCACTCATTATAATGCCTTAAATTTAAAGCCAGCTCCCAGAGGGGACTGGATAACTCAGCAGCCAATCTGAGCATCCAGTCCCTGGAACGAACATTGGGATTTTCAAACATTTGTCTTATTATAGATTCAGATCAATTCCAATGTGAGAAACATTTCCAGTGAAGCAGGTGTTCTTCCTTCTTTACATCGTGGAAGAACAATTGTTCCAAATGGTATTGAGGATTGCAAACCAAAATCTGACACTGTTTTGCTGCACACCATTTGTTCCACAGTGTAAAGAGACCAAACACCTTCATGTAGTCTTACTGCTGTTTAGACATTGTCAAGCAGTTCCTGTTCTCAAAGTTTGAGGAACCTAAGGAAAAGCAACCTGTGGTTTTCACTGCGACTAGATTGCTGTTACATTTTAGGCTCAGCCCTCTCCCTCCGAAAGACTCCCTTCTGGCAGCGACACTGTGACCATTAGAGATAAAGTACCAGGAAACCCCACAATGTGAAGGAAGGAGCTGTCACAGGACTAAGTAAAAATAGGATGTATGGTAAGAGAGCAGGAAATCTTCACTCTGTTTTTTTTACTGGAATTTATTCTGCTTGTTCGAGATAAGAAAGTTAACTCTTTCACCCTTGAAAGTAGGACCTCAATTCAGCTTCCAGGAATAAGCCTTAAATAATTCACCTGGGGTTGAGTGTTTGAGCCTTGTTTCAGCTTCACCATGTGAAGATACCCTGGACCATGAGGTAAACCTAGCAAATCCCTTCACATGCATTTACAATCGGAGGGAAGCTTAATCCAAAGCCCAATGGTTTAACTGTTTGTCGTTCTGGAGGGGACAAAAACACTGTGGCAGAGAGCAGCCCAAATTCTATCAGGCAGACCTGTCCCTATTCCCTGCTCCCAGCTGTTCTCTTAATGGTACTAAAATGAGCAGCCAACAGAGGAAAATGTAAATGTACGAGTGCAGCCACAGAACTGCTCTTCCCCTCTCACCAGCCGACTCAGATTGTTGGCAAACCATTCTCACAGGAGATTTTAAAATTCATTCATTGGAAATGGGTGTCACTGGCTGGGCCCAGCATTTATTGCCCGTCCCTAGTTGCCCCTTTGAGAAGGTGGGGGTGAGCTGCCTTCTTGAACCGCTGCAGTTCATGTGCTGTGGGTTGACCCACAATGCCATTAGGGAGGGAATTGCAGGATTTTGACCCAGTGACACTGAAGGAACGGTGATATATTTCGAAGTCAGGATGGTGAGTGGCTTGGAGGGGAACTTGTGTTTGGTGGTGTTCCCATGTATCGGCTGCCCTTGTCTTTCTAGATGGAAGTGGTTGTGGGTTCAGAAAGTGCTTTCAGACTAGGCTTCGTGGCTATCTCCAGTTCGTTCAGTAAAGGCACAAGCTACGTGCTTACCAAAGGTCAGTGCCTGCTGTCTGAACTCCAATTGTTTATTTAAAGCTGTTCACAGTTACTTCATAATGCAATAAGAAAAGCCACAACAGTGTTAATCTATCTGCAGCAAACCTGGATGGATCTTCCGCTGCATACAACTTGTAGAGCTAACTTTCAAAACCAGAAACAAAAATAATGGTTCAGCAACTTTATGTGCTCAGAAGGTTCTAATTTTGTGTTACTCACCCCTTACTCAGTCTAGGTGAAGTTGAGAATGTTGTCCATAGCCAGTCACATGGAAGGAAATGTATTCTGATCATTTTATTTATTTGAGCAACATTAACCAGTGGATTGCTAACTTGGGAAGGTAATGGTTGACATGGATCATTTCAACAAAAGGAAACTCAAACATCGGAAAGAATGAATTTGTCCTTATAGCACATATTTAGAATGTCCAGAACTGCTTTACCACCGAACCAGCATCACTATCAGGCTCTGGGGTAGCTGGGAAAACTCCTCTTGTTGAAATAATTCCACGGGATCTGATTCCCAAAGCCTGTCCGCCAACTACAAGGCACAAGTCGGGAGTGTGATGGAATACTCTCCACTTGCCTGGATGGGTGCAGCTCCAACAACACACAAGAAGCTCGACACCATCCAGAATAAAGCAGCCCATTTGATTGGCACTTTCTATGCCTCTAGCACAAAGTGGCAGAGGTGGTGTGTATCATTTACAAAATGGTTCATCAAGGTATCCTCAACAAAGCCTCTGACCTTTCCAACCTAGCGGATACATGGGAACACCACCAACTTCAAGCTTATTTCCAAGTTACAAATCATCCTGACTTGGAAATATATTAATGTGCCTTCGCTGTCACTGACATTGTAACGGGATTCAAGAACGCAGCTCAGCACCACCTTGTCCAGGGCAATTAGTGAGGGGCAATAAATGCTAGCCCAGTCAGCGATGCCCACATCCGTTGAAAGTATGAAAGAAACTGCCCAGCTTAGCAGACAGACAGGCTTTAGTTCATTGTTCATTTGAATACTGGGTCCCTGTGATGACATTGACTCAGTCAGAGCTACCTGAAACTTGACTTGAAACAATGAACTCAACTCTCACAGAATAAAGCTGAAGCCATAACCGTGTGCCTCTGAGGGGAGAGCGGCCATTCACGGATCCAGGGCTGGAATTTTCAGATTAATGGGATACCTACTATTCAAACAAAAGTAGTTAATAAGGTGCTTTGTGAAATGTTTAATTCAATATTGGACTCTTGCGTTTATTTGTGTAGGTCATTCTTAAAGATTGTCAAACATGAAGCTGTGCAGCATCTCACTGCACGATATTCTTTCTTATAGCTCAGTCACCAATATACAACATTCTACTGTGGTCTGTTAAACTGAGTCACTGCTTATCCCTTTCATTTTGTTGAATTTTGTTCCCCATCTCTGACCTGGGTGAGGGGACTAGGTGGGTGGCATATAGTAAGTTGTATCCCCCTTTCTTATCAATCTTGGTGTGAGAAGAGGAATTAGGATCAATCCCAGATAACCTTCTATAAATTTGACCTTCCAGTAGGAAAGGTAATGGATACATCGTGCTCTCACCTCATGGAAACACAACTAGGATTGGGAGCAGCAACTCTGGAAGGTCACAGAGTGAATCTATGACATACTTTGTCATTGAATTTAACAATAGCAGAGAAACTCAGCAGGTCTGGCAGCACCTTGTGGAGAGAGAAACACAGTTAATATTTTAGAACTGTGTAATTCTTCTTCAGAGCTTCAGATCTGACTCAAAATAACTAACTCTGCTTCTCTCTCCACAGACGCTACCAGACCATGTTGATTTTCTACAGCATTCTCTGTCTTTATTTCAGATTTCCAACTTCCACAATATTTTGCTTTTATTTGCACACACCAATATCACCGTCACTCAGTCTGCTTATCATTCGCCTTTTAGTTTTCACATTCTGTGACATGAACAGATTTCACAGTTGGCTGCAGGAAATAAAACTCAGAATTAGCATTGACTCTTGTAGTCCCAGATAAATAAAAGCAGGCTGGTGTTGCTTTTTGACAAAGAGAAATACTTCTCAGCTAACGGTGAGTGTTTAAGTAAACCTGCATTTACACAATTGGAATAATTGGCAAAGCTTTGTAAAGTTTTTTGAAGAGATCCATGTCTTTATGTAGACCAGATAGAGGGCAGCAGTTGTGTCACAAGCCTTCTTGCAGCTTTGTAAGAGGATGTTGTTATTTTTAGAAGTTTTATATGTAGTCAGTGGTAGATGTTACTTCATTTAGGTATTTGCATCCAGTGATAATTCAACAATCACCCATTGTTCAATTTTCAATGCTGTTAATGAGAGATGAGAGAAAGGTTAGTGCAGTTAACACAAATTTGCTTACACATTCACCTCGTGTTCTTGTATGTAAATGATGAACATATTACATAACTGATGTTTGCTTAAGTTGTCTTAATGAGAAAATTGACGTAATTTATATTTCACTGATCATTGCCGTTGATTCACCGGGATGTTTCCTCAAATGGTGATTTTCCATTTGTTTTTATTCCGCCACATCATGTGGGTGTCACTGGCATTTATTGCCCGTCCCTAGTTGCCCCTTGAGCAGGTGGGGGTGAGCTGCCTTCTTGAACCGCTGCAGTCCATGTGCTGTGGGTTGACCCACAATGTCCTTAGGGAGGGAATTCCAGGATTTTGACCCAGTGACTTTGTAGAAACAGCGATATATTTCCAAGTCAGGATGGTGAGTGGCAGGAAAACTTACAGGGGGTGGTGTTCCCCTGTATCTGCTGCCCTTGTCCTTTTAAATGGAAGTGGTCGTGGGTTTGGAAGGTGCTGTCTGAGGATCTTTGGTGAGTTTCTGTGGTGCATCTTGTAGATAGTACACACTGCTGCTACTGAGCGTCGGTGGTGGAGGGAGTGGACGCTTGTGGATGTGGTGCCAATCAAGCGGGCTGCTTTGTCCTGGATGGTGTCGAGCTTCTTGAGTGTTGTTGGGGTTGCCCCCATCCAGGGCAAGTGGGGAGTATTCCATCACACTCCCGACTTGTGCCTTGTAGATGGTGGGACAGGCTTTGGGGAGTCAGGAGGTGAGTTACACACTGCAGGATTCCTAGTCTCTGACCTGCCCTGTTACAGGATGTTTGACTTTATTTTTAAAGGTATAAAGTACAAAAGTATAAAAGTTAGGATGCACATTTATAAACTGCTGACTAAGTCTGGTCTGGAGGATGCAGGAAGGATGTCAAAGCCTTCAGGAAGGTGCAAGGGAGATGGAGTGGAACAGTCAGGAGGATGAGGGATTTCAGCACCTGGAGAGTCTGAGATTGTAGCCCTTAGAGATGAGAAGGTAAAGGATAGATTCAACTGAGGAGTTCAAAATTATTAAAGAGTTTAGGGAGACTAAGTAAAGAGAAAACATTTGAACTAATTGGTGAGATCTTCCAAACAGCCAACACAGGTGTAATCGGCTGCATGGCTTTCTGTAAGGAATGATTGTATGATTGTAGGATGTGATTGTATGGTCTGGAAGAGGTAGCACCAGTGCTGAGATTCCCAAGACCCATGGTCATTTCACAGATTTCTTTCTGAACTTCAATAGGGTTCTGAGTGTTTTGTAATTATGTTGTGAAATCTCACAGAATCCCTACAGTGTGGAAGCAGGCCAATTGGCTCGTGTTCACACTGACCCTCCAAAGAGAATTCCACCCAGACCCACCCCATTACCCTGCATTCCCCTGGCCAATCTACTTAACCCTGCACATCTTAAAAGTGTGAGGTGATTCACTTTGGAAGGAGTAACAGGAATACAGAGTACTGGGCTAATGGTAAGATTCTTGGTAGTGCGGATGAGCAGAGAGATCTCGGTGTCCATGTGCATAGATCACTGAAAGTTGCCACCCAGGTTGATAGCGTTGTTAAGAAGGCGTACAGTATGTTAGGTTTTATTGGTAGAGGGATTGAGTTTCGGAGCCATGAGGTCATGTTGCAGCTGTACAAAACTCTGGTGCGGCCACACTTGGAGTATTGCATACAGTTCTGGTCACCGCATTATAGGAAGGATGTGGAAGCATTGGAAAGGGTGCAGAGGAGATTTACCAGGATGTTGCCTGGTATGGAGGGAAGGTCTTATGAGGAAAGGCTGAGGGACTTGAAGCTGTTTTCGTTAGAGAGGAGAAGGTTAAGAGGTGACTTAATAGAGACAGACAAGATGATCAGAGGATTAGATAGGGTGGACAGTGGGAGCCTTTTTCCTCGGACGGTGATGGCTAGCACGAGGGGACATAGCTTTAAATTGAGGGGTGATAGATATAGGACAGATGTCAGAGGTAGGTTCTTTACTCAGAGAGTAGTAAGGGCGTGGAATGCCCTGCCTGCAAAAGTAGTAGACTCGCCCACTTTAAGGGCATTTAAATGGTCATTGGATAAACATATGGATGATAATGGAATAGTTTAGGTTAGATGGGCTTCAGATTGGTTTCACAGGTCGGCGCAACATCGAGGGCCAAAGGGCCTGTACTGTGCTGTAATGTTCTATGTTCTTTGGACTGTGGGAGGAAACCGGAGCACCCAGAGGAAACCCACGCAGACACAGGGAGAATGTGCATACTCCACACAGACAGTCGCCTGAGGGTGGGATCAAACCCATGTCCCTGGTGCTGTGAGGGAGCAGTGCTAACCACTGAGCCACCGTGCTGCCCTATCTGTAAGCAGTTGTGTGCTAGTGTCAGTGAGAAGCTCTACCTTCAGGATGCTAATAGACAGTTACTTGCAGCCAAGATGTTACTGATTCTCAATGATTGGGTCCAGGGGAATATCTGATTGGGTGTCAGTCAGAAGTAACTAATGGTCCATCCTGTGAGGGTGACCTGCTTGAACTGCTGTGGTCCCTGAAAGGTATGTATGGTGATGTCAGGAAGGGAATAGATTCTGACCCAGCCAGGATTATTGTAACTTTAACAGTTAAAAACACTAAGAAAATCCGAAAGGTTGGTTAAATACCAATTTCAGGAATGCACTATCTGTGTCTCTTCAATTGCTGCTCACCTTAAATAATCCACATGGGTCATTGCAAAATAGCATGAAAGGTCAGTTAATCTTGGCAAAATTGCACACTTCCTGGAAAATCAAATGGAATATTAATCTTCAAATTGGAACATTCATATGTCATTCAGATATAATTAGTTCTGACTGTAAATGAGAAGCTATCTCACGTATTCGTACCGTGTTAATACTACATGCATGTTGGAACTCAACAATACTGACATGTCCCTTGGTTAGAATTGTGCCTGTTCAGAAGGGATATGACCTGGATATGAGGCAGAGTGAATGAACCTCCTGAGCATTAGATCAACTTGGAGCAAGGAGAAGATGGCTTTAGTCTGCAGCAGGTTACTTTGTCCAGTGTTAGGGAGTGTGCCCTGCAGATACTGCTTACTTCAAACAGAAATATTTCGTTCCCAAAGCTGAGATTTTAAGTGTTGACTTTAAGTAAACATTTGGTGACAGTATAAATCCTTTCATAAGATGGTGTTGAGGAGGTATAGGTCCATCTGAAGCTGGGTAGGAAGAGCTGTACATTTCAATCATTACTTTGTTGCTTAACTTACATAAGGTTTCATGACGTGGTAGCTCCGAACTGAGTGAATACCCTCAGTGTATAATTCGTTCACCTTTTCATTTAATTCTCAATGTCATGTGATAGAACTGAGCACCACTTGAAATCTGGACACCTTGCACATTATATGGGGCAGCATGATGTCTCAGTGGTTAGCGCCGCTGTCTCACAGTGCCAGGGACTCGGGTTCAATTCCAGCTTCGAATGACAGTCTGTGTGGAGTTTGCACTGTGTCTGCCTTTTTTCCAGGTCCTCTGGTTTTCTCTCACAGTCCAAAGATGTGCAGGTTAAGTGGATTGGCCATGGGAAATGCAAGGTCAGGGGTCTGGCTGGGATGTTTTTCAGAGAATCAGTGTGGACTTGATGGGCTGAATAGTCTGGGGGCTCTATGTACTTCTGTAGGGATTCTATAATTTATACTTCAAATAGGACAGATGTCAGAGGTAGGTTCTTTACTCAGAGAGTAGTAAGGGCGTGGAATGCCCTGCCTGCAAAAGTAGTAGACTCGCCAACTTTAAGGGCATTTAAATGGTCATTGGATAAACATATGGATGATAATGGAATAGTTTAGGTTAGATGGGCTTCAGATCGGTTTCACAGGTCGGCGCAACATCGAGGGCTGAAGGGCCTGTACTGCGCTGTAATGTTCTATGTTCTATGTTCTATTGGCATTTATAAGTAAATATTTTCCCTTAAATACCTCTCCTTGGGAGTCTGGGGATGTGGACCACAGAATATAACTTTGCATTTAATGTTAGGTTGGCTTTGTTGATGTTTCTTTTCCCAAAACTGAGGGTCAAGAAAATTCACAGAATTTTTCATTTGGGAAAAATCAGAATCGCTCTCAAAGTCAAATTAGGTGTCAGAGCCAATTGAGAGCCATGGGCTCGGCAACTTGAGAAATACAAAAACAGTCAAGACAGAATGTGTAGGTGGACACAGCTATGGCGGATGCAGTTCAGTGCAGATGGATGTAAAGTGCTCTTTGTGTTGGAAGGGAAAGTATTGATGACATGTGCACTTTATGAATGATGTGAAAAACTGAAGTCGAGGAGTGGTGAGAATCTGGGTCACCTGAATTCTCAAAATATCAAAACATTGAACAGAAATTAAAAAAAATACATGAATGGATTACTGAAAATAGAACCATAGAATCCCTACAGTGTAGAAACAGGCCAATCAGCCCATTGAGTCTACACTGATCCTCTGAACAGCATCCCACCCAGACCCATTATCCCTGCGTTTCCCACGGCTAAATCACTTATCCTGCACATCCCTGGACACTATAGCATGGTCAATCCACCCTAACCTGCACTTCTTTGGACTGTGGGAGGAAACCGGAGCACCCAGGGGAAACCCACACAGACACGGGGAGAATGTGCAAACTCCAACAGACAGTCACCCAAGACTGGAATTGAACCCGGGTCCCTGGCGCTGTGAGGCAGCAGTGCTAACCACTGAGCCACCGTGCTGCAAATAGATTGATTAGGCTCAATGACCTTTTCTGTAAATTCTACATAATCATATGTACAGTAGGGCATGTTAGAGATAAATATGAGCAAACTGGATAGTGTTTTAGTCAACCAACAAAAAGAGAAAATTTAACTTGTGTTTATGTAGCACCTTTCCTAATCTCAGGATGTAGTTCAGCACCTTCCAGCCAATGAAATGTTGCCAAGGTAGAATAAGGGAAACTTGTTGAGTACACTGTTTCTGTTCAGTTACCGAAACATACAGGCATTAGAGGGAAGCACTATCAGGTGAATTCTCAGGGCCATTAGGCTGAGTGATGAAGGCAGGCGAGAGGTGACAATTCTGGTAAATAGTCTTTAGAATACCCATGAAAGCAGACAGTGAGGCAGACTTGTAGAAAGCAAATTTAGAACCAGGAGATGCCTCTTCACACCAAGAGCTACTAATACTCAGAATAGTCTCTTAGATAGAGGCAAAAATTATGCCATTATTCAGGAAACAATTAAAAGCTACACTTGGGGTGAGGGGCTGAGTGTTGTTCTGGATGGTTAAACTCAGATGAACCAGCCAGCTCTTATCTTTATCACTCTTGTGAATGACTTTTATCAACCAAAACAAACTCTCCCAACTGCTCCTCAGTGAAGTCAGTGCTCTACTTTGGTCTTCTGATCAAAGTGTTTTCAGGATATGAATGATTCATTCTTGAAATGGACATTTTGTCATTAATACTTAATTTTTTTTCACAATTTAGTGTGGTTCTAAAACTATAATGGTGCAGCATTACCTCAACAATTGACATCCACCACACCTCAAAACAATTATTTGTCACCAAACACATTATTACACACCTCCTACGCATGTGGAACTTGAACCCAGACTTTCTAGCCCAGAGGCAGAGTCACTATCAGTGCACCACAAGGTTAACTTATCAATGTTACTTTCAGGAATGGAATTGTCAGGTTAATTAAAATGGATTTTCTGCATATTATCCATTGGATCAACATGTGTCTTTCTGCCTCTGTCAGAGAGAAGCAACCTTCATTCTCTCTTTCCCAACTGGATTCTCTAGTTCCCCAGAAAGCTCAGGCAGGTTAACGAACAATGTTGTAACAATGTTGAAGTCAGCTTGGGAAGTGGGAAAGCTAATCAGATTGATGAAAGCAAGAGTGAAGAAATTGGGTCAACTGTCTCGTGGGGCTGTTAAAAGCTGCTCCAATCAGTTATAAAAGATTCATGCACTTTAAAAACAAAAAAAAACATTGGTAATGCTTTCTCTCAGTCACTTTCCATTGCTGGTTACTTTTACAGAATCTGACACTGTGCAGCACTTAATGTGCAGTGTGATAAATGTGTTGCTAATGCTTTCTTCCTGAAGTTGTAATATCCAGCAACACCGTAACAAGCTTAAACTGCTGAGTAGAGCCAGAGTTTATTTTTCAGAAACAGTTTTTCTCAAAGTGCTTTTCTTTTGTTTGTCTATTCTTTCCTGGGTTCTGGGCGCAACTGGTGAGGACAGCATTTCTTGTCCATCCCTAATTGCCATGGAACTGAATGACTTGCTAAGCCATTACAGGGTGAGGTTAAGAGTCAACCCCATTGTTATGGTTCTGGAGTTACGTGTAGGCCAGGCCAGATAAGGATGGTAGATTTCCTTTCCTAAAGGACATTAGGAACCGGAGTAGGCCATTCTGCCCCTCAAGCCTGTTCTGCCATTCAATGAGATCATCGCTGATCTGTGGCCTAACTCCTGCTTTTGGCCCATATCCCTTAATACTTTTGCTTAACAAATGTTTATTTGTCTCAGACTTAAAATTAACAACTGATCCAGCATCCACTGCTGTTTGTGGAAGAGAGTTCCAAACATCTACCACCCTTTGTGTGTAGAAGTACTTCCTAACATCTCTCCTGAATGGTTTGGCCCTAATTCTCGGACTATGCCCCTAGTTCTAGAATTCCCAACCAGTGAAGATAGTTTATCTTTATCTACCCTGTCTTTTCCTGTTAATGCCTTGAAGACTTCGATCAGATCAACCTTTAATCTTCTAAAATCTAGAGAAAACAGGCTGAATTTGTATAATTTCTACTCATAACTTAGCCCCTGAAGTCCAGGTATCATTCTTGTAAAACTACGTTGCACTCCCTCCAAGGCCAGTGTATCCTTCCCAAGGTGTGGTGTTTGAAGCGGGGTCTAACCAGGGTTTTGTGTACCTGCAGCATCATTTCTGCATTGTTGTACTCCATTATTGTATTCCATTAGCTTTCCTGATGATTTGCTGCACCTGCTTGTGGCAATTTAACAATCTCTGCAGTGGAACTCCCAAGTCCTTTTAGACATCCACTGTATTTACCTTCATACCATCTAGACGGCAGATTTCCTTCCCTAAAATAAACAGAGATGGGTGTTTAACAACAATCAGCAGGTAGCTACACGGTCACTATTAGGTGAGCATTTTTCTACAAAGGGCCAATTTTTCTTAATTGAACTCAGGGGTAGGAACTTGTACCCATATCCTTAAAGCATCATCCTGAGCAGCTGAATTTCTAGCCCAGTGACACTGACACTGCACCAGCTCCCCTTGATTATGTTGTTGGAACGCTGTGCCAGCAGATACTGTGTGCTCCTTCAACAAGGCTACCGGCTATAGAACACAGAACAGCATAGGAACCGGCCCTTCGGCCTACCATGTCTGTGCCAAACATGTTGTCATTCTAAACTAATCCCATTTGTCTGCACATGTTCCGTATCTCTCTATTTTCTGCCTGTTTGCGTATCTGTCTTGATGGCTCTTAAACTTTGCTGTTGTATCTACCTCTGCCACCTCCCCTGGCAGCATGTTCCAGGCACATTTCCTGTAAATGTTCCCCCTCTCACCTTAAATCTGTGCTTCCTAGTGTTTGACATTTCCACTGTGGGAAATAAACTCCAAATACGCTGTGGTTCACTCACTGAGCTGGTTTGTTGTTCCGCAGATGTTTCATTACCCTGCTGGGTAACATCATCAGTGCAGCCTCCGATGAAGCGCTGCTGTGTTTTCCCGCCTGGTTTTTAAACTCTGGGATATGTTGGAGTTGATTACCTCATTTCCGGTTTTTCTTCGACCCTATATTAGACCCTATATATACACCTCTGCGAAGAAAAACCAGAAATGAGGTAACCAAGTCCAACAGACCCCAGAGTTTAAATACCAGGTGGGAAAACACAATTGCGCTTCATCAGAGGCTGCACTGATGATGTTACCCAGCAGGGTAATGAAATGTCTGTGAACTAACGAACCAGCTCGGCGAGCCAACCAACCACAACATCCACAACCCGAGCTACAAATCTACTCAAGAACTTCAATCTCCAACTATCCACTCTCTCCGTGCCTCTCATAATTTTATACACTTCTATCAGGTCAACTCCTCGGCCTCCATCGCTCTACTGAAAACAATCTATGTTTGTCCAACTTCTTCTGCAACTGCCCCTTTTAATATGTGCTCAAGATACTTAATCAATGTTTATCCCCATACCCTTTATTATCCTTAACCTTAATAAGATATTGCTAAAATTAGGGATTTTGTTGAAATTTTCATCTCGCACTCATCAGGACACTTTGCAAGAAATATCAATGTAAACACAAAACAATCTTTGATACCGTCTGAGAAGAGAGTGCTGACTGTTTTACAAGATGACTCAATTTAGTAGAGGTACTGCAATGGAGATTGTGACAGCTCCATGCATATTGATAGTTAACTGTCAAACTTTGTTCACTGGCACATACCGGGAGCAGTATGTATTATGACACAAAGCCCTGTACTTGCTGTCAGAAAGGTGACGTACACCCCTGTGCCTATTTCAACTCAACAAAACAGGTGACAGCCATTCTCTGGTTCACTTCGCATGGCAATGCCTTGACCAATCAGTGTCAATCTGCCAGGTTTAATGAAGCATAGCAGTGAACTGTCAGACATCATCTAACTGGTTCACTTTCCATGGCAGTGTTTTGACAATCAAAGTCTACTTGTGATGGTGTAAAGGTGTTGTTGCTGTACTAGTGACACAGTTTAATATCTCTGGGTCTAGTGGTTCAAGGCAGATGGTGAAATTTGAATTCAGTTAGTAAATTTGGAATTTAAAAGGAGGCTATTATAATTGTAACCAGGAAATGGCATATTATTTAAAAAAAAAAACACATCAGGTTCACCAATGCCTTTTAAGGAAGGAAATCTCCTATTCTTAACCACACTGGGCCTACATGTGACTCTCTGGATCAATAGCAATATTGTTGACTCTTAACTACCCTTTGAAATAGCTTAATTTGTTTTTATTCATTTTGTAGGATGTGGGTGTCGCTGGCTGGGCCCAGCATTTCTTGCCCATTCCCTGCTGCCCTTGAGAAGGTGGGGGTGAACTGCCTTGTTAAACCTTTGCAGTCCACCTGATGAGGTTGACTCACAATGTCATTGGGGAAGGAATTCCAGGAATTTGACCCAGCATATTTTTACCAAATCAGGGTGTTGAGTAGTTTGGAGGGGAACTTGCAGGGGGTGGTGTTCCCATATGTCTGCTGCCCTTGTCCTTTTAGATGGAAGTGGTTGTGGGTTTGGAAGGTGCTGTCTGAGGATCTTCGGTGAATTTCTGCAGTGCATCTTGTAGATAGTACACACTGCTGCTACTGAGCGTCGGTGGTGGAGGGAGTGAATGCTTGTGGATGTGGTGCCAATCAAGCGGGCTGCTTTGTCCTGGATGGTGTCAAACTTCTTGAGTTTTACTGGAGCTGTCCCCATCCAGGCAAGTGGGGAGTATTCCATCACACTCCTGACTTGCGCCTTGTAGATGGTAAACCACTCATGAATGACAGATGACCTTATTGAAACATACATGATTCTCTGTGAACTTGTCAGGGTAGATGAGGAGAGGTTGCTATCCCTGTGTGACAGTCTAGGACCAGAAGGTATAACCTCACAGTAAGCGGTTGCAGATTTAAGAAATGAGGAGAAATTCTTCTTTTAGAGGGTCATGAAGTTCCTTACTGCAGAGGGTTGTTGAGGCTGGGTCGTTATGTGTATTCAAGGCTGAGAGAGACCGGTTTGTAATCAGTAAGGGCATCAAGGATTATGGGGAAAAGGCAGGAAAGTGGAGGTTCGGATTTGTTGGTTCACCACCACCTTCTCAAGGATGGCTAGGGACAGAAAATAAATACTGGCCCAGTCAGTGATGTCCACATCCCACCAGTAAGTAAACAAACACCTTGATCTATTGAAAGGTAGAGAAGACTTGATGGGCTGAATGGCTTACTTCTGTTCCTATATCATATGGTATTTTTTTCATAGAATCATAGAATAGTGTGGAAACAGGCCCTTCGGCCCAACAAGCCCACACCGACCCTCAGAGCATCCCACCCAGACCCATCCCCTAATCTACACACCCCTGAACACTTTGGGCATTATAGCATGGCCAACCTACCTAGCCCGCACATCTTTGGACTGTGGGAGGAAACCAGCGCACCCAAAGGAAACCAACCCAGACACAGGGGGAATGTGCAAACTCCACACAGACAGTCACCTGAGGGTGGAATCGAACCCGGGTTGCTGGCGCTGTGAGGCAGCAGTGCTAACCATTGAGCTGGTATAAGTCTTCTAATGAGCCCCTAGGTTCTATCAAACTGCAACAGGGGTTCAAAAAGAAGGCACACCATCATGTTCTCAAGGCAATGATTATGGCTGAGGAGACCCTGTCACAGCTAGTATTGCCTACAAACTCCGTTTGGATTTCTTGGGCTTATTGATGTAGAGCGGGGCAGTTACAATTTAGCTTTCACTTTTCAGCAGCTGGTTTTGTGTCCATCATTAGTTAGAAACGAATTGAGTATTTCATCTCAGCCCATGTGCAGTATCCTGTGATCAGGGTGAAGTGCAATGACATAACAGCGTAAGAAGGTTGAATCATTTGTTGACAAACAGATATAAAGAATGTACACACGTGAAATGATGACACGGAGATCTTTTTACCAGGATGATCAATCCCATGATTCCCCTGTGGAAAGGGACAGAAACAAAGCCCCTGACATTAAGCAGATCAGGAGCAGCTATGATTACTTAGTATGAAAACATATTCAAGGAAAAATTATACAATGACAAATGATAGGGAGAGAGGAAAAGATCACCTCCGATTAATAGAGCAATTTCTGTTTGAGAACAGTGCAGGAACAGGCTAATGGAAGGTCATAAAAGATAATTAAACATGGCATGTGGAAAAAATTGCCACACACACCCTGAGGCAGCTGTGGCATGAAAGATATGGATGATGAGGGAGTGTAATCAGAAGGCTGCAAGACGAGAAACTAAACAAGAGGGAGCGATGAGGTGAGCAATGAATCAGAAAGATAAAATAGAAGATAAATATAATTTTGCTTTTAAGATTCTAACAACCTAGATGTTTAATACGGGTGACTGATGAGTGCAAGATATAAATACTGATTGATGTGTTCTCTATATTACCAGAAAGGTGAATCTAAAGAGACTGTGTTGAAGTTACCAGCTTAAATCATTGAAGTAACAAATATGCTTTTATATTCACTTCTTTCATGACCTTTGGAGATCCCAAAGTGCTTCATAACTTTTACTTTATTACTTTTTGAAATGCAGTCACTAGTGGAATGTAGAAGGGTTGTCAATTTACACAGAGCAAGGACCAGAAGCAGCAATGAGATAATGAACCAATTGTTTGATGTCAGTCGAGAGCTAACTTGTAGGGAGAACAAAACTGGAAATTCTCTGCTGTTCTCCACGAGGTGCCATGAGGTCTTTAATAAAGCTTAGTCTCCATTTAATGATTCATCCATAGGACAGCACCTCTGACCATGCAACACACCCTCAGTATTGCACTCAAATGTCAGGACAATTTTGGTGTTCTTGTCCTGGGGTGGATGCAAACTCACAATGTGTTGACTCAGTACTAAGAATGATACCCACTAAACTGCTACAGCAAGCACAACAGTAACACTGAAACCCCTTGTCCTTTCTGCCCTTTCAAGTGCTCAATGACAGTTTTATCTTGTGGGCAAAAGCAACAGATATCGAAATGTCAAGGACAAAAAGTTATGATGTATGTCAGAGCTGAGTGAAGTCCTTTACAATTCCATCAAATAGTTGGTGCTGGTTTAGATGTCTAATGGAGAGAATCCCTCAATGTTCCTATTCTCATTCTGAGTAACAGGCCATCATCATGCCAATGAGTAAAATGAACTGGATATTGGAGTCAGGCAGATTTTACAGGAAATTTGTGAGCATTTTGCCCTTTGTTCTCTGTTCTCATTGGGTGATGATTCTGGTGTTCAATATCCAAGGTGCTTGGAGTGTTTGTATCTTACGTAAGAAGGCAGTCCTAGGGCATCGATGTGAGGGCAGCTGGGAGTTTTAACATGGCTGAGTAATAGACAAGGGGATTGGGTGGATCAGGTCTGGCTGGGGAGATCATTGGGCAGAAAATTTAAGCACACCAGCTAACAGAGTTCAAAAGCCCACCCCCCTCAGTTATACCATTGTGCTCAGGACAGGAGGTGTGCTGCCATTTTAGATTTGTTAATAAGCTGAAAGCCTGAAGGTTAACTTGCTTCAGAAACGCTTAAAATTGCAGAGGGAGGTGCACAGCCTTTGGAAAATCTCTTGGACCCTCACACAGCTTTTGACTCTGACCCCCCATCCCCAACCCAGCCCACAGTATCAAGTGTTGAAGCTAGCTGATTGTACAGCCTGTTCCAAGGCACTTGATGCCCAGGGACTGCAGGCCATGCTCTGATGCCTATCAGTCTGGACTCCCAGATGGGGAGACCATCAGTGACTGGGGAATTACAACTCCACAGGGAAATGAACACTTCCTGGTTTTCTGTGTTCCAATGGACCCCACATCCTCAAAACCCCAAAGCAATCCTGGTTCCAAAACTCGTACCATTTCACATTTTCAGCGTAAGGAAGGGGTACCTGATGTTGCAAATACTGGTGTTCCAATCTCCCAGTGTTGATAGTGGAGAGATACCTTGGGACTAGCCATACCCTGAGTTCACATTACTTTTAATATTAATCTGGGGGTAGGTCCTAAGCTGTAGAGCCACTGTAATGGGAAGTACCTTGGCCTTATCTGTGCCATCAGGTACACCCCCTCTGATAAGGAAATGAGCTGAAGCCACAGAAAGAGGAAGTTTGTATGTTGGTAGACCCTATCAGCGAAGAAGAGTTTGGTCAATAAAAGGTTGCACTGATAACTTTCCCTTCAAAAAATGTTCAATGAACGTGATTTCAACTATTTAAATATAACGTGGAGCTAAGAAGCATCTGGCTTCTGAAGAAAATAACAAGATGAAATGATGATTTTGCAGACATCATTCAGAGTATAACACCTGTAATGGTGTTCCTTTGCTAAAAGCAAAGTAAAGAATATTATAACCGCATGAATTTCCATTGGAAAACTGTTAAAATAGACAATGATAGTTGGGTGAAGAGATGGAGGAAGGAGAGACCTCTACATGTGGATTAGTTTGTTGGTGGGGATTTTTAAGAAGGCTGAGGGTGATGGGGTCAAATGTTGATCATGTGATAAAAATAAGTGAGAAGGTAGTCACACCATCCCTTCAATCCCTCAGCTAGCCCTTAACTCCAACACAGCATCAGACTGTGTGTTGGAGCGAAACAAGGATGACTGATGACAACACCTGATGGTGAGCAAAGTGAGAATTTTTGGCCATTTTTGTTTCCCAAAGGGAAACGAAAGAAAAGATGAGTAAATATGAAAATACATCATCTCCATGATTTGTTTTTCCGAGTCAGTGGGATGAAGGAAAATCTCAGAGAAGTGAATGGACAGATTTGTCATCTTGGGAAAGAATGAGTTAGAGGACAAAACAATGTACAGTCTTGGTTTTAACATCATTGAGAAGGCAGAGAAACACCAAGAACATGTCAGATGGTGTGCTTTTAGCCTTGGGGGAGAATGGGAGGAAGTTTCAGAGTGACAATGATCATAATTGTATTGATTAGAGCCGGGCAAATGAAAGGGTCTGATGAAAGACAAAGACCAAGGTCATATAATACAACTGGCTTTCCAAAGCAAGAGTCACTCGAGGTGAAATTGTAAAAGACAGGAGATTGAATAAAACAAAACATTTTATTTAACTTTGAAAAGCTTGTTTCAAATATCTGATATTAAATCAGAGAGAATGCAACAGTTTTGGAATGAGTGTATTTATTCTGAGATGCATAGAGAGGTAACCTGTACAAAATCATTTGTTTATACTACACCATTTCCAGTAAAACCTTGGATCTACTGATTGAATATATATTCTTTGTTTGTCTCCTTGCTCTTATGAAATCCTCACAAATAACTTATTTTTGATGGGTTTTCAATGTAACCTTTTCCCATTCTATTTGTTTGTGGTTGCTTGGATATGGAGTACCTGCTAGAGTTTGCATTGGAATGGGTTGTGACTGTAAGACTGAATGTGTTGGCTGTGTAGTTTTTGGCTCTTTTAAAGATGGGGTGGACACACCAGGTATGTCTGAGCTGTATTCTAATCCTTTAATCGGACCATCTGTATTCCAACGGACTGCATTCAACCAATGTCCCTGGGACTTGGTCCATTGTCACCATGGTAATCTATGGTCAGACAATTTGTAGAATCATCTAATTACAGGAGTAACATCTCTGTTTAAAACTCCTGTTACTTTTAGCCTGCACTACGACATTCTGACATAGCCCTAAGAGCACTCATTTGCTTTCTGCACTTAATCAATACTTTGTAATTAAGTGATCCCATGTCACACATTGGAAAATCAAGGAACAGAATACTTCTGAGAACAGGAAGGAAAAAACGTCTGAATTTAGACACTGTAATACAGAAATGGAAAAAAAGGAATTGAAAAGTGGTATCAGTTATGCTAAACCTGTATCAAAGCTTGGTTAGACCACACTTAGATACCGGGTACAGGTTGACTCATCCTGTTATAAAAAAGGATGTGGGGCACTAGAGAGGGTGCAGAGAAGATTAACAACATTGATAGAAGCGTGTGAGTATACCTATCAGGATGGATAGACTGGCTCCCTCTGCTCTCAAAATAAAGGCTGAGTACTGGCCTATAGAGGCCTCTAAAACAGTGAAAAGATTTTATCAGGTGGATACAGAGGGAATGTTTCCTCCTGTGGGAAAGGATGTACCTAGAGGCCATCAAGATAAGATAGTTAGCAAGAAATCCAGCAGGCAATTCTATTTGCTGTTCTAATTCAAAAGAAGCTTCTTTACCCAGACAGCAGAACCCACTGGCCACAGGGAGAGCTTTCTTTTAAATCAAGGAATGTGGATGCTGCAGGCTGGGCCAGCGTTTATTGTCCATCCCTTGACAAGGTGGTGGTGAGCTGCTTCACTGCCGTCTGTGAGATGTACAACTGTGCATAATGTCCTTAGGGAGGGTGTTCCAGGATTTTGACCCAGTGAAGTGAAGGAACGGTGATATATTTCCAAGTCAGAATGGTTAATAGCTCGGAGGGGAACTTGCAGGGGGTGGTGTTCCCATGTATCTGCTGCCCTTGCCCTTCTAGATGGAAGTGGTCGTGGGTTTGGAAGGTGCTGCCTGAGGAACTTTGGTGAATTTCGGCAGCGCATCTTGTAGATAGTACACACTGCTGCTACTGAGTGTTGGTGGGAGGAGGGAGTGAATGTTGAAGGCATTGGATGGGATGTTGTTCAAGCAAGCTGCTTTGTCCTGGATGGTGCTTGTTGGAGCTGCACCTATTCAGGCAAGTGAGGAGTATTCCACTGTAGACAGTGGACAGACTTTGGGGGGATCAGGAGGTGACATAATTACCACAGGATTCCCTTGTAGCCACAGTATTTATATGGCTAGTCCAGTTCAGTTTTTATTCAGTGGCAACCCCCCAGGATGTTGCTAGTGGGTATTCAGCAAATTGAATGTTATGGGGCAATGATTAGATTTTCTCTTATTGAAGATGATCATTGTGCGATACAAATGTTTGTTACTCGAAGGTGGATATTGTTCAGGGCTGATCACACCTGGACATAGACTGCTCCAGTACCTGAGGGTTTGAAGTGAATCGTATTGATTCATTTATGGGGAAATGAGATAAACACATTAGGGTGAAGACAGCAGATGGTTTTAAGGTAGTTTTAGATGAGGAAAGACAGAAGGGACCCGAGTGGAACATTAAAATGTGCGTGGACTGGTTGGGCCAAATGGCCTGTTTCCGTACTGTGTATCCCAATGTAATCCTGTCAAACTGAGGAGTTTGTCTTGGGTGATGTTGGAAATGGTATAGTCTGGCTTCAGCAATCATAACGCGTAGAAGGGACCAACTCATGCTTCATGTCTGTTCTGACGTTTGGAAAGAACCGTCCACTCCTTATGTTCTCAGCCTCATTCTGTCACCTGTCAGGATGTGCACTGTGCAGCAATCATTCTCAGTCCCCATTCCCCAGTCATTAAATAACCTGTATCCTCTGGTTACCAATCGTCCAGCTAGGGAAAGCAGTTCCTCCTTTATCTACTTTATCAGTACCCAATTTCAACACCTCTCTGTCTCTCAGAAAAATCGTCCAAACTTTATTTTATATGTTCTTGGGATCCAGCATTTATTGCTTATCCCTGATTGCCCAGGGCCCAGTTAAGAGTCAGCCACATTGATGTGGGCCTGGAGTCACATGTAGGACAAACCAGGTAAGGATGGCAGTTTCCTTCCCTGAAGGACATTAGTGAACCAGATGGGTTTTACAACAATCAACAATGGTTTCATGCTCATCGTTAGGTCAGTTTTCTTATTGTAGATTTTCGTTGAATTAAAATTTCACCATCTGTCGTGGTGAGATTCGAACCCTTGAACCGAGACCACTACCGGGGTCCCTGAAGTGCCAGCCCAATGAAACTATCACTTGGTAAACTTTCCCAGTTTATCCACGGGATGGAAATGAATGTGGTTTATTAGACCGCTGCATGACATGTCACTGAGCCACATGGAGCAAGAATGTATTCTCATAAAATCACAACAGAGCAAACAGAGAATGAGACCATATACAAACAGGTAAATTAGGAGCAGGCCACTCAGCCCCTCGAGATTGCTGGTCTGATTACTCTTCATTGCCACCTTCACCAGCTAATACAAAAAGAACAAAAAGAGAAGTACGGCACAGGAACAGGCCCTTCAGCCCTCCAAGCCTGTGCTGATCATCATGCCCTGATTAAACTAAAAAGCAAACCTTCTGCCCTTATTCAGCCATATCCCTCCATTCCCTCCCTATTCATGTAACAATCCAATTGCCTCTTAACTGTTGCCAATGTGCCTGCTTCCACCACCTCTTCTGACAGTGTGTTCCAGGCTCCTACCACTCTCTGTGTGAAAAACTTTCCTCGCACATCTCCGTTAAACTTTCCCTGTCTCACCTTGAATCTGTGCCCCCTTGTAATTGAAACTTCAACCCTGGGAAAAAGTCTTTGACTATCCACCCTATCTGTGCCTCTCATGATTTTGTAGACATCTATCAGGTCTCTTCTCAGCCGCTGTCTTTGCAGTGAAAACAATCCTAGTCTTTTAACCTTTCCTCATAGCCAATGAGACCAAATACAAACAGGTAAATTAGGAGCAGGCCACTCGGCAACATCCTGGTGAACCTTCTCTGCACTCTTTCCAAAGCTTCCACATCCTTCTGGTAACATGGCGACCAAAACTGCACACAATACTCCAAATGTAGCCTAAGAAGGGTTTTATATCGCTGCAACATGGTTTGTCAACTCTTGTACTCCATGCTCCAGCTGATGAAGGCAACATGCCATGTGCCTTCTTAATCACCTTGGCCACCTGCGTTGCCACTTTCAGGAAACTGTGGACCTGCAGACCCAGATCCATCTGAATGTTAATGTTGCTAAGGGTTCTGCCATTTACAGTATAATTCACACCTAAATTTGATTCTCCAAAATGCATCACCTCACATTTGTCTGGATCAAACTCCACCTGCCATTTCTGTGGCAAGTCACCAATCTATCTATATCCTGTTGTATCCTTTCACAATCGTCGGCATTATCAGCAACTCCATCAATCTATGTGTCATCAGCAAACTTGCTTATCGGACCACCCACATTTTCCTCCAGATCATTTATATATACTACAAACAACAGAGGACCTAAGACTGACCCCTGTGGAACACCACTATATACCGGTCTCCATTCTGAAAAACGCCCTTCCACCGCTACCCTCTGCCTTCTATGACCAAGCCAGTTTTCTGTCCATCGAGCCAGCCCACCCCGAATGTAACCTGCGTAATCTTTCACTCCCTTCCTTACCAAGAATCTCTCCACCTCGCTCTTAGAAATATTCAAAGATTCTGATTCCACCGCCTTTTCAGGGAGATTTCTGAAGATTTATGAGAAAAAAAAGTGGCCTTGTCTCTATTTGAAATGGGGAACCCCTGATTTTCAAACAGTGACCCCTCATTCTAGATTCTCCCACAAGAGGGAAGCTCATTTTCAACTCCTTCCTGTCCACGGATTTCCATTCTTTCATTCCCAATGTGTGATCCTCGGTGCTGGAGGCAGGAGCTTACTATTGAGAACCCTCCCTGTGTGTGGGGGACACTGAGTTGTGATAACTGAGGCCAGTGGAAGAGCTGTATCAACCCAGACCATCACTTCCAAACATCATTCCGGAGGTGTTGCTGCTGCCAATGGGTTGTGCTGTGAAATTCCCTGGTGGGAACATCCTGGTGACTCCGGTTCCCAATGTAACCGATTGGACAAAGCAGGAGAAATGAGCTGTTTCTCCCAGAGAGAAGGGAAACAAATAACTGTGTCCAAAACCCAACTGCAGTGAGTGTGGATGATTCCCAGGCGAGATATGACTGACAGGTCTCGTGCTCACGATCAGTTCCTCTGGAGCCCTGTTTTAATATTTTGCTCCTGGCTTTGTTCCGAGAAGCATGTAATCTAATTGATCCTTTAGTTGTACAATGTCCCTGATTAATATTATCTTGTAGTCAAGAAAGGTGAGTTAATTAATTATACACCAACATGACTCACTGCCTTGTAAGATGATTAAAAATGCATTTACAAAGGAATGTTAAACCTCTGCAATGACATTAGTTGCTTCATTTTCTCAGCTTATTACAGCTTTTCTCTACTCGTTTCTTTTGGTTTTCAGTGAAGCACCTTTTCCAGATTCTAGCATTTGGTTCAACCGTCAGCTCATGCTAACCCTGTGAGCCAACAAGAAAGGATCCAAAATTCCAAAGACAGAACTGCTTCACTGTTGTCACACCAGGCTACCTTGGATGTTTTCTGGGACTATAGTGATAGTGAAATCTGCTGATAACGAGCTAAGATTTTATCCAGAATGTAGTGCACTCTCACAGCTGTAGCTGTGCTATGGGTCTATGTCAGTGAGAATGGTTGTTGCTAAACAGCTTCAGGACAAGCCTGGGCCCCTGCACCCAGCTGGGACCGCGATACAAACTGCTACACACACTCCTGCTACTCCTTACTGAGGGCTATCCCCTCTGTACACAAACTGGGATACTCAGCAAATTCAGAGGCTACCACTTAGCTTTGGGGTTTGTATTCGCTAAATAATAAACGGCTGGAAGTAAGACTATAAGATATAGGAGCAGATCTAGGCCATTCAGCCAATTGAATCTGCTCCCCCATTTGGTCATGGCTGATATGTTTCTCAACCCCGTTCTCTGCCTTCTCCCCATAACCCTTGATCCCCTTACTAATCAAAACCCTATCTATCTCTGTCCTAAAGATACTCAATGACTTGGCCTCCACAGCCCTCTGCAGCAATGAGTTCCACAGATTTACCACCCTCTGGCTGAAGAAATTCCTCCCCATCTCAGTTCTAAAGCGTTGTCCCTTCACTCCAAGGCTGTGACCTCAGATCCTAGTCTCTTGTTATCATACTGCTCCACATCCACTCTATCCAGTATTCTGTAAGTTTCAATCAGCTCCCTCCCTCATCCTTCTAAACTCCATCGAGTACAGACCCAGAGTCCTCAACCGCTCCTCATATGACAAGCCCTTCATCCCCAGGATCATTCTTGTAAACCTCCTCTGGACTCCCTCTAACACCAGCACATCCTTCCTTAGATACAGAGCCCAAAACTGCTCACAATATTCCAAATGTGCTCTGACCAGAGCCTTATACAGCCTCAGCAGTACATCCCTGCTCTTGTTTCCTGGCCCTCCAGAAATGAATGTTAACATTACATTTGCCTTCCTAACTGCCAACTGAACTTGCATGTTAACCTTAAGAGAATCCTGATCTGGGACACCCAAGACCTTTTGTGCTTCAGATTTTTTGAAGCATTTCCCCATCTTGGGAAATAGATCATGCCTCTATTTTCCTACCAAAGTGTGTAAGGATATTATTAACCTGGAGAGGGTTCAGAAGAGATGTTGATGGGAATGGAGGGTTTGAGTTATAGGGAGAGATTGGATAGGCTGGGACCCTTTTCACTGGAGCATAAGAGGTTGAAAGGTGATCTTATAGAGATTTATAAAATAATGAGAGGTACAGATAAGGTGAATGGCAGGTGTCTTTTCCCTAGGGTGGGACATTTCAAGATTAGGGGGCATATTTTTAAGGTGAGAAGAGAAAGATTTAAAAAGGACATGAGGGGAAACTTTTTTACACAGAGAGTGGTTTGTGTGTCAAGCAGCCAATCTCTATCCATGCCAATACCTTGCCATTTAGCAACGTCCTATTTAGTGGCACCTCATCAAACGCCTCCTAGAATCTAAATAGATCACATCCATTGACTCTCTTTGACTAACTTGCTCAATACCTCCTCAAAGAAAACAGATTGGTCAGGCATGACCTCCCCTTGACGAAGCTGTACTGACTCAGCCCTATTTTACCATGCTCATCCAAGTACTCTGCAATCTCATCCTTAATAATGGGACTCTAAAATCTTCCCAATGACTGAGGTCAGGCTAACCGGCCTATAGTTTCCTATCTCCTGCCTCCGTCCCTTCTTAAACAGGGGTGTGACATTAACCATTTTCCATTCCTCTGGCACCATCCCTGTCTCCAGTGATTCCTGAAAGATCACCACCAATGCCTCTACAATCCCTTCAATGATCCCCTTCAGAACCCTGGGGTGTAGTCCATTTGGTCCAGGTGATTTATCCACCTTCAGCCCTTTCAGTTTCCCCAGCACCTTCTCCTCAGTGATGGCCACTGCATTCACCTCTGCCCCCTGACTCTCGTAAAGTTCTGGTATGTTGCTGGTGCTTTCCCCTGTGAAAAATGATGTAAAGTTCCTATTCAGTTCCTCCACCATTTCTTTGTTCCCCATTACTACTTCCTCAGCCTCATTCTCCAGCGGTACAAATACTCTTGCCTCTCTCTTATGTTTTGAATATTAAAAAAAGACTTTTGCAATCTTCTTTTATATTATTAGCTAGCTCACTCTCATATTTCATCTTCTATCCCCTTATTGTTTATTTTTAATTACCCTCTGCATGTTTTTAAAGCCTTCTCATTGTTCTGGTTTGCCACTAATCTTCATCACATTGGATGCATTTTCTTTTGCTTTTATGCTGTCCCTGACCTCCCTTGTCAGCCATGGTTCCCTCATCCTCCCCTTAGTGTGTTTCTTTCTCGTTGGGATGAATTTCTGCTGTGCCTCCCAAATTACCCCCAGAAACTCCTGCCATTGCTGTTCCACCGTCTTCCCTGCCAGGCTCCCCTTCCAATCAACTCTGACCAGCTCCTCCCTCATGTCTTTGTAGTTACCTTTACTCAATTGGAATACCGCTACATCTGATTCCAGCTCCTCCGTCTCAAACTGCAGGGTGAATTCTATCGTATTGTGGTCATTGACCCCCAGGGATTCCTTCAGCTTCAGCTCCCTTTTCAAGTCTGTCTCATTACACATCACCAAATCCAGAACTGCCTGTTCCCATGTGAGCTCTACCACAAGTTGCTCCAAAAGGCCATCTCGTAGACATTGCACAAATTCCTTTTCTTGAGATCCGCTACCAACTGGATTTCCCAGTCTACCTGCATATTGAAGCTCCCCATAATGATTATAATAGTGCCTTTCTTACAAGCCTTTTCTATTTACTTTGTTCCTCACATCTTGACTACTTCTAGGAGGTCTGTACACAACTCCCATTAGGGTCTTTAAGCTGATTATAGCTGAAGTATGCTAACATCTGACATGATGGGCTGAATACTCTTACATTTTATGGTCCCATTACCTCCATCATTTTTTAAGCTCTTGCCTCCAACTTGTAAATGTTTTCTCTATCTCCAAAGTAGACTGCGAACTGTCTCAGTATTAAAGAAAAGCATTTTGTGAGGATTGAAAATGATGCAGTTAAATATATCCCATTGTTCAATCCGTGTCCCTAGTGAATGGATTGATCTCATTGTTTGACCTGCTTAGATCATCTATGATTGGACCATAGGATGCGGAAAGAGTCGTAGAGCCACAGAGTAATACAGCATGGGAACAGGCCTTTCAGCCCAAACTGGTCCATGCTGACCATGGTGCCCACTCAGCTAGTTCCAACTGGCCATATTTGGTCCATATCCCTCTGAACCCTTCCCATCCATGTACCTATCCAGATGTTTTTTTAAATGTTGCTATTGTACCTGTCTCAACCACTTCCTCTGGTAGCCTATTCCATATACACACCACTCTCTGTGTGAAGAAGTTGCCCCTCAGGTCCTTCTTAAATCTCTCCCCTCTCACCTTAAACCTATGCCCTCTTGTTTTCAATTCCCCATCCCTGGGAAAAAGATTATATGCATTTATCCTATCTATGCCCCTCATGATTTTATATACCTCAATAAGGTCACCCCTCATTCTCCTACATTCCAAGGAATAAAGTCCTATCCTGGCCAACCTCTCCCTATAACTCAGCCCTACTAGTACTGGCAATGCCCTCGTAAATCTCCTTTGCACACTTTTCAGTTTAACTATTTCCTTCGTTTAACAGGGTGACCAAAACTGTACACAATACTCCAAGTGTGGCCTCACCAATGATTTATACAAATGTAACATAATGTCCCAATTCCTATACTCAATGCCTCAGCTGATGAAGGCCAGTATGCTAAATGCCTTCTTCACCGCCCTGTCTACCTATGATGCTGCTTTCAACGAACAATGTACATGTACTCCTAGGTCCCTCTGGATGAATGAACCCTTCCAATAAGACCATAAGGAACAAGAACAGGGAGTAGGCCATCTCATCCCTTGGGCCTGGTCCGCCATTCAATAGGATCATGGCTGATCCGACATTCCTCATGTTTACTTTCTTGCATTTTCTCGATAATCCTTGATTCCCTGACTACGTATAAAAGACCAATCTTTCTCTTGTATTAAAGCTGAGCATCTTACGCAGAGATGGAAACTCTTATAGTTCAGCGTTCTCTGAGCACTAAGAGTTGAGAAGTTAAATTCCTACACTGGGGACTTCAATTCATAACATTCTGATCCAGGAATGAGAGAGTTCCAAACTCAGTCAAACGGATATCACTCTAAAACATGGATTAACTATTTTTAACAGAGATTACGTTTTAACATCATCAACCTCAAATCTGCCATGGACCATTAAAAATGTTGAAAATAACATCAAGTCAGTATTAACTAAGAGGTTGTGACTTGGTGCTGACTGGGCTGAGACACTATCTCAGCTTTTCTGATCTAGAAGGAGAAACAAATAGAAGAAATGTGATATTAATGACGATGAGGAGTTTAGGAAGTGCCAGTATTGGAACATTTCAAAGGACTATCATTCAGTAGGTTCTCCCAAGCCCCAAAATGGTCAGTAGATGCTAGGGGTCAGTAGGTTTGTGGTTTTTCAGCACATCAAGGATGTGGAATGTAGATCAAAGATGTAAAAAGGGAGGAGAGGGTGAGATCAACCATGGTCCAGTTACATAGAAGAGCAAGCTCAAGAGTCTGATTGGTCAATTCCCAGCCAATGTACCAACGTAACCCTGACTCCAAGAGACTACTGCAGGAATTAAAGGACCTGAGGGAGTGGATGTAAAAAGTCAAGGATCTCAACGAGCAATGTCAATCTGAGGGAACCAGCACAATTGACCAATTAAATCAGGAGGTGGCAGAGTTTGGGTATACGATTGAAAAGTGACTCATTTGATCTTTTATAGGCGTGTGTTCTGCGATCTCTGAAATGGCAGAAACCAGCACATTAGCCAGTGAATGCTTCTGTGGGTGAGTGCAGGCAAAGGACTTTCCCAGTTCACCCTGGGCTGCCACGGACTTTATAGTTATCAAACGAGAATGGAGTCAAATTGTCTGGGTCCAGCTGACAGTGATGTTCGTGTCAATGGGATATGGCCTCTGGCACCAGGGCCCATAGATACAACAGATCTGCATTTTTTCCTTATTCTTTCCTGGGATTTTGTGTTGTCAGCTGAAGCATTTGTTTTCCATCCCTAATTGCCCCTTGAGAAGGTGGTGGTAAAATATCTGCTCAAACCAGAAAACCAGCAAAAAGCAGGAAACACTTGGCAGGTCAGTCAAACAGCTGCTGAGATGGAAGTGCATATGTTGTCTTTTCAGGGTGGCTCTGCAATATTGCAATACACACTTTTGCCAAATAAAAAAGTCCAATCCTAAGCTTTGATTATCTGTTCCCTAGAGAGAGACAGAAGCTGACGTACTTATGATTTTTGTTTCAATATTGCAGCATTTTCAGTTTTTTTCCACTATTTTGCTTCAATGGACAGAGGTTGCACAGCTCATAGGGAATATGACGGTACTTTCCCTGACTGAAGCTCAATTAAACTGCTTCAGTCTTCACTCAAAACAGTTGCAACAAAAACAGCTCAGCTGCAGTCATTTTAACCACGTGACAGTGTCACTGTGCAGCTAATCTTTCAGCTTTTTGTAAAATGTTCAGATCGCATTAAGATAACCAATTATATGTTAAAGGAAACCAAAACTTTTTCCATTTAGTTTATCAGATGTATGTGGTTTAACAACCCAATACACAGTAACTCCGAGTCCCATCACAGTCACCCTCTGTGCTTATCACAGCATCTCTGTTTACCATATTCAGTTAAAGTGGCTTGTCGACATCCTCTCCCTGCCCAGTTAACTCTTTGGAGTAAACGCAATTGTTTGCAGATTGCAACAAGGCCCATCTGCTTCACAGACACTGACTGCTTGATGTTGAATGTCATTCACATGATTTCCCGACAGCTTCAGTCTTTCAGTTTTTGTCTGAATCCAGTTGTTTGTGACCAAATTTCAATCAGAATTGAGAGCTTTGGTCCAATTTTTAAAACAAAGTTCTGCGTGGAGAACTTTCGCTTTGGCTGGAGTATTGCATTTTTTTGTGTTTGGCATCCAGCTGAAGGACACTTGATGCTATGTTCCAGGAAATTATCTATCCTAGTGTCCTTCTAATGATTGAAATCCAATAGCTTTTGATTTCGAGCATCTGGTCCCTCCCATCTTAAAAACTAATGTTCTAGTCTGGCAGTGTCTGCAGAGAGAAACAGAGTTAACGTTTCAAGTCTGGTATGACTCTTCTTCAGAACTGGAGAACCCAGAACTAGACTCAAAACGTTAACTCTGTTTTGTCTATCCACACATTCTGCCAGGCCTGCTAAGTTTCTCCGGCATTCCCTGTGTTGGTTTCAGATTTCCAGCATCTGCAAGATTTGGCTTTTATTCAGAGGTTCACCGTTTACTGGTTGAAATATCTCACCAACCTGCCTCCAAGAAATGCTTGGGCTTTAGCACTAACCAAGTGACATCGAACAAACAATCCCATTAGTAACATACAGGCTGTTAATTAAAAGTTACCATTTAAAAGATAACTCTATATCTCTCCCTCTGCCGCGTAACCCTTAATAAACTCTGGGTACCTACAACCTAGAAATCTCAGATTTCAAATTAAACTTTGATCTAGCATCAATCGCCATTAGCAGGAGGGAGCCTCTACGTTCAATTGAACTGTATTGAACTGCTGATTTACAGATGTCCACACTGTATTCCCAAACAACTTTACCTCTGCTGGGGATACTCTCAGTTCCATGTCTATGATCATTTCAAAGGTTAAGTTAATGTCATAAACCATGAGAGCAAAGTTCCGATAATTTATTGCCATTTCAAACCATGTTAATGCTGTTTCAGAATATACTGCAATGAGTCATTTTACAGATTAGATTTAGTTACTCCTCCTTTACTGTCAGAAAGATAATGATTTACGCAGGAAAGCTACTGTGTGCTTCTGTGTGTGTGCGTGCGAGTGTGTGTGTGTTCATGTGTGTGTGTGCGTGTGTGTGTGTGTGTGTGATGGTGTGTAAGTATGTGTGTGGCTGTGTGCGAGTATGTGTGTGGTGAGTGTGTGTTTATGTGTGTGTGTGTGTGAGTGTGTGTGTGTGATGGTGTGTAAGTATGTGTGTGGCTGTGTGTGAGTATGTGTGTGGTGAGTGTGTGTTTATGTGTGTGTGTGTGTGCTTGTTGTGTTTGTGTGTGACTATGTGTATGTGTGTTTATGTGTGTGGGAGTGTATGTGTCTGAGTGTGTGTTTATGTGTGAGTGTATGTGAGTATGTGTGTGAGTGTGTGTTTATGTGTGAGAGTGTGTATCTTTGAGTGTGTGTAAGTATGTGTGTGTTTGAGTGTGTGTGAGTATGTGTGTGTGCGCGTGTGTGTGTAAGTGAGTGCGTGTTTATGTGTGAATGAGTATGAGTGTAGGTGTGACTGTGTGTGAGTACGTGTGAGTGCGCGTTTATGTGTGTGTGTGAGTGTTTATGTGTGAGTGTGTGTTTATTTGTGAGTGGGTGTATGTGTGTGTGTGTGTTTATGTGTGTGTGTGTATGTGAATGTGTGTGTGAGAGAGAGTGTGCGTTTAAGTGTGTGTATGTGTGTGTTTATGTGTGTGTGTGTTTATGTGAGAGTGTGTCTGTGTGAGAGTGTGTGTGTGAGAGACTGTGTGTGTGACTGTGTGTGTGCGTATACATGTGTGTGAGAGAGTGTGTGTGTGTACGTGTGTGTGTGAATGTGTGTGTGTGTGTGAGAGAGTGTGTGTGTGTGAGAGAGTGTGTGAGTGTGTGTGTGTGTATGAGAGAGAGAGAGTGTGAGAGAGAGAGAGTGTGTGTGTGTGTGTGTGAGAGAGTGTGTGTGTGTCTCTGTGTGTTTTGTCTGTCGCTGTGGCATTGTTGGCGTATGGTCGAGGGTGGGAGTCCTCAGCATCAAACCTGATTTTGTTCGAGTACACTGCCCACCTGAACAGCTTTGGGAGTTATTCATTCACTAATTCTCAGGAACAAGATCTCTGGAAAGTCTTTTCCCTCCGTAGACACTGCCTGCTGAAACATTGCTGCTGTGGCTCACCTACAGCTCAGAACTGTCCTGAGGAGACAAATGTTCAGAAAAGCAATTAAAAATCTTTTTGGGGAACAATAATAATGGTTTTAGTTGTTAATCTCAGATTTTCCAATGCTTTCCTGATAATTGCAGTCCTGTCTCACGGATGAAGAATGTTAGCAGTCAGCACAGTGAATGTTGGTGTTGTAACACCAGTGTAGGATTCTGCTAAATGTAATAAATCCTCCAGTGACAGTACAGAGCTCTTTAGATGGTTTTAATTGATCTGTTTAGATATGTTGTGGCACACCACTGTACCAGGTGAGGACTAGGACCAGAGCTCTGGACGAGATGCAGGGACATTGCTTTCTGCAACAAACACCCAGGAAGACTCATTACACTTTTCTATGATGGTGTGTTCTGAGTTCCAGTCAATGTTAGCTGCAGCTCGTTATATGTACTGACTGGTCATTGGCTGGTAGTAATCACCACGAGAAATCAAGCAGGAGAAATTGTGCAAGAGAAAAGTGACAATCCTTATCACCAGAGAATTTAATAACTTCAGAAATGTCATCGTTTTTTCTTAACCATAAGTAGTTATTGAGGCAAAGACTTGAAGGAATTGGTTAGGTATTCTCGCTGTAAATACCCGTGACAATAAATACTCATTTATTCATATATTCATGGCACAGTGGTTAGCACTGCTGCCTCACAGTGCCAGGGACCCGGGTTCTATTCCAGCCTCGGGCGACTGTCTGTGTGGAGTTTGCACATTCTCCCCGTGTCTGCGTGAATTTCCTCCAGGTGCTCCGGTTTCCTCCCACAGGCCAAAGATATGCAGGTTAGGTGGATTGGCCATGCTAAATTGCCTGTAGTGGTCAGGGATATGGAGATCAGGTGGGTTATAGGGGGATGGGTTTGGGTGGGTGCTCTGAGGGTCGGTGTGAACTTGTTGGGCCGAAGGGCCTGCTTCCACACTGTAGGGATTCTATGATTCTACGATCTATGATTTCATTGGAAGACCTCATCCAGATGCCATGATCTCAAAGACCTTTTGTGCTGCAAATTGTTTAGGTGTGTGGGCCTAACATCTAGGAGTGTCCCCTCACAAAGCCCTCTCCTTTCGCACAGCGTGCAGTAATTTCAGTAGCAGCCTGGGAAGGGCTAGTGTTCAGAAAGTCTGAGATAGTGCAGTGTTCCACCTCACTGAGGGAATGTGCTCTTTCTCTGTTGTAATATCCCATTGCCGAGAGACAGAGCCAGGCTCCAAATAGGGAGAGGGATCCTTCAAGCTACCTGCTGGTTCAGAGATTCTAACAGCTTTCTGGTTATTTCTCACCAAATGTGGCACTATCTTTGTGCAAATGTATTCATAACCAAGTGCAAGTTTTTTTTATAAAATGCTATTCAGCCTGGAGAGTGATCCTTTGATTCAACTGTATATCAGAGTTAGGGCAGTCTGTGCTTTATCCTAGGGTAATGGTTGTTGGAGTGAATGGCTGGTTTGTTTTCAATGTCAAAGGATGGACTCTGTTATGTGAGATTGTAATCCAGCTGGTTATTGATCATACTAATGTTATAGAGCTGCTGCTTTCATGCTGTTTGCAATTTGTGTTTTGCATAATGGGAAAGGTGCCAAACAGAACAGGGACGTCACAGTTAACAGCAATGTTTATTACTGTTCAATTTTATTAATTTATCCTCTATATCCTCCTCACCCTGAAATCAGGAAAAATGTCTTCACCCAGATAATGCTGAGCCTGTGGAATTCTCTGCCACAGAAAGCGGTTGAGGCAAAACATCAAATATTTTCAAGAAGGAGTTGCATATAGTTCTTAGGGGCAGAAGGGATTGAACGGTATGGGGATAAAGCAGAAACAGGGGACTGAGCTGGATGATCAGCCATGATCATATTGAATAGTGGAGCAGGCTCGAAGGGCCAAATGTCTTCCTCCTGCTTCTAGTTTCTATGTTTGTTATGTTTGTTTCTAAACCTTATTGTTTCACATTGAAAATAAAAAAATCTTGTACACTTCCCACAAGCATGTCAAGTGTAAAATGTAAACTGCTGCTCCTGACAAGTTGTGTAAGGATGATACTGTATCAGGTAAGTATTAAACAGTGAAGGTGAAAGATCACTTAGACAGAGTGCAAACAGGTACTTTTCCAATCTGAGACAACAAGGTGCAGAGCTGGATGAACACAGCAGGCCAAGCAGCATCATAGGAGCAGAAAGGCTGACGTTTCGGGCCTAGACCCTTCATCAGAAAATGATGAAGGGTC
>NC_063350.1:2415794-2432060 GCF_021869965.1 Rhincodon typus
TTTCTTAGTACCTGCCTACGGAACCAGATCATCCCCAATGGACTACAATCCACATTCAAGCCTTCCCAATTTGGCCCCAACCGTGACAATATCTACACTCATGGTATTGAGATCCTTCAGAAGCGTTTCTCCCTGCGACTCCTGAAACACACACTTGCAACAATGCGCTGGCATCTCCAGGCCTTTTCTGATGAAGGGTCTAGGCCCGAAACGTCAGCCTTTCTGCTCCTATGATGCTGCTTGGCCTGCTGTGTTCATCCAGCCCTGCACCTTGTTGTCTCGGATTCTCCAGCATCTGCAGTTCCTACTGTCTCTCTTTAAGAGAGCTGTCACCAGCACGATGGGCCGAAGGGTAACTGTCTTCAGAAGGAGAGGGGAAAGAAGCTGAAAGACAACATAAAAGCGAAAATCTGTCTCTCAGTGAGGGCTTTGTTACCTCGAGTTAGACATAGAAACCAATATGAATACGAGAGAAGCTTTCATGTTTCACTGGTGCTGCTGTGTACCTGGGTAAAAGCACAGTTGAGATTAACCACAAACCTTGCTGCATGACTCCTCACCCCCACCCCACACAATCTAACAAAGAATTAAAATAAAAACCTCAAAACTATCTGTGAAAATAAACCTTTATACAGAACTCAGTAAGTGTATCTGTGGCTCACTACTTGATGTTTTTGCACTGGAAATAATCAGTGCCAGGGCTTTTGTTTGCTTTCTAGAGCGGGATGCATTGGTGTAAATCACACCAAACTATTTTGTGCATGAGGCTGTGAACTCAGCATCCAGTTCAGACTATGGTGAATTCGCACTGTCTAACTGAGCCAGCCTCCTCCTGCTTGTCTCTGGGCAACAGGAATGATTGTACAGACAAGTGAACCATCAGTGGGCAGAATCTCCCATCCCCTCCCTTCCACAACCTCCAAGTGCAGCAGCCTTGTGGAAACAGCCATATTCCCTTCCCAGTCACACATCATCTCGATCTGGTCACATACACAATATCAGCCCTTTATTATTGTCAAAATGTCAAAATCCTTAAAATTCTGACCTCTCTGCACTGTGGGAACATGTAGGGTATAGATAGGGTTAATGGTAGGTGTCTTTTCCCTAGGATGGGGGAGTTTAAGACTAGGGGGCACGTTTTTAATTTGAAAGGGGAGAGATTTAAAAAAAGACATAGTGTGGAGGTGCCGGTGTTGGACTGGGGTGGACCAGGTCAGAAGTCACACAACACCAGGTTATAGTCCAACAGGTTTATTTGAAATCACAAGCTTTCGGAGCCACACTCCTTTGTGAAGTCACTTGACAAAGGAGCAGTGCTCCGAAAGCTTGTGATTTCAAATAAACCTGTCGGACTACAAAAACCAAAGGACCTGCAGATGCTGTAAATCAAGAACATTCTGAGGAAGGGTCACCGGATCCAAAATGTTAACTCTGGTTTTTCTTCACAGATGCTGCCAGACCTGCTGAGCTTTTCCAGCAACTTCTGCTTTTGTTCCTGTTGGACTATAACCTGATGTTGCGTGACTTCTGACCTCAAAAAGACATGAGGGGCAAACAGAGGGTAGTTCCTATGTGGAATGAACTTCCAGAGGAAGTGGGGGATGTAGGTATAATTCCAATGTTTAAAAGACATTTGAATAAGTTCACGAATAGGAAAGATTTGGTGGGATATGGGCCAGGAGCAGGCAGGTTGGACTAGTTTAGTTTGGGATTATGTTTGGCATTGACTGGTTGGACCAAGGGGTCTGTTTTCATGCTGTATGACTCTATATAGCTGTTTGAAAAAGTGTTTGCTGTTTGAACTAACGTAGAACTAGAAAAATCATATGATCTAATACCATTTGGCCCATTGTGCTGGGGCCAGCTCTATCAAAAAGCTGACGATCAATCCTTCAGCCCTGCCAACATTTTCTTTTCAAACCCCATGAGAGTCAGCAGCTCCAAGAGAGAACTACTGACAGTGATTTTAACACAATATTAAGAAATGATTGGAGAAACTGAATGATTCTGTATTCAACTGACAAAGTTTATTAGTTGCTCAACGATCATGCTCCAGGCAAGCATTTTTGGACCAGCTTCTCCACCTTCAGTGTGATTTGGACAGGCTGAGCGAGTGGGTAAATGCATGACAGACACAGTACAATGTGGGTAAATGAGAGGATTCCCACTTTGGGAGTAAAACCAGGAAGGAGGATTATTATCTGAATGGCAATAGATTGGGAAAGGTGGAGGAGCAATGAGACCTGGGAGTCCTTGTGCATCAGTCTCTGAAGTTACATGTGTAAATGCAGCAGGCGGTGAAGAAGGCAAATAGTACGTTGGCTTTCGCAGTGAGAGGATTCGAGTACAGGAGCATGAGCTTCTAGCTGCAATTATGCAGGAAGTTGGTGAGACCCCACCTGGTGTATTTTGTGCAATTTTGGTCTTCTTATCTGAGGAAGGATCTTCTTGCTATAGAGGGAATGCAGTAAGGGGTTTACCAGCCCAACTCCTGGGAAGGCAGGACTGATGTACGCGGAGAGGCTTGATCAGTTAGGACGATCTTCACTGGAGAAGAATGAGGACAGATCTAATAGACACCTATAAAATTCAACAAGGACTGCACAGGGCAGATACAGGAAGAATGTTTCTGATGACAGACGAGTCCAGAACCAGGGTCATAGTCTTAAGATATAGGGTGGGTCATTTAAGACTGCGATGAGAACTATCTTTACCCAGAGAGTGGTCAGCCTATGGAATTCTCTATCACAGAAAGTGGTTGAGGTTGTACATGGATAGGAAAGGATTAGAGGGATATGGGCCAAACACAGGCACATGGGACTAGTTCACTTTAGGAAACCTGGTTGGCATGGATGAGTTGGGCCGAAGGGTCTGTTTCCATGCTCTATGACTCTACGATTCTATAACTGAAAACACTGAATGTTTTCAAGCAGAAGTTGGATGTACTTCCTGGGGCTAAAGGGATGAAAGGGTATGGGGAGAAAGCGGGAACAGGGGACTGAGTTGGATGATTGTATTGAATGGTGGAGCAGGTTCAAAGGGCTTAATGGCCTCCTCCTGCTTCCATTCTGTTTCTATGCTCTTTGGAAAAGGCTAACTCTGAAAGCGAGGAGAATCCCTGGTTCTACCAATCTGGTATTTCAAAGTAGTTTGCCAGAGTTTGGGTTTGAGTCTGCTGGGTGCAGACTGGATTCGAATTCTGTGTTTGTGACCTGGGAAGTTACCAGTTTCACAGGAACCTGCCCAGAGGAAACTTCCCTCCAGTTCTCACAGCCCTTCGCCCCTCCACACTTTCCCCCCTGTCCCCTTGTCTACCTCACAAATCCTGACACACCCATTCCTGCTCCACAGGGATAGGACAATGTTGCATCCTATCCACCATTTTCACCTCAACATGGAGACTCTCAGTTGTAGCAGGTACCTTTCTGGTTTAGGAATCGTGTTTTTTTTTAATTCATTCACGGGATGAGGGCTTCGCTAGGCAGCATTTATTGCCCATTCCTAATTGCCCAGAGGGCAGTTAAGAGTCAACCACATTGCTGTGGGTCTGGAGTCACATGTAGGCCAGACCAGGTAAGGATGGCAATTTCCTTCCCTAAAGGACATTAGTGAACCAGATGGGTTCTTCCGACAATCAACAATGGGTTCATGGTCATCATTAGATTCTTAATTCCGGATATCTTATTGAATTCAAATTCCAACATCTGCCGTGGTGGGATTCAAACCCGGATCACCAGAACATTATCTGGGTTTCTGGATTAACAGTCCAGCGATAATACCACTAGGCCATCACCTCCCCGTGCTGAGGTTTGAGCACGTCTCATTACAACTGGAGCTCCATCAGCCCATCTCCCACATCGAGGGTGATCACCCAGTCCGAACCACACAGTGCCCTATCTGTTCATGCTAAAGGACCACTCAGACAGCAAACCAACACCTTACCGGTGAAAGATGGAGTGTGGAGTCTTCAAAAAGACTCCCCAAACCTTGAGAGATCACGACGGACACTCCGAGAGGAGCAGGGTGCATCTTTGGTCATTTTGAGCTGGGAGATTGGTCTTGACCTTTTCAGAAGTTGACCCTCCTTCTCTCTCCCTTCTCCTTCTCTTTGGATCATGTGCAATGTCTCGTGGTGTCATTGTTGAGTTTGTCAGGCACAATGTACACTGTCTATGAGAGATAGTAGGAACTGCAGATGCTGGTGAATCCGAGACAACAAGGTGCAGGGCTGGATGAACACAGCAGGCCAAGCAGCATCATAGGAGCAGAAAGGCTGATGTTTCGGGCCTAGACCCTTCATCAGAAAAGGGGGAGGGGAAGGGGGTTCTGAAATAAATGGGGAGAGAGTGGGAGGCAGATAGAAGAGGGATAGAGGAGAAGATAGGTGGAGAGGAAACAAACAGGTCAAAGAGGCGGGGATGGGGCCAGTAAAGGTGAGTGGAGGTGGGGAGTTAGGGAGGGGATGGGTCAGTCCAGGGAGGACGGACAGGTCAAGGGGGCGGGATGAGGTTAGTCGGTAGGAGATGGAGGTGCGGCTTGAGGTGGGAGGAGGGGATAGGTGGGGGGAAGAACAGGTTAGGGAGGCAGGGACGAGCTGGACTGGTTTTGGGATGCGGTGGGGGGAGCGGAGATTTTGAAACTTGTGAAATCCACATTGATACCATTGGGCCGCAGGGTACCCAAGCGGAATATGAGTTGCTGTTCCTGCAACCTTCGGGTGGCATCGTTGTGGCACTGCAGGAGGCCCAGGATGGACATGTCGTCTGAGGAATGGGAGGGGGAGTTGAAATGGTTCGCGACTGGGAGGTGCAGTTGTTTATTGCGAACCGAGCGTAGGTGTTCTTCCCCCCACCTATCCCCTCCTCCCACCTCAAGCCACACCTCCATCTCCTACCGACTAACCTCATCCCACCCCCTTGACCTGTCCGTCCTCCCTGGACTGACCCATCCCCTCCCTAACTCCCCACCTACACTCACCTTTACTGGCCCCATCCCCACCTCTTCGACCTGTTTGTTTCCTCTCCACCTATCCTCTCCTCTATCCATCTTCTATCCGCCTCCCACTCTCTCCCTATTTATTTCAAAACCCCCTTCCCCTCCCCCATTTCTGATGAAGGGTCTAGGCCCAAAACGTCAGCCTCTCTGCTCCTATGATGCTGCTTGGCCTGCTGTGTTCATCCAGCCCTGCACCTACACTGTCTATGAGTCTAGATGGTTGTTTTTAAGAACATGAGGATATTCCTTTGGTGTGAAATTTATCAACGATGGTGTCAATATTTGAAAGGTTGACCAGTCTGAGTCTTTGCCTTTTCCCAGCTGTCCCCAATACATCTTAAAGCAGGTAATTCAACAGGAATGTGAAGTTCTTTTGTCATTGCAAATAACTTTTCAATCTCAGCAATCTCCCTTTACAAATTCCCTTCCCCATGTTTGACAAATGTAGGGGGACATTGCTGTCTCTACCTTAACCCTCAGGTCTTTATAGAAGGTGCCTCAGCTTCATGTGGCTGACATTAAAGAAGACAGTGACATGCCCCTTTAGAAACTATCTACGTAGAGTTCAGTAGGATACCCGCATGCTGAAGCTGGCAGCCCTTCCCCACTTGATGATTCTGTTGGTAGCTCTCTCAAGTCGACATTAAAAAGCTGCAGCTTCGATCCTCGCACATGATGTCTGCACCCCGTCCTGTCAGACTGTTGGTGGAGGGGGGGGATCTATTTGTGAATGCTTCCCAGACAGTCTCAGGGAGGAACAGGATGGTCCTGAGGTTCACTGACAAACATTCCTCCCCCATTAGACCACATGACCATGAGGAATAGGACCAGGAGGGGGCCGTTCAGCTCCTTTAATCTGCACCACCATTCAGTAGGATCAGGGGAGTGGCACGTTAGCTCAGTGATTAGCACTGCTGCCTCACAGCACCAGGGGATGTAGGTTCAATTTCAACCTCAGGCGACCGTCTGTGTGGAGCTTGCACGTTCTCCCTGTGTCTGCGTGGGTTTCCTCCGGGTGCTCTGGTTTCCTTCCCGCAGGTTAGAATGGCTTAACCACAATAAATGTAGGTTTATGGGGATAGGATGGTGTGATGCTATTTGGAGGATTGGCGATGGGCCGAATGGCCTCTTTCTGCTGTAGGGATTTTATAGTTAATCCAACATTCTCACATTCATTTTCCTGCCCTTTCCCGACTGATCAGGAATCAGACAACTTACCAGCTGACTGCTTAAGAAGCAATCCAATTGGTTCTGAGGAAAGGTCACCAGACCCGAAACGTTAACTCTGTTTTTGCCTTCACAGATGCTGCCAGACCTGCTGAGCTTTTCCAGCAACTTTGTTTTTGTTCCTGATTTACAGCATCCACAGTTCTTTTGGTTTTTAATCCAATTGGTTAGTCACTTCATTCCTGTTCATGGGCTCTTGCTGTGTATTGCAAGCTAACATATTTCAAAATGTGTTAATGGCTTCACAATGTTTCCAGGAGATGTGACAAAGCTCAGCGCTTTGTTCCTCCTGTTATGGAACTGTCCTCTACAGCCCCCGGGGGTTGATAGAATAAAGAGAACATTGTGTTTGAATGACAGGGATTCACCTCCCAGGATCTATCCAGGCATCAGTCAGTTAAGGTCAGAAGTCACACGACACCAGGTTATAGTCCAACAAGTTTTTCTGAAATTATAAGCTTTTGGAGTGCTGCCCCTGTACTTCAATCCTCTCACTCTGAAGGCCAACATACTGTTTGCCTTCTTCACCTCCTACAGGCGGTAAAGAAGGTAAATGGTATGTTGGCCTTTATTGCGAGAGGTTTTGAGTACAGGAGCAGGGATGTGTTGTTGCAGTTGTACAGGGCCTTGGCGAGGCCACACCTGAATATTGTGTGCAGTTTTGGTCTCCTTTTCTGAGGAAGGATGCTCTTGCTCTCAAGAGAGTGCAGTGATTCCAGGGATGGCGGGACTGATATATGAGGAGAGATTGACTAAGTTAGGATTGTTTTCGCTAGAGTTCAGGTGAATGAGAGGGATCTCATAGGGACTTATAAAATTCTAACAGGACCGGACAGGGAGGATGTTCCCGACGTTGGGTGTGTCCAGAGCCAGGGGTCACAGTATGAGGGTTCAGGATAGACCATTTAGGACGGAGATGAGGAGACACTTCTTTACCCAAAGAGTGGTGAGCCTGTGGAATTCATTGCCACAGGAAGTAGTTGATGCCAAAACATTGAATGTATTCAAGAGGCGACTAGATACAGCACTTGGGACGAATGGGATCAAAGGTTATGGGGAGAAAGCAGGATTAGGCTATTGAGTTGGACAATCAGCCATGATCATGAAGAATGGCAGAGCAGGCTCGAAGGGCCGAATGGCCTCCTCCTGCTCCTATCTTCTATGTTTCTATGTTTCTTCGGTCCAACCAGTCCATGCTGAATGTAATCCCAAACTAAACTAGTCCCACCTGCTTGTGTTTCAAATCTTTCCTATTCATGAACTTATTCAAATGTCTTTTAAATGTTGTAACTGTGCCCACATCCAACACTTCCTCTGGAAGTTCATTCCACACACGAACCACCCTCTGTGTAAAAATATTGCCCTTCATGTCTTTTGCAGATCAGCAATCACACGACACCAGGTTATAGCCCAACAAGTTTATTTGAAACCACAAGCTTTCGGAACGCTGCTCCTTCATCAGGTGGCTTCACGAAGGAGCAAGGCTCCGAAAGCTTGTGATTTCAAATAAATCTGTCGGACTGTAACCTGATGTCGTGTGACTTCTAACTTTGTCCACCCCAGTCTAATACTGGAATCTCCACATCAACATTCAGTTAGACCGCAGGTTCCTGTAGACTGGGAAGGACAATTGCCTAAAAAGTGACAACAAGAACATTTTACCAAATTTTAAGTGACAATAAACAATCTGGAGAGACTTTGAATGAACACAATATATATTCTTAAATAATGTTCATCACTGACTGAGTAATGCCCATAAAATCCTGAATCCAGAAGCGTCTGGTGAGGCCACAGCTGGAATATTGTGTACAGTCATGTCCCCACACTTTAGGAAGGATGTGAGAATACTAGGATTTTTCCGGAGGTTTCCATGGTCTGTTTTCATTTCTTGTAGTCCAGTCCCATCCAATCACAGAAAAGCACAAAACTGCTCACAGGTGAAGACCAGGGCAGAGGGTTTCACAAGAATCTATTGAATAGGAGAAGTCTTCCAAATGTGATCCACAGAAACCAAGTCAACCCATCACAACCTTCAATGTGTGCTCCTCAAGGTCAAAGTTCACAATCCCCAATAATCGAGAATCTTCATCCCCTTCTCATGTCTCTGGTATTCACCCATGGATTGCTGCACTCAATCAAAAATCCATCCTCTCTCTCTCTCTCTCCCCCATCCCAGTTTGTCAGACCTGTCCAAATCTGTCTATTCCTGCCTGTCTAACCCACCAACCTGAAAACATTTTGTTCCTGAAATTCCACGAACCATCAGTTGGTGCCTGGCTGGAACAGTATTGAAAGATTGTGATTTCCCCTTTCTAATGAGTTGCCTTGTGCTAGGGAGGAGTGGGGGACGGGCTGTGAACATAAGCATTGAGACACTCGGCCCCTTGACCAGTTCCACCATTCTATAAAATCACGGCTGAATTGGTTGTGTGTGGAGTTCCACATTCATTTTTTTATTTATGGAACCCCGACAGTGTGGAAGTAGGCCATTCAACCCATCGAGTCCACATCTCCCCCCCCATACTTCCCATGGCTAACCCGCCGAGCCTGCATACAACAGGACACTACAGGCAATTTAGTACAGCCAATCCACCTACCTGCACATCATTGGAGTGTGGGAGGAATCCCATGCATATACAGGGAGAACATGCAGACTCCACACAGACAGTCGCATGAGGATCGAATCAAACCCTGAGTCCCTGGCGATGTGAGCAGCAGTGTTAACTACTGAGCCAGCGTGCTGCCCAACTCTTCCTTAATAAGCCTCAATTCCCTGCCTAACAAGAATGTATCTACCTCTGTCTTAAAGCACTCAATGACCCCAGCTTTCCAGGTCTTCTGGGGCAGAGAGTTCCAAAGATGCACATCCCTCTGAGAGACAAAACAAATCTCCTCACATCTGTCCTGAAAAGGGTGACTCTAATTTTAAAATAGCAACCCCTTGTTCTCAACTGAACCCCCCGGGAGGAAACATCCTTCCCACATCCACCTTGCCAAGACCATTCAGGATCTTACACACTTCAATCCAGTCACCCCTGACTCTTTGAAAGGCTAGGGGAAACAAGCCCAGTCTGTCCAACCTTTCCTCCTCAGATAAACTTCTAATTCCAGGGATCAGTTAATAAACCTTCTGTGAACCGCCTCCCGTGTACTCACATTATTCCTTAAATAAGGAGACCGACACTGCACACAGTATTTGAGGTGAGGTCTCACCAATGTCCTGTATAATTGAAGCTTAATATCCTTACTTTCACATTTAATTCCTCTGGTAATAAAGGACAGTATTGCATTAGCCTGTCTGATTATATCCAAACGCTGATCTTCTGTGATTCATGGTCTAGGACACTCAGGTCCCTGTGCACCTCAGGATTCCGCAGTCTTTCTCTGTTCAAGTAATACTTTCTTATTCTTCATGACAAAGTGTACACTCCATACATTCCCGCATTGGACTCCATCTGTTAGATTTTTACCCACTCCCCTCAACCTATCAATGGGTGTTGCATTGTTCATCTGGTTCCAAGTCAACTCTGTGAGATTGTAGGAACCTCAGCAAAATTCTATATTCTATCAGAGAACCCTTACAGCATGGAATGAGACCATTCGGCCCTTGTGTCTGTGCAAGCTGTTTGAAAGAGGCATCCGATCAATCCCACTCCCATTTCTCTCTCCCAATAATCCTGGGAAATCTTTCTCTTGATGTACTTACTCATTTGCTTTGGAAGTTAGTGTTGAATCTGCTTCCACCATCCTGTCTGCTGTCATTCTGTGATGAATTTCACGTGCAAGTTGCAAGTTTCTCACACAGCATTTCTACACAAATGAGTCAGAAGTAAGGGTAAAATGGAATCGTCCAACAGGGTGGACCCAGCGGGGAAATAAATTTCATTTGGACTGTCTTTCTAGTAAAAGGAGACTGATTGATGTAGCTTCATGAGGCAGATTCCCATTACCCCATAGTGAGAGTGTCTCAGAACATACTGTGGTAGAGACAAGCAGGTGGGAACAGGGGTGGGAGAGGGGGGGAGTTGGATGTGTCTGAGGGGGTCGAGGAATCTATGTTCAAATTGCTTCTCTGGATCGTTCACCCTTATCATTGTCCACAAATTCAAAATACAGGTTTATAATAATGACATCTCAGTGTCTGGAGAGAGATTGACCAAAGCTGAGAGAATTATAACTCGTTTCGATCCATGCCCAGTGCACAACTCCCTTCCCAATCAGAGTGAAACTCTTCACAGTTCAGTCACTGACCTGAATGCCATTGAGTTTGCAATTTCCGGGAACTAAAGGTCCTCACTTTTTGTGAGTCACATCTATATAAATAAGTTGCTGTTCAGAAAGGACTGATATTTCATCCTTAACGTCAACAACAATTTATTATAATGTCACGTTTTTATTGCAATGAAACATTCTAAAGTGTTTCATAAAACATTATGAATCAAACAATGACACAATGCCACAGACAAAAGCAGATATTAGGTCAGGTGACCAAGAGTGTGGTTAGAATGCTCAGGTTTTATAGGAGGGAGTTGGTGTGTGGCAAGGGTGAGAAACGTTAGTAAGGGAATTCCAGTGCTTAGGTAAAAACTCTTTCATTATCGTTAAAACTCAGGCACCACACAATCAGCTCGTTTGCGAAACCACAAGCTATACAGAACAAGCCTGCTTTATCAGAGGGACCATCTCTATTTACGGTCCACTAATACAACAGAAAACAAGACCCAAACCAGGCAGGTGTCAAAGTCTAGAAACAGCACCAGACTTCCCTGTCAGGCTGCATTCAAGGTAGTGGGCATTAAAAATAAAACATGCTGGAAATGGTGAGACAGTCAGGATTGTTCCAGCTATCTTCAGCAATTTCTGTTTTGATTTCATATTTCCAGCATGCACAGGATGATCCAAGGTTTCTGCTCCACCCTCTGTGTGTGTGGGAATGAGAGAGTGAGATTGTGTGTTCCATGTGCGTGTGTGTGTGCACGTGTGTGTGTGTGTTTGTGGGTGTCTGTGTGTGAGGGTGTGTGTGTTTGTGCATGTTAGTGGAGTCCATGTGAGAGTGTGTGTGTGCATGTGTGTGTGAGAGAGTGTGTGTATTTGTGCTTGTGTGTGTGTGTGTGTGTTTGTGTGTGTGTGTGTGTGTCTGTGTGTGTGTCTGTGTTTGGGTGGGACATCAGGTTGGGATCGCTCTGATGTTATTATCACACTGTCCCCTCCCAGTGATATCTGTGTTTTGTTTCTCTCCCTTGTGTGACAGTATTTATTCATTCACCTGTCATGATTCAGAAACTTGCAATGGGAATCCTTGCATATTGTGACTGAAACTTACCAGCTCACTGTAGATAATTGCTTGCAGGGAAGTTGTTCATTGTTGCTCTGTAATCTTGTAATTACATGGCTGTTTAATGAATTCCAATTATTGATTTCCACTTATTTAACATTAGGTAATCTTGCCTAAATGTTTAGTGAGAATATTACAGAGAGAATAATAATTCAGTGGGTTAGTTGTGTATGAACTGCTATTTGTGGTTCTCAGTCACCCAATGGAGCAGGAAAATTTTAATTGTGTTCTTTCTCTGAAACATGATGTGTTTGTGTTCCTCAAATGTTGAAACCTTTTTGTTTCTGTTCCATTTTCAGTTTGATGGGGACAATATGTACATGAGTCTGACAGATGCCAACCAGGATTACCTTCCTGCCAATCAAGTGAGTGAACAGAAGTTTATCATTCCCATCCTTCCCATTCCCTCCTTTCTTCTCTCATGTAGAATCCATGTTGTATAAATCCTGAGGAGGAGTTCGGCTTTCTGTCTGGTTGGAATGTTGATGAATTTCACAGCGGAACACTCCAACCAGGAGCAAATCCACTGCTGAGACTCATGGGCCTTGTTTTTAGATAAATCTGCAGTTTTCTAAAAACGTAGATCAGGGGCTTTGCATCCCTAAAAAACCGACTTCAAAATGCATTGATAATGTGCAAGGCAGCCAGTTCCTGCACACACAAATGACTCTCCGCTACCTCGCTCTGCATTCACCCCCACATCCCACCCAGTAAGCAGCTCAGCTAACCCCACCCCCGAAAGGGCCAGGCAGATAGCGAACCTGACCTCAGTATCCCTGCCCATGCTAAACAAGCGGATCAATCTCTTCAGGGCTGAATGGCCTCAGACAGTAGCTTATCAATGCAGCCTCTGGACCCGAAGATTGCTGGCTTGATCAGGTTGCCAACCCTCCAGTGTTTGTCCAGGAGTCTTCAGGAGTTTAAGACATATTCCAGGAACCACAGGAAAATCATAGATCAGGCACTAAAGAAACTGGCATCAATTTTCCCAGAACAGTTTTGGCTGGTGGTTATAGATGAACTGGCAATCAGAAAAAGCTCGCTTGTCTCTGAAGTCCAAAATTGTCAATTGGTCAACTTGCTTTGCAACATCCAGGGAAGGAAGGTGTGAGACTGATGGCTGGGGTGGGAGAGGGTGGGGGAAGGGTGGGTTTTGGGAATGGTCAGTGGTAGGGGGAGTGCCACCCCAGAAATTGGTGCAAGCAGCGAGGGCAACACTATCTCTGAACAGCAATTAAAGTCATCAGTGATTAAAAATCCATGTGAATTTCTGGCTCACCTTCTCTGTGCTTTCACACTGCCTTCAGGATGCTACCTGTACTCCTCTGCATTTCTGAAAGTTTATTTGGAAGGTTTTAGTTTTAAATGCATTGCCTTTTCACAAATTTGGGTTCAGATGGTCCTTTATACAGTTGAGTGTGTAGATTGAGCTCGTTCCCATCAACAAAGTGATTTCTGGTCTGAGTCCCTCTCTCTCTCTGTCTGCAATAGGGGGAGAGTGATATGTTCCTCACGGATCGAAGTCCCATGGATTAAACAGGGATACCCAATACATTTCACCCCAAAGTAGCACACTCCTTCATGCAGTAACAGCCCGTCCCTCAAAGCACTCAGAAGAATTAAACTGTCAGAAGCTGTGATGACAAGCTGCATGTCTAATAGCCTTGTCAGTTGTGATTTTAACATGTTGGGGGCCGGGGGGGCGCGGTCGTGTAAGACAGATTGGGTGAGTAGCCTGCTACCCTGCCCCAAGTTGTATGTGGCACCAATCATGTGAGCATAATTGATTGTTCCCTGTGTTAACTGCCCACACTGTAAAGCCTGAAGATTAGAAAGCCAGCTCCTAATTTGATGTTCATAACCCTGTACAATTGTCGGAAGTCCTCCTTATTCCCATACTCCAATCCTTTAGAAATCTGATGTTTACTTTCCTGATTGTTTCTGTAACTGCTTGCTAATTTGCAGTGTTGCTTGTATGTATATAAACAGCAACATTTAGAAGTTTCATAGCTTTGAAAAATAGTCTATGTTTCTATTTTTACTGCCTAAGTGAATCACCTCACACTTTCCCACATTTTCCTCTGTTAGCCACTTTGTCGCATGTTCGTTTAAGTTGCTGATTTCTGTTTTTGCAGCCTCCTTACAGGTGTGTACTTAACTGGCTTTGTAATTCAATAAGCCTGGTCCACTTCATCTCTGTCATTATTATAGTTGAACAATATCTCAGACTGTAGCCCTGCTGCTTGAGGCACTCAACCAGTCACATACTATAAACCTGAAACTGCCCATTTATCTTGCTCTTTCATTCCTGTCCATTAACCAATCCTCTTGTTCTTGCCCACGTATCAACCCACCACCACCTGCTTGAACCTTTAATAAAAACCAAAAGAACTGCGGATGCTGTAAATCAGAAATTGCTGGAAAAGCTCAGCAGGTCTGGCAGCATCTGTGGAGAGAAATCAGAGTTAACGTTTCAGATGTCCATGAACCTTTATCTTATGGATTAATCTTTTGTGGCACTTTATCCAATATCTCTTGGGATTCCTAAGTATACTGCATCTTTTGGTTCCCCTTTATTTAACCAACTTATTACACCCCTAATTAAAGTCTAATGACTTTAGTAAACACAATTCTCCTTGGAAAACTATATCAATTCTGTCTGATTGCATAAGACAGAATGTGGGCTACAGCAGTTCAAGAAGGCAGCTCACCACCACCTTTTCAAAGGCAACTAGGGACAGACAATAAATACTGACCCAGCCAGTGACACCCAAGAATGAATAAAAAAATTCTTTATTAAAACTTCCTTAAGAATAGGTTCCAGCACTTTTTGAGGAATGTTACTGAAGCTCACTGAAACGAGGGAGATTTTGTCAAAAGCAATTGTCTTATGTTCATCAGGACAAATGCAAGAATGCCAAATTTCAACTGTCACCATAAATTAAATCTCCTATAGTGAGACCGCCAGCAGAAACTGATAGTTCACTGTTCCTCCTCATTCTTTTTGACTTTTTGTTTCATGAGCCCATCGTGTTCTCCCATCCAGCTCCAAGGTGCTGTCTTCTCCTATGCCCATTCATATTATAGGTGATGGAGGCCATTTGATCCATCACATCCCTTTGAAAGAGCTCACCAATGAGTCCCACTTCCTTGGCTCCTAATCTCTGCAAACCTTTCCCAATTCAATTCCCTTTTTGAGGAATGTTACTGAAGCTCACTGGAAAGTGGGACATCTTGTCAAAAGCAATTGTCTTATGTTCATCAGGACAAATGCAAGAATGCCAAATTTCAACCGTCACCATAAATTACAATATGGAGAAAAGGATGCTGAGTGGTTGCCAAGTCAACTCTAATTGTCCACGGCAGTACTAAGGAGCAAGCAATGGGGATCTATGGACTCCCTAAATTCCAGATTAGTTTTTGTTTTAACAAGTGCAAGCCTTGGCTTTTGTCCTTTTGTTTTCAGAGAATGAGTCTCTGCATTTGTAAGTATATCACTTCAAACAAATGTAAATGAGCTTGGCTGACTATATTTATTTGGTTGTTAAGGTAATAGATTAGCACATTTAGGATTAATCAGCAAGTGTCCTCAGTCGTAGAATCACCTCTAACAGACAGTTTGTTTTGGGGTTTACGAGCTGAGTTATGTTGGGGACAGTGTGTGCTCTGCCTGACACAAACGATCAAAGGAAAAATCAAGAGGGATCTTGTGCTCAGTGACAGTGTCCTGTTATGACCAAAGTCTGGGTTCAAGTCCAACCTACCCCAGATCTTTGTCCTCATGCATTTGAACAGGTCAAAGAAATTCTACGTACACAAGCTCACACATCACCATACATTTTCTTTCTGCCAGAGAGGAATGAATCTGTGGAATTCTTTACTGAAGAGAGCTATCAAGACTGGCTCATTAAGTATATTCATGGCTGAGATAGGCTGATTTTTAATCAGTGAGTAGAATCAAGGGTTAAGGGGAAAAGGCAGGAAAGTGGAATTGACGATTGTCGGATCAGCCATGATCTCATTGAATGGTGGAGCAGACTCGATGGGCTGAATGGCCGACTTTTGCTCCTACATCTTATGAACATGCTAAGCTACTTGATCAGCCATGTGCCTGGCATCATTCCCATATTGAAACCTATGGAGATAGTAGGAACTGCAGATGCTGGAGAATCCGAGACAACAAGGTGCAGGGCTGGATGAACACAGCAGGCCAAGCAGCATCGTAGGAGCAGAGAGGCTGACGTTTCGGGCCTAGACCCTTCATCAGAAAAGGGGGAGGGGAAGGGGGTTCTGAAATAAATAGGGAGAGAGGGGGAGGCGGATAGAAGAGGGATAGAGGAGAGGATAGGTGGAGAGGAAACAAACAGGTCGAAGAGGCGGGGATGGAGCCAGTAAAGATGAGTGTAGGTGGGGAGTTAGGAAGGGGATAGGTCAGTCCAGGGAGGACGGACAGGTCAAGGGGGCGGGATGAGGTTAGTCGGTAGGAGATGGAGGTGCGGCTTGAGGTGGGAGGAGGGGATAGGTGGGAGGAAGAACAGGTTAGGGAGGCAGGGACAAGCTGGACTGGTTTTGGGATGCGGTAGGGGGAAGGGAGATTTTGAAACTTGTGAAATCCACATTGATACCATTGGGCTGCAGGGTTCCCAAGCGGAATATGAGTTGCTATTCCTGCAACCTTCGGGTGGCATCGTTGTGGCACTGCAGGAGGC
>NC_063350.1:2432460-2440478 GCF_021869965.1 Rhincodon typus
GACCAACCTCATCTCGCCCCCTTGACCTGTCCGTCCTCCCTGGACTGACCTATCCCCTTCCTAACTCCCTACCTACACTCACCTTTACTGGCTCCATCCCCGCCTCTTCGACCTGTTTGTTTCCTCTCCACCTATCCTCTCCTCTATCCCTCTTCTATCCGCCTCCCCCTCTCTCCCTATTTATTTCAGAACCCCCTTCCCCTCCCCCTTTTCTGATGAAGGGTCTAGGCCCGAAACGTCAGCCTCTCTGCTCCTATGATGCTGCTTGGCCTGCTGTGTTCATCCAGCCCTGCACCTTGTTGTCTTGAAACCTATGGACTATGTTCCTCCATGGTGTGGTAGGCACAACATGGATTTTGGGGCTTAAAGCCACCTCCTGCTCATGGTATCACCTCCTGTGCCACTTATTAATCCTTGCTGACATCCTCACCTTCATCAATATGCCATCATGTGACTTTGGAAGCGATTGGGAATGAAGCTGGGGTTGACGTGTCCGGTCCTGGAACGTCACAGTCCAGCCTCACACATATGGAGTGGATACCAGTCTCAATCACTGGAAGGAAGCCCAGCTTCTGCTGAACTGGATTGAACATAAGAAGAAGGAGCAAGAGTAGGCCATTCAGCCCCTTGAGCTTGTTCCACCATCTAATACAATCATGGATGATCTCATCTCAGTCTTAACTCCATATTCCTGCCAGCTTCCAACCTGTTACTAATTAAAAATCTATCTCCTCCTTAAATTTACTCAATGTTCCAGCATCCACCACACTCTGGGGGAGTGAATTCCACAGGTTCATGACCCTTTGAGAGAAGTAATTTCTCCCCATCTCTGCTTTAAATCAGCCATCCTTATCCAAAAACTGTGACCTCTTGTTCCAGATTGTCCCACATGAGGAAACATCCTCTCGACATTGCTTTGTCAATCCCCTTTAGCATCTGATGTACCTCAATTAGATATCCTCTCATTGTTCTGAACTCCAGAGATATAGGCCTAAACTGTTCAATCTCTCTTCATAAGACAATGGAATTAGTTAAAATATTGTCCTTCCAGGGCATTATTTCCAAATCACCCTGCTCAGAGGTATTATAACACACTCTGAACCAAGGCAACCTGGCTGAGAGTTTGGGACACTACCACTGCTCCACTCAGAGCTCACTCAGAGTGTGTTTGTGATGACTTGTCACCTTGTTAACATGGAGAATGACACTGATTGCCTCACAAAGTGATGGAAATTGTAGAATTATTTCTCGACCAATCCCCAGTCATCCTGGGATTAAATGGCAGTGATATCATCCTGCATAACCCAATCAAATCTTTGTGAACCTTGGACCTCTGAATTGACTGACTCGTAAAATGAGATGTGACATTTTGAGAAAGAATCTCTCTTGATGGTATCAGAAGTGACATCTGATCAAATTAAGGTGAACTTTTAACCCGACTCCCCCCAAAATACCCACAGCCGTTGAAATGCACCTGAGGCCGGAGCATGGTTGCTATGACAACTACGTTAAGCCGGGAAGCTTACCCCATATCCATTCCAATCAATCAAAACAAAGGGAGCTTTTATCTCTGTTGCCGCTACCAGTGCTGTGTCAGTAGTATTTAACTGTACATTTGGCTTCCTGTCCCTCCTTCTACACCATTTTGTTCAGAGCTTCTCAGGCCCTGTGTTTAATGGGGTGGGAAAGATAAACTAAGAATTGATAGACCTTTTAGTCTAGTATCTGTACAGGGACAAAGGGAATGGCCATTTGAACAAATAGGAGCTGATTGGAACCAGCACAGTTTGTAAAGTGCAAGCCAAGGCAGACCAGCCTCTTGAACAATTTGAGGACGTGACTAACACAGTAGATAAGGAACAAAAACAGAAATTGCTGGAGAAACTCAGCAGGTCTGGCAGCATCTGTGGAGAAAAAGCAAGACGCTGAACAGAACAAACAGAGGGAGCAGAAAATGGGATTTTCAGTTCGGAGTTCCATTTCACCTCTTGTCTGTTTTCACGGTTAAACAAAGCAATGTTTCTGCCCAGAGGGTCTCTGTTATTTTCAGCAAACCATTCTTTGAAATGTCAAATGTCAGTTCAAAAGACAATATCCATTTCTCATTTAGCTTAGATCATGTTTTTCAAAACAAACATGAAACAATCTAATCTTTGACACGACACAGCACTTTAATTATTTTTGTCCAAGACAGGGTGACTTCGTAAAAAAAATTCCCTGGCCAAGGTGCAGAACAGCAGGAGAGCTTCAGGCACAGAGGCAAGTGCCAAATCTTGTAGCTTTTTATACATTCACGGGATGTGTGTGTCACTGATTGGGCCCAGCATTTATTGCCCGTCCCTAGTTGCCCCTTGAGAAGGTGGGGGTGAGCTGCCTTCTTGAACTGCTACAGTCCATGTGCTGTAGGTTGACCCACAATGCCCTTAGGGAGGGAATTCCAGGATTTTGACCCAGTGACAGTGAAGGAATAGTGATAGATTTCCAAGCCAGCCTTGCCTTTGAGATTCACATGCCAAGTGTGAATTTTAATGTGGCTCTGATTATCTTATAGAGCCTGTAGGATGTCTGTCTTTGCAAATATTTTGGAGGCTCAGAAATCAAAACTTCAGCTCAGGACCTTCAGAGCTGACACAAGAATACACCAATGAACATCACTTCCATTTCAGAGAACATGCCACCGCCTCTGGGTACAGATCGAAGGTCCATTCTCCACCTTTCCGCTGGGGGTACAGATCCACCCCAGCTGCCTCAATTCCTTCAGAAATCTCTCTGAGAGATTGTATCTCACCGAGGCACCAGCTCCAGGGAGAAAATGCCCCACTCCCCCTGGAGACAAAGACCTCAAAGCTGCCAAATGGAAGCTGAGGCACTTCAGGCTCTTCAGGAAGTGGTCACAAGGGACATGTTCTATTTCCTTCCAAGAATTATTAGAAAAATTCAATCTCAGGAAATGTCATTTTCTCCAGGATTAGACGAAACAATGGCTTCTGTCTGACAGCAATGTTAACCACGTTACTGAGAGAGACTTCAAACATCTTCCAAACAATGCGGCAGGGAATCAAGTGAAAGGATTTACTTCCTGCTTCTTGCTTGGCCGCAGTTTTAAATTTCGTTCTTGCCCTTAACTCTTTCATGTGAGTAATTGGCACATTCCAATTCATATCCTCTCTTTTTTAATTAATTTGTGGGATGTGGTATCTCTGGTTGGGCCCAGCTTTCATTCTCCACTTCTTGGGAAGGTGATAGTGAGCTGCCTTTTTGACTTGCTGCAGTCCATGTGGGTTGACCCACAATACTATTACAGACGGAATTCCAGGATTTCGACCAAGCAACAGAGAAGGAATGGCGATATATTTTCAACTCAGGATGGTGAGTGGTTTGGAGGGGAACTTGCAGGGGGTGGTGTTCCCATGTATCTGCTACCCTTGTCCTTCTAGGTGGAAGTGGTCATGGGTTTGAAAGGTGCTGTCTGAGGATCTTTGGTGAATTTTGTTTTATTTTTATGAGGACATTGTTGGGTCGGCAGCATTTATTGCCCATCCCTAATTGCCCAGAGGGCAGTTAGGAGTCAACCACATTGCTGTGGGTCTGGAGTCACATGTAGGCCAGACCAAGTAAGGATGGCAGTTTCCTTCCCTAAAGGGCATTAGTGAACCAAATGGGTTTTTCCCAACAATTGACAATCAATTCACGGTCATCGTTAGACTCTTAATTCCAGATATTTATTGAATTCAAATTCCACCATCTTCCAGGATTCAAACCCAGGTACCCAGAACAATACCTGTATCTGTGGATTAACAGGCCAACAATAATACCAAGAGGCCATCGCCTCCGCAGATTCTTTTAATTGCTGATCCACATTAATTGCCTGGAAAAGGTGAAGGCACAGGGTCCTGACGAAGGGTTTCAGCCCGAAACATTGACTTTCCTGCTCCAACCTGCTGTGCTTTTCCAGCTCCATGTTTATTGACTTTAGCTTCCAGCATCTGCAGTCCTTACTGTCTCTGGAAGCTGCCTTATTCAGTAGTAGGATATTGCAGAGTCAATGACAGTGCTACAGGACCAGGGTCACTATTGACCAGGCTGAGTTTGGACATCAGATCCTGTTCTTTAATGGATGTCAGTGAACCAATGGATCTTTCACAACAATTCCTTTTGCTTTAAATTCCAGATTTGTTAAATTTAACTGAATTTAAACTTCCGCGGGTGAATGTTGGGATTTCCAGATCATTACTGCATGCCTCTGGATTACTAATCCAGTAACCTAAATATTCTGTCTGTACGACAATGTGGACCTCAACAGAGTGCTGTCAGACACAGGCCCAGTCAGTTCCCAAGCCCAGAACTTTGTCCCTAAGAGCACACATGGACTATAATTGTTTGGGAAGACAGGCCACTTCCATCTTCTCTGGACAAAGCATTGGTCAAGCTTTAGAGCTAACCAGATCCCAAAGAATGACTTGACAAAAAATGGAATTGCTCCCAGCCACATCCTGCGACAGGGTAGATCACAAACAGCATCTCATCCTGAAAGACAGTGGACCAGACAAGTGAAGTCAACTCGACCTGGTTTGTAGACTTCATGATCTCTGTTGGAATCACGCTCCGGACTCAAAGCTCCACTTCCACTGAGGAGGCTGTGCAGGCTTAAGCAAAGCTGGCAAAATTGACCCTAATGTTGTTACAATAGTCCAACAAAAACTAGCTGTGGAGAGGATTGGAGAGAGATGGAGAAAGTAGTTGTTCATTAGCTCATCGAGCTGGTTGTTCTGTGGTGTGCAGACATTTCTACCCCAACGTTTCAGTTAGAGGTCGCACTGATGATGTTGCCTAGAAAGGTAACGAAACGTCTGCACACCACAGAACAACCAGCTCAGTGAGCTAACCAATATTCACATCCACAACCCAAGCTACAAATTTTCACTAAGGTGGAGAAAGTCTCAGACTAAAGACAGGGAGCAGGGCTAACAACATTGCAGGGATAGAAGCAATGGAGGATCAGCTGGAAATAAACAACAAAGTAGAATGAGAGAGATAGTAGGAACTGCAGATGCTGGAGAATCCGAGACAACAAGGTGCAGGGCTGGATGAACACAGCAGGCCAAGCAGCATCATAGGAGCAGGAAGGCTGATGTTTTGGGCCTAGACCCTTCATCAGAAAAGTAGAATGAGGGTCTGGGATAATGGTGAGAGATTTTATTTGGAGGTGTTGCAGTAAGGAGCAATGAATATCGAAAAAATAAATGGGGAAAAATGCAGGGAAGGCAATTGGAGTCAATGTTCTGAAGAATTGATGTCAGGATTGAGTGGTTCTGCGTATGAATGCACAAATTAAACCTGGAGAGGTACAGGCGATACCAATCCTAGAGTGGTACGATAATGGAGATTGTGTGAGAGATTTTAACACATTCAAACCCCAGCCTGTTCTATGGGGCTTCAACCAAACCCTGGGGCTCTGGTTTGGGCAGGTTTAGCAAAGCAACATTTTCAGGGTGGAGCACAAAGGAGGAAGCTGATGTTGGTGAAGGCTTCTTCCATGGCTCTTGTGTGTCACAGTGTGCTCCAGTATGGAATTAAGGCAGAATTCATCCCGATAGTGTTCAGAAATAAAAAGCAAAATTGTGTTAATCTTGCTGTGTTTTGCAGGTAGCAAACAATAGAATTGAAATAAAATGTGGGGATGAGCAGATAGTTCAGTATGATGATTAAGGACAGGAAACAACAATTTGTGGAGAAAAATAAACATTGTTTGACACATTTTAACAGCACTTTCGTAGAAGCAAGCAATCAGATTGATGGAGGAAATTTATCAGACATTTAAATGGAATGCACTAAATTTCAGATGGTATCTGGGGAGATGTCTCAGAAGAAGCTGTTTAGATAAATGTAGACAGATGTAAAAATTCTAATCAGGAGCATGGAAATGATTTGACGAGCAAGAAACAAAGTAATAGAGGCAAAATACTGAAATCTGAAACAAACACAGCAAATGCTGGAGAAACTCAGCAGATCTGGCAACGTCAGTGGAGAGAAACAGAGTTAACTTTTTGTGCCAGGTATGTGCCCTTCTTCAGAACAAGACTCGAAATGTTAACTCCGTTTCTCTCACCAAAGAAACAAAGTGCGTGTGAGTTAATTTCCAGAGGATTGTAGATTGTGTAGCACAAACTGGGGACGGTGCTTGGTCTGTGTTTGACCTCAATATTCACACATTTTTCAATATCTGAAATTGCAAATGCAAAGTTTCAATAAACAGAGGCCAGAGGAACTAGTTGAGGCAGAGACCATGAAGAAAAATCTGCCTAAATGCTTGAACCAGAGGATGGTGCACAGCCATTTGAGAGAGTAGGGGTAGAGGGATTAGTTTGGGATTGAAGCAGGGCTATAGGTAGAAGGTGGGGCAGAGGTAATAATTTGGGATTGATACGGGGCCATGGGGAGAAAGTGCAGCAGAGGGATTAGATGGGGATTGATGCAGGGTTATGGGGAGAGAGGGATATATTTGGGATTTGATCAGCAGAGAAAGATGGTGCTGCAGGTAATGTTCATTCACCCTGTTGGGTGTGTGGATGGTGTGTTTCTATTCAGTACCAATCTGAGGTAGGATATTGATATTGATTCTCTAGCCTGGCAGAAACTGGGCAGTTTGAACTGAGTGACTGCCTTATTGTCAGTAATGCCAATCCATCATTGATGTTTGTAACTCATGAACCTATTGATTAATTGTGACACCAACTAAGATTAAAAGGCTTAAAAGCTGCAGTGGTCATTCACCCAGTCAAAGTTGCACAACCCACAATAATGGCCCCAACAGAAACATCTTGGCCTTTGACCAACCCCCCCCCCACCCACCCCACCCCCACCTAGGCTGGATGTTTCCTGGGGGCTGGAAAACCATTAACAATAGCACTAAACCCCTACAGCACTACCCCATTCATTCAGTCTCCCTCATATGTAAGGGTCAATGCAGTTAGGGTCTAGGCCCGAAACGTCAGCCTTCCTGCTCCTCTGATGCTGCTTGGCCTGCTGTGTTCATCCAGCTCTATACCTTGTTATCCCTTATGGGCAGGTGATGGCTCAGTGATATTCTCACTAGATCTTAATTCAGAGACCCAGGTAATGTTCTGGCAATTGGGGATTAAATCCCACCATGGCAGAGGGTGGAATTTAAAATCTGGAATTAAGAATCTAATGATGACCATGAAACCATTGTCGGCTGTTGGAAAAACCCACCTGGTTCACTAATGACCTTTTAGGAAGGAAACTGCCGTCCTTACCTGGTCTGGCCTACATGTGACTCCAGACCTGCAGCAATGTGGCTGACTCTGAACTGCCCTCTGAGCAATTAGGGATGGGCAATAAATGCTGGCCAATGTTCTGAGGGAGGGCATAATGTGAAATGTTTATCTTCAAATTCAACCTTGAAATGCAAATTTCAGTTTGAGAAGGTTCAGCAGCTGTTCCATTGTGGCATTGATCAGGAGCTCACTGGACCATCCGAGTGTTTTATATCTGACACTCAGACACAGCTAAAACTAAATTACTTGCACGTTGACATGGAGATAGTGTTTATGATTGACAGCGGTGACACATTGATGTAGATCCACCTTCATCAAGTGATGATGCCAACAATTGCAGTCATGTGACTCACCAGTGTTGACCATCCCTGAGCCTATCGACTAAGATTAGCATCAACCTCTGAGAGACACCCACCTCACAATCACTGACTGATTACCAGGCTGTCACCAAATAGTTTCTGTGTTAACTTTCTAAGAAATTCGCATTCATGTTCCGAGGAGTCTTTATCATCGAAAACAGAATGGAAATTTTACATCAGCCCCTGCCTATTCTTCTATACTTTGTTAATAGATTTAAGGAGGAGAAAGTGAACCATATCCAATGCCGTTCGGGCTAACTGGGAGTCTGTTGGTGCTGGGGTAGGGGTGGCAGGGTGGTGGGGTACAGGTGGCAGGGTGCTGGGGTAGGTGTAGCTGGGTGCTGGGGTAGGGGTGGTTGGG
>NC_063350.1:2440488-2440900 GCF_021869965.1 Rhincodon typus
GTAGGTGTAGCTGGGTGCTGGGGTAGGGGTGGTTGGGTGCTGGGGTAAGTGTAGCTGGGTGCTAGGGTAGGGGTGGTTGGGTGCTGGGGTAGGTGTGGTTGGGTACTGGGGTAGGTCTAGCTGGGTGCTAGGGTAGGTGTAGCTGGGTGCTAGGGTAGGTGTAGCTGGGTGCTGGGGTAGGGGTGGCAGGGTAGTGGGGTGCAGGTGACAGGGTGCTGGGGTAGGTGTAGCTGGGTGCTGGGGTAGGGGTGGTTGGGTGCTGGGGTAGGTGTAGCTGGGTGCTGGGGTAGGGGTGGTTGGGTGCTGGGGTAGGTGTGGCTGGGTGCTGGGGTAGGGGTGGTTGGGTGCTGGGGTAAGTGTAGCTGGGTGCTAGGGTAGGGGTGGTTGGGTGCTGGGGTAGGTGTGGTTGGGT
>NC_063350.1:2441000-2445396 GCF_021869965.1 Rhincodon typus
CAGGGTGCTGGGGTAGGTGTAGCTGGGTGCTGGGGTAGGGGTGGTTGGGTGCTGGGGTAGGTGTAGCTGGGTGCTAGGGTAGGGGTGGTTGGGTGCTGGGGTAGCTGTGGTTGGGTACTGGGGTAGGTGTGGTTGGGTACTGGGGTAGGTCTAGCTGGGTGCTGGGGTAGGTGTAGCTGGGTGCTGGGGTAGGTGTGGTTGGGTGCTGGGGTAGGGGTGGTTGGGTGCTGGGGTAGGTGTAGCTGGGTGCTGGGGTAGGTGTAGCTGGGTGCTGGGGTAGGTGTGGTTGGGTGCTAGGGTAGGGGTGGTTGGGTTCTGGGGTAAGGGTGTTTGGGTTTTGGGGTAGGGGTGGAGGGGTGCTGGGGTAGGGGTGGTGGGGTGCAGTGGCAGGGGTGGTAGGGTGCTGGGGTAGGGGTGGTTGGGTTTTGGGGTAGGGGTGGAGGTGTGCTGGGGTAGGTGTGATGGGGTGCTGGGGCAGGGGTGGTAGGGTGCTGGGGTAGGGGTGGTTGGGTTTTGGGGTAGGGGTGGTTGGGTGCTGGGGTAGGGGTGATTGGATGCTGGGCTAGGGGTGATTGGGTGTTGGGGTACAGGTGGTTGGGTGCTGGGGTAGGTGTGATTGGGTGTTGGGGTAGGGGTGATTGGGTGCTGGGGGAGGTGTGATTGGGTGTTGGGGTAGGGGTGATTGGGTGCTGGGGTAGGGGTGGTGGGGTGTTGGGGTACAGGTGGTAGGGTGTTGGGGTAGGTGTGATGGGGTGTTGGGGTAGGGGTGGTTGGGTGCTGGGGGACGGATGGCTATGTTCCTGGGGGAAGATTAATGGGAGCTGAACGATGGATGGTCAGAGTGAGGTCAAACCGTGGCTTCAGGTTGGAAAAGTCCTGAAAGCACTTTGACAAGATAAACCTTCTCTGTGTTTTAGAAACAGAGAAAATAGAAGCAGGAGGAGGCCATTCAGCCCTTTGAGCACGTTCCACCATTCAACACGATCATGGCTGATCATCCAACTCAGTGACCTGTTCCCACTTTCTCCCCATATCCTTTGATGCATCTAAGGTTTTTGGAGGTCAGCACCATTGGACATGTGGAGTGGGTTAGGAGCCCTGATGAATGGTTTCGGCCCAAAACATTGACTTCCCTGCTCTGACCTGCTGTGCTTTTCCAGCTCTACGTTTATTGACTCTAGCTTCCAGCATCTGCAGTCCTTACTGTCTCCGTCTTCCAAACCCACCATCACTTCCATCTAGAAGGACAAGGGTAGCAGATACATGGGAACACCACCCCCTGCAAGTTCCCCTTCGAGCCACTCACCACCCTGACTTGGAAATATATCACCATTCCTTCAGTGTCTCTAGGTCAGAATCCTGGAATTCCCTCCCTGAGAGCATTGCGGGTCTACCTACAGCGCACAACTGCAGTGGTTCAAGAAGGCAGCTCACCCCCACCTTCTCAAGGTGCAACTAGGGATGGGTAATAAATGCTGGCCCAGGCAGCGATGCCCACATCTCATGAATGAACAACAGCAAATTAGGTCCAAGATGATACAGAAGAGAGCAATAGGAAACAGCGAGGAGAGAGAATGTTAGAGAGTAATATTTATGAGCAAAGTGGCCACTAGTTGAGCCCTTCACAATGATGCATTGTGGTAAAGCCCACTTAGTGTCATTTCCAATTTAATAATCAAAAACCAGCAGTGCACTGGAAATGCCAGTAACTGTGTTTGAGTGCAATATGACTGACTTTCCCCTCCATGGTTCCAGGGCAACCTTCCAGACTGCATTTTACAGGAGAAATGATTACCTCACTATTGTATGCAAACATTCTCATCACATTGCCAATCCTTCTTCAGTTGAAAGCTGGAGTCTGTCTTGTTACAAGTGTTTGCACACAGAGTCTGCTGATTAAACTGGAAATATATTCAGATTGAGGACGTAGGAAACGACTCACTGAGGCTTGGTGAAAATCTGAAACTTCACCAATTTGGGCTGCTGCGAAAAATTTTGTCCGTCTCAGTTTTGTAAGAAAGGTCACCTGAGGATGGCTTGTTTTCATCAAGTAATAAACAACACACATTATTTTTTGACTGGCGCAGGCTCATTGCTGTGAAGGGCCGTTTTTCTGTCCTGTAGCCCTCTCTGACTACATAATTGTTAGAAATTTAAACAAGCAACGGAGTAATTCTGTTTCCTGCTGTATTCTATTTGAAAGTGAATTTTATCTACAGCATTCAGTGGCTCCTTCTCTCACAGTCTCCCGGACTTTACAAGGCACAGAGATTGTGAAGGACACTTGGCCTGTATTATTCATGCATTTTGAGAGATCCCAATCTGTGCTCCATTGTAACATCCACTAAATCCTTGTGTGAATTCAGTGTGTAGTCTCTGTGCTTTGATTTCACACTCTGACTAGGAATTTCCTAAAATGGTGTAACTGACAATGCAATTGCAGTGTTAGCAAAGGTTACAGTGGAGATTTCAAAATATTAGCAGGGGAAACTCAACTGTAGTGCAAAACCTGACATAAATCGCAATCCAAAAGTTCCCATCAATACACACCACAAACCCCCAGTGTGCTGAACACGTGGCTGTGCAAAACGGCAGACTTTCAGGAAATGTTGGCTTTTGTGTGAAATCACCTTCTATCTGTCCTAGAATTACCGTTTATTAGTTTGGATCTGTGTTCCCTAGTTCCACACCCATACCTCAAAGAAGTATTCCAGACTACCACTTTCTACAGTGTTGACAATCTTATTCACACTGATATGGCTACTTCCTTCTCTATCTGAGCGTATTTATGCTCTGCATCAGCCAAAGTCCCGGACACATATGCTAGCGGGCGTTCCTCTCTGCTGGGCCATCTGTGAGCCAACACTACCCCGATACCACAACTTGCTTGGGATTATAGTGTACCAACACCTTAGACAATGATAGCTACTGTTTCACTTCTCTGAAAGCTACATCTTGGCTCCAAGACCATTTCCAAGGCTGACCTTTTTCAAGAGCAAATGTAAGGGTGGCAGGATGGATGCCAGACTACCTATGAACTTTCCATAACAATTTACTAATTTAAGGGAAGATCTAAGCTCCAGATGTGGGAGGTGGGGTATCTTTGAATCCCTCACTTTGTATTCCAATGGATGTAACCTGATATATTAATGACTGGTCACATGGCATTGCTCAGTCTGATGTAGTGTCTAATCTTTGGGATCTATTGTTCAATGCTGCTTCATCAATGACCTTCCCTCCATCATAAGGTCAGAAGTCGGGATGTTCGCCGATGATTGCACAATGTTCAGCAACATTCACAACTCCTCAGATACTGAAGCAGTCCATGTTCACCTGCAACCAGATCTGGACAATATCCAGGCTTGGGCTGACAAGTTAAAGTAACATTTGTGCCGCACAAATGGCAGGCAATGATCATTTTCAATAAAAGAAAATCTATTCACAGTCCTTTGACATTTAATGGTGTTACCTTCACTGAATCAAAATCCGAGGGGTTACCATTGACCAGAAACTCAACTGGACCCACCACATAAACATAGAACATAGAACATAGAACATAGAACATTACAGCGCAGTACAGGCCCTTCGGCCCTCGATGTTGCGCCGACCTGTGAAACCAATCTGAAGCCCATCTAACCTAAACTATTCCATTATCATCCATATGTTTATCCAACGACCATTTAAATGCCCTTAAATTTGGCGAGTCTACTATTTTTGCAGTTAGGGCATTCCACCCCCTTACTACTGTCTGAGTAAAGAACCTATCTCTGACATCTGTCCTATATCTATCACCCCTCAATTTAAAGCTATGTCCCCTCGTGCTAGCCATCACCATCCGAGGAAAAAGGCTCCCACTGTCCACCCTATCTAATCCTCTGATCATCTTGTATGTCTCTATTAAGTCACCTCTTAACCTTCTTCTCTCCAACGAAAACGGCCTCAAGTCCCTCAGCCTTTCCTCATAAGACCTTCCCTCCATACCAGGCAACATCCTGGTAAATCTCCTCTGCACCCTTTCCAATGCTTCCACATCCTTCCTATAATGCGGTGACCAGATCTGTACGCAATACTCCAAGTGCGGCCGCACCAGAGTTTTGTACAGCTGCAACATGACCTCATGGCTCCGAAACTCAATCCCTCTACCAATTAAACCTAACACACCGTACGCCTTCTTAACAACGCTATCAACCTGGGTGGCAACTGTCAGTGATCTATGCACATGGACACCGAGATCTTTCTGCTCATCCACACTACCAAGAATCTTACCATTAGCCCAGTACTCTGTATTCCTGTTACTCCTTCCAAAGTGAATCACCTCACACTTTTCCGCATTAAACTCCATTTGCCACCTCTCAGCCCAGCTCTGCAGCTTATCTATGTCCCTCTGTAACCTGCA
>NC_063350.1:2450396-2486589 GCF_021869965.1 Rhincodon typus
AGGGTCTAGGCCCGAAACATCAGCCTTCCTGCTCCTCTGATGCTGCTTGGCCTGCTGTGTTCATCCAGCTCCACACTGTGTTATCTCAGATTCTCCAGCATCTGCAGTTCCTACTGTCTCAGGATTACTGCCCAGTGACATTACCACTGTCTTCCCTAAATGTGTTATTTTGAGACTGAGTGAAACAGAATTTTGACCAAGGAGGGAGTCAAGAACAATGGAGAACAGATGGGAAAGTGGAGTTGAGGCCACAGTCAGATCAGTTAAATTGAATTGAATTAGCTTCATTGTCACATGTACTCAAATGAATACAGTGAAAAGTTTACAGTCACCGCATTACAGCGCCATCTTAGGTACAAAGGTACCTGGGTACAGACACTTAAAATCAAATTCTTAGGAAACAAAATAAAGGTTAGAAAAGTAAAGAAATAAATAGTCCAGCATTATAGGTCATCGGAATAAATTGGAAAAATAAAGAAGTAAGAAGTTCAGAATTATCAGTCGTTCTAACCCAGTCCATGCTGGCACCGAGCCTCATGAGGGACGTCCACCATCTCACCACCACCTACACCAGGCCCCACCAACATAGGAGTCGCCCACTTACAGCACCATCTCTTAGCCGTGGGCCCACTTCACTGATACCACTGAAGCCACGCTCGCCCCACAACCAAATCATGATCGTATTGAATGGTGCAGTCAGCTCAATGGGCCAAATGGCTTACTCTTACTCCTGTCCCTTGCCTCATTACAATTCTAAATTCGATCTGCCATGCTTCCACCCAATCCCTTCTTTCTCAGTGTTCTATCATTTCTGAGCTCTTCTCGTCAATTCCAGTTTACTCCGATTTGGTTTCATCTTCAAATTTGACCAATTTGAGATCAGTTTGAAAGCTGAAAAGCCATCCCTCTATAACTCCCGCTATCTCTTGCACAAGCCTCTCTGCTCCCAACATTAGGATCCCTGCGAGGTACAATGGGAAAAAGATTATTTCCTGCACAATGTGAACAAAGGATTTGAAATAGCAAGCAGGAAAGCCTTACACTGGACAAAGAGAACAGATTCAGCTTCCCAGAGAGCTCTGACCTTCAAACAAAAAGGTTAAATCTTAAATTGAAGAGTTTAAAATTTACGATTCATATTTACTTAAATGGCAAGTGAGCACATCAAACCTGCCCAGCCAAATATAAATAATCTGGGAACTAAAATGAAAAACAATATCAGGCATCTACAAGATTGGCACAATTGAAATGATATGTGCTCTGCAGTGATACACAGCAATTCCCTATCTGCGTGGGCTGAATTGAAAAAACTCTATTAAAAAACACTTGAATGAGTGAGCAGAGAATTCATTGCTGGTGATCTATGTGACTGAACCAATATTAAGAGTCAGATTGTTGCCGACAAAATTACTTCTTTGTATTCATCTTTCTTTCCTGAAAAACCCAGGGAATTATTCGAAATCTAAGCCGCACCCTGATATATGTACAAATGAACCTCCAATTTGCATACATATTTTGAGGAGTGTTCGCTATTGGAACAGACAATGTAGCAGAGAATTAATCTCTGTTAATGGAAGTAAATTTTTCGTTTGATGACATTTTTCCACCAGTTTGGTTCTTGTTGCTGAAGCCTGTACTGGGCTGGGCCACGACTATATGGTGTCTCCGAATGTTTGTTCTGTTTGGAGTTGTTTTGTGTTGTTTTTCTCCGCACCTCCCCCATTCACTCTGCTTTTCCACAGGCTGCATGGAGAGCCTGAAATCACTATGGCAACAGCTGATTCCACTCCACAATTCAGCAGCTTCTTAAAGACAACAGTCTTTCCTGCAATTGGTTATTGTGGGCCCAGACATATGTGTCAACAGAGAGGTGCAAAGTGCAGAATCCACTTACTTAGAAACTTCTGAGAGACTACCTGCAGCAGTGTTTTTGAGGAAGGAGAAAAACAATCTAACATCTAAAAATCATCACATTTCTGACTGGAATGACCACCATGGGTGCCTGGCTGTAACAGATCCCAATGGGAACCAATGCACAGTCCCCCTGTGGTAACTAGGACAGTCTGGGATCAGTGACCCCGAGCAAATTTAGGAATTCCTTTTGTGATTGTAATAAAGTCAGCCAGCAGGCTGTTCCCTGATTGGGTGTTAATCTGGTGCAATCAGGTAGCCCTGGCTGACAGAATATAAGGTTGAGAGTCAGCGATACTGATACCCTGGTACCTGACTCTGAATGAATCCTCGAGGACTATTTGTGTCTAACTTACTGACTCGATAACTGGCCTCTGTAGAGACATTTCAATATCAACCTGGGTTCTCTCAGATTACTTCCCTCAAAAGGTTGTGAATGTGTAGGATTCACTCCCTGAGTGGATGCCGGGACACTGAGTAAATTTAAGGAGGAGATAGACAGATTTTTAATCAGCAACTGGTTGAAGGGTTATGGAGAGCGGGCAGGAAAGTGGAGTTGAATAAAAACTGGATGATAATGGAATAGTTTAGGTTAGATGGGCTTCAGATTGGTTTCACAGGTCGGCGCAACATCGAGGGCCGAAGGGCCTGTACTGCACTGTAATGTTCTATGTTCTATGTTCTATGTTCTAAAAGAACTGCGGATGCTGTAAATCAGGAACAAAAACAAAGTTGCTGGAAAAGCTCAGCAGGTCTGGCATCATCTGTGGAGGAGAAAACAGAGTTAAAGTTTTGGGTCTGGTGACACTTCCTCAGAAGTGGAGTTGAAGTTGAGATGAGATCAGCCATGATTTTAATAAATAGGAGCAGGGTCAAGGGACTGAATGGCCTTCTCCTAGTTCTTATGTTCACATGTACCTGCACTTGATCACTATCCAACCGGCCATCACACAAAGCTGGTGCGTTGCTGTTGTGAGAAACAGGAGAGAACATGGACCAGCTGTTAAATGACCCAGGGACACTCTGAGCGACACCATAAGGAGTAGGCTGTCAAGAGGGATGACAGTGTGACTGACACAGAGAGTGAAGGGTAAAAACAAGGAAAGAATACCTTAGCTTTATTCTATTGGGTCAAAGTTCAATGGGTCATCTTCAGCCTTACATTTGAAAACAATATGCATTCCCTATGGGGTGTCACCTGTAATTGACGTACCACAGAAAAACCCAAATAATAAAATAGATTTCAGAATGCTGCCCTGCAGAGGGCTGTCAAGGCTGGGTCATTAATTATATTCAGCGCTGAGAGAGACAGTTTTTTTTTAATCAGGAAGGGAATTAAGGCCTATGGAAAAAGGCTGGAAAGTGGAATTGAGGATTATCAGGTCAGCCATGATCTCATTGAATGGTGGAGCAGACTCAATGGGCTGAATGGCCTACTTCTGTTCCTACATCTTATGGTCTTTCTTATTGAACAATATTGATACATCCATTAAGGTGACTGTAGAGATTTTCCTCATATTTAATGCTTGGGCTCAGGGCATGTTACCTACAACTCTCCTTCTTAGCTGAATGGTAAGCATTCACTTTTGAATTCCCTTCCCTTAAGTCAAATCTCCTCATTGTTTATTCTATGTTTTTCTTGACGCACATGAATAATTAAACAGCCACTACAAAAGAGGTGAAATGTGAAGAATCTGATTTCACAACAATGTGCACCCCAGTACAGTACAAACCAGGACATGCCTCGCTGTAATGTGGTGTATTATCCACAACAGTAAACCATTAGAATATACACCCAATTAAAGAAAAAAATAAATATTGGGATAAGGAAGGGCTGCCAGATGGCCATTCAAAACAGAAGAATCAAACTGGAGGAACTGACATCACTAGGGCCACCAACAAATTGCATGTTTTGTGGCAGATCATAGAATCCCTACTGTGTGGAAGCAGGCCATTCAGCCCATCAAGTCTATACTGACTCTCCAAAGAGCATCCAACCCAGAACTTCCCCGTCCCCTATCCCTGCATTTCCATGCTAATCCACTTAACCTGCACATCCCTGGCAACTACAGGCAACTTAGCATGGCCAATCCACCTAACCTGCACATCTTTGGACTGTGGGAGGAAACCGGAGCACCCAGAGGAAACCCACACAGACACGGGGAGAATGTGCAAACTCCACACAGACAGTCACCCGAGGGTGGAATTGAACCTGTGTCCCTGGTGCTGTGAGGCATCAGTGCTAACCAAGGTGGACTCTGTGCCATGTGGAGCTGGAGGAACACAGCAGGCCAGGCAGCATCAGAGGAGCAGGAAAGTTGACGTTTTGGGTCATTTCTGAAGAAGGATCCTGACCTGAAACGTCAGCTTTCCTGCTCCTCTGATGCTGCCTGGCCTGTTGTGTTCCTCCAGCCCCACACTGCGTTGTCTGTGACTCCAGCATCGGCAGTTCTTGCCATCTGGGACTCTGTGCTGTGACTCTTTGAGCTGAGCCATGAGGTCTTAAACATCGAGGCACACAGGTGTCTAAGGACGACCACCAACAACATGACATCACCAAAACTGCAGCACCTCCATCAGAACAGCATGACCAAAAATGCAGAACCTCCAATAGTGCAGCGCCTACAAAAATGCAACAACTCCCACGGTATATCTAAGCAATAGATAACGGAAAGATATCCACAATGGACAGAGGACATACAGCTGCCTGTTTAGTGAGTACTGAGATAACTGATATTGAGACAGAAGACAAAGTAAGAGATATTCACAATAAAAACCAGAACTTTTCCTTCTTTCAGGCACTTTGCACTCAGGTTTCAAACTGTCCTCCCTTGTGGCCCAGCAGTTACAGGGAGCTGTGGTTAACGTTTTGCAGTTTCTATCTTTCCATTTCAAATGCTGGCGAGTCACAGGCTGTGGTTTTGAGATTTCCCTGAGCACTGCAGCCCTGCAAAATGAGTTCAATCCAACTCTCCTTACACCATCTTTAGAAAGGCCCAGTTAGATACTAAACCTTGAAGCTAACATATGCACTTAGTATCCTGTAGACCTTCTAGTAGTGTTGTTGTAGGACAGGTTCTGAATTACATCTCAACTGTTTTGTTCTCAGATCCTTGGGGCCGGGGATGTAAAATGAGACAGGGCAATAGCAGGTCACAATGGCATCCAGCACCTTCCAAACCCACGACCACTTCCATCGAGAAGGACAAGGGCAGCAGGTACATGGGAACACCACCCCCTGCAAGTTCCCCTCCGAGCCACTCACCATCCTGACTTGGACATTTATCGCTGTACTTTCAATGTTGCTGGGTTAAAATCCTGGAATTCCCTCCCTAATAGCCCAACCTGCAGCACATGGACTGCAGTGGTTCAAGAAGGCAACTCCCTACTACCTTGTCAAGGGGCACCTAGGGACGGGGCAATAAAAGCTGAGCCCAGCAAATGATGCCCAAGTCCCATGAACAGACAAAAGAAAAGCGACACTGAGCCTCAAAATTGGAAAATTCAGTAGCAGAATTACAAGCCTAAAATCTTCCATAGCCAATACAATCTCTCAGTGCAACAGAACAGTTTTGTTCTTTCCATTGAACTGATTTCCTTAATATAGTTAAAAGCACTAACCTGCTTTGGTTTTATTAGTGAAATTGAAAATAGGCTTACCACAAAAAAATAAGCATTTTAAACTCATGTTATTTCCTTGACCTGTGAGTAACCTGATTTTAAATCAATAAAGATAAATTTTGATACTTTGATATACTGAGCCAGTACACTGAACCATAAACTCATCAGTTTCATGGCAAATAATATACTTTTTAAAACATGTAATCCTTGATTGATCAGCTCCGAAATACTTTACTCAGACATGAAGTCTCGTGAGGAGCAGCACTTGCTCATAGTGCCCTGAGCTGAATTTTGAATGGATTCACTTGAGTTTCAGCTGTTCCAGACAGAATTTGCTGAAACTATAATAATTGTTCACTATAGTTTTAATTTTTAACATTTTTAGGAAACTTTTTTACACTTAACTCCTATTTCTCTGAATTAATTGGATTCATGATAATTCTTCGAAGATTTTGACTTCACAATTTTTAATGCATTTTCGTTTGATTCTGGAAGGTTTGGATTAGCTAAATGCAGATATTTTTGTTATTGTTCTTTGTTTTCCAGAATTTTTGATGCATTTTAACTTCTTTAACAGCCAATGTGTTGATGTTGATTAATAATTTACCTGTGCTAGGCTCTTAGTGTTCTTATTTTAAATTTGGACATTTTAACATGCACTCCTTGTTTGGATTTAAGACTTAACCTGATCCAAGTACAAACCGTGGCATGTCCCTCTTATGTCTTCTTGTTGTCCACAGTTTGAAGCTCTGCTCATGCAGGGAACATTTGGAACATTCCAACAAAAATAATTTTAGAATTCTGCCATTTTTGAAACTCATGTCCCTCAATCCAAAATGTGAGTTACAATGCTGGCAGAGACTCATTTCATAGTTATCCTATACATTTTTAATGAAAATCAAACTACCACAAGTCAGGAGTGTGATGGGATACTCCCCACTTGCCCTGGATGGGGACAGCTCCAACAACACTCAAGAAGCTTGACACCATCCAGGACAAAGCAGCCGCTTGATTGGCACCACATCCACAAACATCCACTCCCCCCACCACCGACGCTCAGTAGCAGCAGTGTGCACTATCTACAAGATGCACTGCAGAAATTCACCAAAGATCCTCCACCAAAGGTGCATCCTTAGCAAACAACTTTTTCACCAGAACAGAACTTTTTAAAAATTCATTCAGGGGATGTGGATGTTGTTGGCTGGGCCAGTGGTTATTGCCCAATCCTAATTACACCAGAGAAGATGGTAAGACCATAAGATATGGAAGAAGAATTAGGCCATTCAGTTCATCTGCTCCCCCATTCAATCATGGCTCGTATGTTTCTCAGCACCATTCTCCTGCCTTCTCCCTGGAACCCCTGATCCCCTTATTAATCAAGACCCTATCTATCTCTAATAAAAACCAAAAGAACTGCGGATGCTGTAAATCAACAGCAAAACAAAGTTGCTGGAAAAGCTCAGCAGGTCTGGCAGCATCTGTGGAGGAGAAAACAGAGTTAACGTTTCGGGTCCGGTGACCCTTCCTCAGAACTGATGGTGGCTGGGAAAACGTCAGTTTATATGCAGAAAATAGGGAGGTGGGTGGGGTAGAGAGTAAACGATAGGATAGAACCCAAAGCTAGAGAAAGACAGTTGGACAGACAAAGGAGTTGCTAACGATCAGGCTGGGAGGGTGAGCAGTTGTTAATGGGGACTGTTAGTGACTAACAACAGTGGGTGTGTAGTGGCAGGCTATGTGGTAACAAGGCCTGGTGTGTGGGGTGAGGGGCTGGAACATGGGAGAGTTTAGGCCCTAAAATTATTGACCTCAATATTGAGTCCGGAGGGCTGTAGGGTCCCCAAGCAGAAAATGAGGTGTTGTTCCTCCAGCTTGTGTTGGGCTTTGCTGGGCTTCACCTATCTATCTCTGTCTTACATACACTCAATGACTTGGCCTCCATAGCCCTCTGCAGCAATGAGTTCCAATGATTCACCACCCTCTGGGTGAAGAAATTCCTCCTCATCTCATTTCTAAAGGGTTGCCCTTTCACTCTGAGGTTGTGCCCTTGGGTCCTAGTCTATCCCACCAATGGACACATCTTTTCCATGTCCACACGAGTTTCAATCAGGTCCCCCCTCAACTCCATTGAATACAGACCCAGAGTCCTCATATGACAAGCCTGAGATCGTTCTTGTGAACCTCCTCTGGGTCCTCTCTAATGCCAGCACATCCTTCCTTAGATACAGGACCCAAACTGTTCACAATATTCCCAATGTGGTCTGACCAGAGACATATACATCTCTGCACTTGTATTCTGGTCCTCTTGAAATTAATGTTAGCATTGCATTTGCCTTCCTAACTGCCAAGTGAACCTATATGTTAATCTGAAGAGAAACCTAATCTAGGCCTCCAAGGCCCCTTTGTGCTTCAGATTGCTGAAACCTTTCACCATTTAGAGAATAGTCTCTGCCCCTATGTTTCCTGCGAAAGTGCATAACCTCACACTTTCCCACATTGCCTTCCACCTTTGCCCACTCTCCCAGCCTGTCCAAGTCCTTCTGCAGCCTCCCCACTTCCTCAACACTACCTGCCCCTCCACCTATCTCTATGTCACCTGCAAACTTAGTAACTTTTTTTTATTCATTCACTCACGGGATGAGGATGTCACTGGCCAGGCAGCATTTATTGCCCACTGCTAATTGCCCAGAGGACAGTTAAGAGTCAACCACATTGCTGTGGGTCTGGAGTCACATGTAGACCAGACCAGGTAAGGATGGCAGTTTCCTTCCTTAAAGGACATTAGTGAACCAGGTGGGTTTTTTCGACAATCGACAATGGGTTCATGGTCATCATTAGACTCTTAATTCCAGATTTTTTTTACTGAATTCAAATTCCACCATCTGCCATGGCGGGATTCGAACCCAGGTCCCCAGAACGTTGTTAGGGTCTCTGAATTAACAGTCCAGCGATAATACCACGAGACCATCACCTCCCCATTATCCTCAGTTCCTTCATCCAGATGGTTAATGTATGATGTGATTAATTATGGTCCCAACACTGACCCCTGTGGAACTCCACTAGTTACCGACTGCCATCCTGAAAAAGACCCCGTTAACACACTCCCTGCCTTCTGCCAGTTAGCCAATCGTCTATCCATGCCAGCACATTGCCCCTAACACCATGGGCTCTTATTTAGAAACCTCCTGCGGCACCTTGTCAAAGACCTTCTGGAAATCAAAATTGACCATGTCCACTGTGTCTCCTTACTCTAACTTGCTTGTTTCTTCCTCAAAGAATTCTAACAGATTTGTCAGGTATGACGTCCCCTTGACGAAGCTGTGCTGACTCAGCCCTATTTTACCATGCACTCCCAAGTACTCCACAATCTTATCCTTAATAATGTACTCTAAAATCTTCCCAATGACTGAGGTCAGGCTAACCGGCCTATAGTTTCCTGTCTCCCTACCTTCTTAAACAGGGGTGTGACATTAACCATTTTCCATTCCTCTGGCACCCTGCCCGTTCCCAGTGATTCCTGTAAGATCACCATCAATGCCTCTACAATCTCCTCAGCGATCCCCTTCATAACCCTGGGGTGTAGTCCATCTGGTCCAGGTGATTTATCCACCTTCAGACATTTCAGTTTCCTCAGCACCTTCTCCTCAGTGATGGCCACTACACACCTCTGTCCCCTGAATCTCGTAAAGTTCTGGTACGTTGCTGGTGTCTTGCCCTGTGAAAACTGATGCAAAGTTCCTATTCAGTTACTCCACCATTTCTTTGTTCCCCATTACTACTTCCTCAGCCTCATTCTCCAGCGGTACAAATACTCTTGCCTCTCTCTTATGTTTTGAATATTAAAAAAAGACTTTTGCAATCTTCTTTTATATTATTAGCTAGCTCACTCTCATATTTCATCTTCTATCCCCTTATTGTTTATTTTTAATTACCCTCTGCATGTTTTTAAAGCCTTCTCATTGTTCTGGTTTGCCACTAATCTTCATCACATTGGATGCATTTTCTTTTGCTTTTATGCTCTCCCTGACCTCCCTTGTCAGCCATGATTCCCTCATCCTCCCCTTAGTGTGTTTCTTTTTCCTTGGGATGAATTTCTGCTGTGCCTCCCGAATTACCCCCAGAAACTCCTGCCATTGCTGTTCCACCGTCTTCCCTGCCAGGCTCCCCTTCCAATCAACTCTGACCAGCTCCTCCCTCATGTCTTTGTAGTTACCTTTACTCAATGGGAATATAGTTATATCTGATTCCAGCTCCTCCTTCTCAAACTGCAGCGTGAATTCTATCGTATTGTGGTCATTGACCCCCAGGGATTCCTTCACCTTCGGCTTTCTAATCACGTCTGCCTCATTACACATCGCCAAATCCAGAATTGCCTGTTCCCTAGTGGGCTCTACCACAAGCTGTTCCAAAAAAAATCTTGTAAACATTTCACAATTTCTTTTTCTTGGGAACTGCTACCAACCTGATTTTCCCAGTGCACCTGCATATTGAAGTCCCCACGATTATTATAATAGCGTCTTTCTTACACGTCTGTTCTATCTCCTGATTTATTTTCTTCCCCACGTCCTGACTACTACTCGGATGCCTGTATATAACTCACATCAGGGTCTTTATTCCTTTGCAGTTCCACAACTCTACCCACACAGTGTCTACACCTTCCAACTCTGTATCAGTTCTTGCTATTGGTTTAATTTACTTTCTTACTAACAAGACAACCCCTCTCCATCTGCCCATCTGCCTGTGCTTTCGATAGGGCGTGTATCCTCGGATATTTAGTTCCCAGCCCTGATCCCCTTGCAGCCACGTCTCTGATACCCACAGCATCGTACCTGCCAGTTTCAATCTGTACTACAAGCTCATTTACCTTGTTTTGTATACTGCGTGTATTTAAGTACAACACCCTCAGTCCAGCATTGGCTGCCCCCATGCCCCTCTTCCTATAGTTGTCTCCATACCTGCTGTGCCTGAATTTAGATTCCTGACTCTTTCCATACACTCTGTCCTATCACTTGTTCTGGGAACTTTAACAACCTGTGCCGAGCCCTTCCTCATTGAACTTTTTCCATAATTTCATACAACCCAACTCACTGCAGCGCCCCCCCTGCCCCCCCACTATTTAGTTTAAAGCTCTATCCACTGCCCTAGTGCTGTGATTCGCCAGGATTCTGGTCCCATTTGAACAGCTCCCTCCTTCCCCAGTGCTGATGCCAATGTCCCATGAATTTGAACCTGTTTCTCCCAAACCATCCTTTGAGCCACACGTTTACCTCTTTAATCCTGTAGACCCTGTGCCAATTTGTTTGTGGCACAGGTAGTTATCCAGAGATTATTACCTTTTTGGTTGTGCTTTTCAATTTAGCCTCTGGCTACTCATATTCCCTCAGCAGAACCTCTTTCCTCTTTCTACCTGTATCATTGATATTCTGAACCAGGGCACCAGGCAGGCAACCCAGGCTTTGGGACTCTCAATCCTGGCCTCAGAACAGTGTCTATTCCTCTGGCTATACTATTTCCAATTACAGCTACATTTCTGTTTTCTCCCACCTCTTGAATGGCTCCCTGTACCATGTTGTTATGGTCAGTTTGCGCATCCTCCCCACAGCCCCCACTCTCATCCGCACAGGGAGCAAGAAACTCAAACCTGTTAGACACGCTCAAGGGCTGAGGCTCCTTCAGCTCTACCTCCTGGAAATCTCTACCTGCTTGGCTGGTAGTCTCACACTCTTGTCCCTGATCACTGACCGGATTCGAGGTAACTAATCTCAGGGATGTGACTGCCTTCTGAAACACAGCGTCCAGGTAACCCTCCCCCTCCCTGATGTGTCTCAGTGTTTGCAGCTCAGACTCCAGCTCATCAGCTCTGAGCCGGAGTTTCTCAAACAACCAGCACTCAGTACAATGTGGTCCCTGTCAACCATAATGGGGGCCCACCAGCTCCCATATCCAGGTTCCTGTCCATGGAGCGAACCCTGAGCTGCTCCACCCCGACCCCAGGACATCTTCCTGGCTGTAACGGTCGGGCAGCACAGAGTGAGGGGCAGTTCCTGGCGTTTGACACTGGGATTTCAAGGTGGTGTCAGAGGTGTGACCACTGGAGGGTGCTAGCAGAGGCAAGCTCGCCCAAATCTACCCCCCAACACGACTCCCCGAAGAAAGGTGCCCTGGAGCCGGCTGTCTGTTGAGGGGGTGATGAGATAACAGGAGAGAGTCACTCTGAGCCATGCTGTGTCTGATACCAATGCTCAATTACAGCGTGTTTCCTTTTGAGGGAAGCATTGCCCAGGTGTTTCATTACTCTTCCCCACGTGCCCAGCTCTCTGATCGATGTTGCCTGTTCCTTGTCAGTTTGGCCATCGCAGATCTGTAAGTGCTAACTTATCATATCTCTCCTAATTTACCAAGGACTGTCTGTAGGAATATCTGGATGCTCTCCAAAAGGAGTAAAAGGTCTTCATTCTTGTGTAGTGCCGCTGAATCTATCGAGCACAAAAGAAGTGAATCTCTTCCTCAAACAGAGACTCAGCACAGCTCATTTACCTGTACATTTTACACTAATAATGCACCACTGAAACCACTCACTGAAATTGGAAAAGAATGGTTTGAGAACTAATCTATTGCTGATTATAATCTGGAATCTACAGATTGAATGTGAATCATTATGGGGGAATCTGAGGAAATATGAATTTAAGAAATAACCTCAGACAACGAGCCTTGGGCAGTTACACAGCCTCACAGTCTGGAAGTGGTTTTAATTCCGGTAAAGCCACATACATCATTTCACCAGTTTATACCACATTTTTCTCAGCAAATTATTCCCACAATGTTTTACAATAAAAACAAACTAGCTGTGGTGCACCCACAAAGGATGATAAAAAATATTCTCTTTGTGTTGCCATGAGTAAGGCTGATCTGTAAGAACATTAGGAAGGTTGGAATAGTGGAGGCTATTTTGCTAATAGATGATCTGTGTGCCAACTCCATTTCCACACTTTTGCCTGAAGTCCCTTAATATCTTTGACTAACAAAAACGTATTCATCTCAGATTTAAAATTAATAATTAGTCTGGCATCAATTGATATTTGTGGATTTTTAAAATTACGACCTTTGTCTGCACAAATGTTTTCAAATTCTCTCTTGAAAGACACTGTCCAACATTTAAACAATGTCTCCTCAACCCCGACTCCCTAACTACTGCAAGCAACTTCAACCAAATCACCTCTTAACTTTCTAAAATTCCAGTGAATACAACCCTGTGAGGAGCTGGAGGAACACAGCAGGTCAGGCAGCATCAGAGGAACAGGAAAGCTGATGTTTCAGGTCGGGACCCTTCATTGACGTTCTGATGAAGGGTCCCAACCCAAAATGTCAGCTTTCCTGCTCCTCTGATGCTGCCTGGCCTGCTGTGTTTCTCCAGCTCCTCACTGTGTTATCTCCAACTCCAGCATCTGCAGTTCTTACTATCTATCTCTCCTTGTAATTTAATATTGGATTCAGGTATCATACAGGCCAATTTACACTGCCACTCTTCTCAAGACCAATTTGTACTTGCAAAGTTGGAGTGCCCAGAACTGTTCACATGTAACCAGAGAATCATAGAATCCCTATAGTGTGGAAACAGGCCATTTGGCCCAACAAGTCCACACCACCCCTCCGAAGAGCATCCCACCCAGACCCATTCCCCCTAACCCTGATTTCCCATGGCTAACCCACCTAACCTAAACATCCCTGGGCCCTATGGGCAATTTAGCATCGCCAATTCACCTAGCCTGCACATCTTTGGACTGTGGGAGGAAACCCACACAGACACAGGGAGAATGTGCAAACTCCACACAGACAGTCACTGAAGGCTGGAATTGAACCTGGGTCCCTGGTGCTGTGAGGCAGCAGTGCTAACCACTGAGCCACCGTGCAACCCAGAGGTTTGAATAGCTGCAGCATGACTTCCACTCCTGGTATTCCTGTATTAATTGTCTTATTTTTGTGTGCTTCTTTTGTGATTTTTTATTTATTTATTCATTGTACATTCTTAGGACTAGATTTATACTGGGAACTACCTGTGTATATTTCTCACGCTGGGCTTACAACCTTCCCCCAGTCAAGATATCGCAGTGTCTCCACTGGTCAAAGGGTGTGATTACAGTATGATGCATTTACAGAGGCTGTTTCTAGGCATTTCTAATGGGAATATATTTAACACAAAAGACAAATTTGTGAAGATATTACCTGATTAACAATGTGTACCTGGTCCAATGATTACCCAACATTCCGAGTCTATTTCACCTGATATGTATGCTAATTTCTGACTTCCTGTGTGCAATTCTATGGAATCAGTCATTTTGCAATGGTACATTTTTGAATTAGATGAAAATTTTAAAGAAACAAAATCATTCTTTTTATTCATATTAAATTTCAAATAATCAATCTATTATAGAACACCTCCTGTACAAGCGAGACTTGAACTTGGACTTTCTGGTTCAGAGATAGAGACCTTAACACTTTGCTGTCCTTACCTGGTCTGGCCTATATGTGAGTCCAGACCCACAGCAATGTGGTTGACTGTTAAGTGCTCTCTGAAGTGGCTGGGTAGGACGCTCAGACCAAGGGGCAATTAAGGATAACCCAACAGCGATGCCTTCATCCCATAAACGGACTTTTTTAAAAAATAAAAGTTACATTCCTTTAGATATTATTAAACATTGAATAGCTTTAAATTGAATTCAATTATGGAATCCTGCATTTGAAACAATTTTGTCTCAGTGAAGATACTTCTAGATGTGTGCTCTGACCTAAATTTTCACATCTTTTTCTTTTTCTTTCTTGTAGTCCTTTGCTGGCCAGGGACTTGGTGATGAAGACTACGAGATTCCTCCAATTACTCCTCCAAACCTCGGAGACCCATCCTTTCTTCACCTGATGGATCCTCATGCGAGTTACCATTCACTGTGCCATTCAGTCCCTCCCAATGGGCTGCTTCCTCAGTACCCTTACCAGGGCATGGACCTTCCAGCAATCATGGTGTCTAACATGCTGGGCCAGGATGGCCATCCGCTGTCAAACCAACTACCTATGGTCAGTGTCAATCCTTTCACAGGGCTTTGGGGGCTTGGGGGGATGGGGTCTGGGCTGATGGGGGTCTCTCTTTGAAGCTCATGCTAAATAGTTTGAGCATTGACGATTGGACCTTTGGAATGGAGATCAGGAGAAGCAAAGTCTTGTTAGAATTCATTTGATCCAAAAACAAGGCATGTCTAATCTGGAGCTGGTCAGGTGCCATGAATGCCTTAAACAACTAGGCCGTCACCAAAGTAGAGATTCTCAAAAGGAACACATCAGGCGTGGAAACATGGAACCGTGGGTGCTAAAGTGTAAAGGATGGGCTACAAATGTCACCATTTCGAAATGGTTTCCCAAGACAGAATGTACCGGTGGGCCACAGAAACAGACCCTTATACTCCCTGAGGGATAACGAACAGACTTTATACTCAACAAGGAATCATGAGCTTGAATGATGATGTAAAATAACACCCAATTAATCACTTCAGTTATCTTTTTTTTCAAATCCCTCCATTTCTTTGGCCAACCCTGTATTAATAAGGGAGTGGTATAGTGATTATACCACGAGATGAGTAATTCAGTGTCCCATATCCTGGAGGTTTCAAATCCCACACTGACACCTGGTGGAATTTAAAGTCAATTAATAATATCTGGAATATAACTTAGTCTCAGTGTTGTTGACCGGGACAACTAGCCTCAATTGTCATAAAATCCCATCTGGTTCACTACTGCCCTTTAGGGAAGGAAATCTGCTGTCTTTACCTAGTCTGGACTACATGTGACTCCAGACACACAGTAATTTGGTTTTCACTAACTGCCCCCTGAAGTGACCTAGTAAGCCACTTATTTCAAGAGTCAATTAGGAGTGGGCAACAAATGTTGTTGTTGCCAGAGATGCTATCATCTTATGAAAGAATGAGTAAGCCCCGTTACTGGGTCGTTTTAACAGCCTGCATTCATAGCCCTTTGTCCCACTTGGAGCGACACCTTTAGCTCCTCAACTTTAATTTGTGCTGGGGCTTAATTGGGTGCCATGATTCTTACACAACTTGACAGGGTAGATGTAGAGGGGATGTTTCCTCTTGTGTGAGATTGGAGGAGCAGAGAGTATAACCTCAGAATAAGGATTCACACATGTAGAGTCATGGAGTCATAGAGCTGTACAGCATAGTAACAGACCCTTCAGCCCAACTCGCCCATGCCGACCAGGTTTCCTATCCTGAACTAGTCCCATTTGCCAGCATTTGGACCATATCCCTCGAAACCCTTCTTATCCATGTCCCTGTCCAAATGTCTTTTAAATGTTGTCGTTGTACCCACCTCTATCATTTCCTTTGGTAGCTCGTTCCATACATGCACCACCCTCTACGTGAAAAATATGCCCCTCAGGTCCCTTTCAAATCTTTCCCCCCGCACATTAACCCCATGCCCTCTAGTTTTGAACTCCCCCACCCTGGGGAAAAGACGTTATTCACTCTATCCATGTTCCTCATGATTTTATAAACCTCTGTAAGGTCACTCTTCAGCCTCCTACGCTCCAGGGAAAAAAGTCCCAATCTATCCAGCCTCTCCTTGTAATTCAAACCTTTCAGTCTTAGTAACCTCCTTGTAAATTTTCTTACACCATTTCCAGTTTAATAATGATGATGTGGAGGTGCTGGTGTCGGATCTCAGAAGTCACACGCACCAGATTATAGTCCAACAGGTTTATTTGAAATCACAGGCTTTCATAGCACTGCTCCTTTATCAGGTGAACAGTTTAATAACGTCCTTCCTATTGCAGGGTGACCAGAATTGCACGCAGTACTCCAAATGTGGCCTTAACAGTGACTTTGTACAGCAGTAACATTATGTCCCAACTCTGCACTCAGTGCTCGGACTGATGAAGGGAAGCTTGCCAAACGCCTTATTCACCACCCTGTCTACCTGCCGTGCAACTTTCAAGGAACTATATAACTACACTTCCAGGTGTCTCTGTCTGATAACACTCCCCAAGGTCCTACCATTAACTGTGTAAGTCCTGCCCTGGTTTGTCTTACTAAAATGCGACATTTCGCATTTATCTAAACTCCACCTGCCATTCCTGGGCTCACTAGCCCAGTTGATCAAAGTGCCATTGTACTCTTAGATAATCTTCTTCACTATCCACTATTCCACATTGGTGTCATCCACAAACTTACTAACCATGCCTCTTATATTCTCATCTAAATCGTTTATAGAAATGATGAGAACAGTGGATCCAACAGAAAACCCTGTGGAACTCTGCTAGTCACAGGCCCCCAGTCTGAAGAACAGTCCTTTGCCACTACCCTCTGTCTCCTACCATCAAGTCAATTTTGTATCCACAATCAGCTCTACCTGGATCCCATGTGACCTAACCTTACTAACCAGTCTACCATGTGGAACCTTGTCAAAGACCTTGCTAAAGTCCATGTAAATAACATCTACCACTCTACCTTCATGCATTTTCTTGGTCACCTATTCAAAGAACTCAATCAAATTTGTGAGAAACAATTTCCCACACACAAAACCATGTTGACTAACCCTAATCAGTCCTTGTCTTTCCAAATGCATGTAGATCCTGTCTCTCAGAATGTCCTCACACAACTTACTCTCCATTGATGTTCAGCTCACTGCTCTAGAGTTCCCTCACTTTTCCTTGCAGCCTTTCTTAAATAATGGCACATTAGCCACCCTCCAGTCTTCTGACACCTCATGGTCGATGGTACAGATATCTCTGCTACAGGCCCCACAATTTCTTCCTTAGCTTCCCACGATGTCCTGAGATATACTTGATCAGGTCCCAGGGAATTATCTACCTTTATGCATTTTAAGACCTCCCAAACCTCCTCTTCTGTAACATGGAATCTTTTCAAGACATCACTATTTATTTCCCCGAATTCCCTACCTTCCATAGTTTTCTCCACAGTAAATACTGATACGAAACATCAGTTTAGGATCTCACCCATCTCCTATGGTTCCATACGTAGATGACCTCTTTAATCTTTAAGGGGCCCTATTCTCTCCCTAGTTACTCTTTTGCCCTGAATATACTTGTAGATTCTCTTTAGGACGGAGATGAGGAGGAATTTCTTCTCTCAGAGAGTAGCCAATCTGTAGAATTCTTTACTGAAGAGGGCTCACAGGCTGGGTTGTTATCATAGTCAAGCTGAGACGGAAAGATTTTTAATCAAGAAGGAGGAATCAAGAGTTATGGGGAAAATGCAGGAAATTGGAGTTGAGAATGATCAGATCAACTCTCATTGAATAGCATAGAAAACTTGAGGCTGAATGCCCTACATCTGCTCCTACACCTTATCATTGGCCCAATAAAGTCAGAAGTCACACGACACCAGGTTATAGTCCAACAGGTTTATTTAAAATCTCACGCTTTCAGAGCACTGCTCCTTTGTCAGGTGAAGGAGCAGCGTTCCGGAAGCTTGTTATTTTAAATAAACCTGTCGGACTATAACCTGGTGTCGTGTGCCTTCTGACTTTGTCCACCCCAGTCCAACACCGGCATCTCCACATCATTGGCCCAATAAGACATTGATCTCAATGAGTACCCACCTTCTCAGTACATCACTGGATCCTCTGGGCTCAAATTTCATAGATTCTCGCTGAACAGGAAATGGCAGACATCCCAGCCATATTTCCAACTGACTACATTTTTGTAGATGGGGGTCTAGGGTAGGACTCTTCAGGAGAGATACACAAACTCATTGGAGCTCAGTGCTGAATTCAAACAAACCCTATTTGGGCTGGCCCATGGTGTAGCTGTCACTAATTTATGCAGAAGTCGTAAACATGCTCGAAAGTGTGATAAATGCATTGAAGTGTCTTGATCTTCATTTTTTAAACATCCCACTCTTTAGACATGAAGGAAACAGCCTGCAACTGTTGGTGAGTGTTAAAAAGAAACCATTTTGATTGAAAGGCCAGAGGGTTTAGGTCCTCTGTTTTTGTCATTAAAATAGAGGTATGTGTTGACATTTCACCAGAGCTACTATCATATGTTACAAATTATTGGCTGAGTTCCAAATGCTATAGTTATCTTAGCAGACAGTTTTTGAGTTCATGGTTTGATTGACAGTTTAAAGAGTCCAGCAAAGGTTTGTCCCTTTCTGGCATCTGAATAAAGTTTGCTTTTCTAAGAGATTGACCACTTGAGATTTAAAAGCTTGAATGTGTTTTGCAAATGGGAATGCTTTTCACATGAAAGCCCTATGAATTTGTTATGTTAATATTGTTGTCATCTCCACATGGCTCCTCAGATCTGTCCAGTCTGGATACTATGTGAGTGGTTGAGGAAGGTGCATTGGGAGGGTATGGGGTGCATAAGGAGCATGAGTTGGCATGGAGTTGGCATGGAGGGGTGGTGGTTTAAGGTGGCCTAGAATCTGTTTCCAGGATTGGCAGACCCAATCCTATCCTACACCCACCACCCAATGGGGTCCTTTAAACTGACAGGGGTCTGCAAATTGGGAAATTTCCTGACTCAAGCTTCCCAACTCAAACTGAAGACGTGACCTAGTAACATGTCATCAGGCCCCATGGCCTGCTTTAGTTCCCTCTCCTGATGGAATTATTCGGCAAAACAATGGCCTGAATTTTAAGGCTGAGGTCAGGACAGCAGAGTCAGGACAATCCTCAGATTCACAAACCCAATCCAGGAGAAAACTCCCCACAATTTCAAATATTCGCCCTGGGGGGGAGGGATGTTGGGAGGCTCTACCAGAATCATGGGACAACCCTGAAACTGAGCAGAGGCCCTGAGTGTAGATGGTAATGGTGGGGGGATGGGAGCTTTAACATTGTAAAATGATTCAAGATGTTTCACAGGAGCATAACCAAAGGAAATCTGACCCTCGCCATATAAGGTGATATCAGGTCAGATGTCCAAAAGCTTAGCCAAACAGGCAGGTTTTAAAGACTGTGTAGAGGGGAGAGAGAGAGAGACAGAGAGAGAGAGAGAGATAAGATGAAAGATATAAGCAGGAGAGGTATGGCTGCCAGAATTGAAGCAATGGAAATTAGGGATAGGACTTGGCAGGGAGAGGGATTGTATTAGGGAAGTGCAGAAATCTCAAGTGTTGTTGGGCTTCAGGGAGTTGCAGGAACAGGGAGGAACAAGACCAGAGAAGGATTTGTAAATAAGAATGAAAATTTTAAATGTAGGTGAACCAACACAGGAACCAGTGTGAGTCCCCAGTTGGTGGAGTGAGACTTGTTGAGAGCAAAGTTTTGGATAACCTCACAGAGAGACGCCAGCCTGGCATCAATTGGAATAGTTGAGTCTCGAGGTGACTAAGACATGGAGGAGGGTTTGAGCAGGAGCTAAGCTGAGGCAGGGGTGAAGTTGGGAGATGTGACGAGTGGGAGAAAGCAGTTTCAGTGACGGTGTGGGTATGTGGTGAGAAGCTCATTTCAGGATTAAACAAGACACCAAGATTGTGGACCGTGTGGTTTAGCCTTGGATCTTGTCATAAAGAGGGAAGGTATAGTCTCTAGCTAACAAAGTTTAAGGCTGTAACCAAAGACAATAGCTTTGATCTTCCAAATATTTCACTTGAAGAAATCTCTATTTTTTCAGGATTAGATGTGGGGTGAGCTTCTGACAATGTAAGAAAAGGGACAGTGGTGTCAGAAGGAGATGGGATTAAGCTGGGTGTTGTCAGTGCATGAGTGTATATGAAGAATGGTTTTTCCAATGGTGTCATTGAGGGACCACATGGAGATGAGAAATAGGATGAGGCCTATGGATAGATCCCTGGAAATTCCAGGTGTTATGGAAGTGGGAGGAACATCCATTGAAGTGACTGACTCAGTAAAAACAGCAGCTCCATCCCACTGGGTAATGGTGGAGGGCCAAAATGGTCAACTTTGTGAAGATTGCACATTGGGAAGGATGAGGACAGGGCATTTCTGCTGACCACAGGAGCAAAAACAAAAGGGCCATTTCAACTCTGGGGTGGGGCCTGAGACCTGGTGGTTAGGAATTAAACCAAACCAAAGAAACATGCCACAAAAACAAAGTGATCTGTTGTAAGAAATCAGCCTTACACACTCCAGAGTTTGGCTATGAGGCACGACATACACGTGAGAGTTTAGCTCTCCTCGTCTCTACTCTGGGAACTGTTATGGATCTGATGTGAAGGTAGATAGAAGGAATTGGTTTTTCTTGAATGTGACACCTATCCAAGTAAACTGCTGAGAGGTTTCTGAATATTCCCAACACAATTTTTCATTGAGGCTCCAATTAGTCAACAAGCAGAGACAGAAACCTTGATGTATTTCTGTGCTTGATTGGAAGGCTCTGTATAAATTATAGGCCAGAACCCAGTCTAATTGACATTCCTTCTCTAATCTTAGGGGGTTCAACTAAAATTCCCAATGTCAATACAACACAGAGCCCTATAATTATAAACAAAAACAGAAATTGCTGGAAAAGGTCTGGCAGCATCTGTGGAGAGAAATCAGGGTTAATGTTTCAGGTCCAGTGACCCTTCCTTAGAACTGATCGTAGCTGGCAAAATGTTGGTTTTTATGCAAAAGATGGGGTGGGGGAGGAGAGGTAAGGTGTAAACAATGGGTGGTGATAGAGCCCAAAGAGAGAGAAGAACAGTTGGACAGAGAAAGGAGTGGCTAACTGTCAGCCTGGGAGAATGAATAGCTATTAGTGGGGGCTATGTGTGTAATAGCAGACCATGTGATAACAAGGCCTGGTGTGTGGAGGTTGGGGTAAGGACATAGCAGAAGGTGCTTCAATTCCTAAAGTTATTGAACTCGATATCAAGTCCGGAGGGCTGAAGGGTTCCCAAGCAGAAAATGAGGTGCTGTTCTTCCAACTTGCACTGAGCTTCGCTGGAACACTGCAGCAAGCCAGAGACAGAGATGTTGGCCAGGGAACAGGGTGGAGTGTTGTAATGGGTAGTGGGGGTCTGAAATGCACTGCCTGGGAGAGTAGTTGCGCCAGGAAACCTCACAACCTTTAAAAAATACTTGGATGAGCGCTTGAACTGTCATAACATTCAAGGCTATGGGCCTAGTGCTGAACTGGGACAAGTGTAGATTTAGAGCAGTCAGTACAGACTTGATGGGCCGAAGGGTTTCTTCTGAGATGTATAATTCTGTGATTCTATGAATATGTGCACAGTCCTGTCTGGAGACTATGTAATACAGACAGTATGTGCGCAATCTGCAAAATTGAGTTCAGAGTTCAGCAATGATTAAATTGAACATGGAATAGGCTTTGAGGGGTTGGATGGTTTGCTCCTGCTCCTATTTCCTATTTCCTACGTCCCTGCAAATATGATCTCATTACGTTCTGTGGACCCCCGAAAGACAATGACTATTTAACTCAAGCGCACTAGTGAAAACGAGTCAGGTCAGATTGCTTATTTCTGTAATAATTCGCTCACTTGAAGTGCTGAATGAAAAGGTATTTTTGGGTGTGTCGATTTCTGGTTTGATTAGCCAAGTTCAGGAGCTCCCCCAAGTCTGTGGTTCGTTCCTTTCCTCCTCACCCCCAGTATTTTTTTGACACGGGGACACTACCCAGTTTTGAGATGCATGCAAATTACATGTAAAATAAAACAACCTTTTGGAGAGCAGCAACATTTAAGACAACAAAATGGAAGGGGACCTGAATGAACTGATTTCCACACATATTCCATCACTGTAACAGCCTTTTTCAGCCTTGAATCCATTTATTTGAGTCCAGTCCTCAGGGTAATGTACCTTTTCTCATTTCCAGCTCCTCTTTATTGTAAATGAAGCATCACTCCAATAAATCATTTACCAATACAGAGAGAGGACTGTGCAGTCTGTAAGTCCTGAAAATTTAGGTTAAGTGCTAATATTATTGCTTGGTTGGTAAGGGTCTGCTTATAAAAGCCAACATTATTTTTTTTTTCTTGTTGCCATAGGCAACAACTGAGAACAGTGATCATTCTGATTAGGAAAATGGATGTCTCTCCTGTGCACTTACACACACACGCACAGTACAAATAATACAATACATGCTACTCACTTTTATAGAGCATCTTTAACGTGGAAAACCAGTCTAAATCATCACAGAAATGTTCACAAACAAAATTTGACAAAAGGCTGCGAGGAGACATTGGGAAGGTTGATTAAAAACTTGTCAAAAGGGGTGGATTTTACATAAAAATGTACAAGTTGGGAGCAGGAGTAGGCAATTCATTCATTTTATTCACTCGTGGGATGTGAGTGTCATTGGCTCAGGCAGCATTTATTGCCCAAACCTAATTGCCCAGAGGGCAGTTAAGAGCCAATCATACTACAGTGGGTCTGGAGTCACATGTAGATCAGACCAGGTAAAGAAGGCAGATTTTATTCCCTAAAATGAACCAGATAGGGTTTTAAGATAATCAGCAATTTTTTTTATGACAAGTGCTTCAAAGTCACCATTAATTACTTAATTAGATACTAAATCTCAGGAAGGATGTACTGGCCCTGGAGCGGGTTCAGAGGAGGTTCACGAGAATGGTCCCAGGAATAGAAAGTTTAACATATGAGGAACGTTTGAAGACTCTGGGACTATACTCATTGGAGTTTAGAAGGATGAGGGGGGATCTAATTGAACCTTACAGAATACTGAATGGCCTGGACCGAGTGGATGTTGGGAAGATGCTTCCATTTGTAGGAGAGTCTAGGACCCAAGGACACAGCCTTAGATTAGAGGGAAGACCTTTTAGAACGGAGATAAGGAGAAACTTCTTCAGCCAGAGAGTGGTGAATCTATGGAATTCACTGCCACAGAAGGCTGTGGAGGCCAGGTCATTGAGTACATTTAAGACTGAGATAGATAGGTTCTTGATTGTCAAGGGGATCAAGGGTTACGGGGAGAAAGTGGGAGAATGGGGTTGAGGAACTTATCAGCCACGATTGAATGGTGGAGCAGACTCAATGGGCCGAATGGCCTAATTTCTGCTCCTATGTCTCATGGTCTTATGATCTTATAATTCCAGACTTTTTTAAAAATTGCATTCAAAATCTACCATGGCAGGACTTGAATCCAGGTCACCAGAACACTATCCAAACCAGTAGGCCTGGTGATGATATTGTTATCCCATCATCTCCATTCTATAGGATTGCACTGGTCTGATTGTAAACTCAAGTCCACATCCTCACCTGCTCCCATGCCCTTCAACCCCCTTGTTTAACCTGAATCTATTCACCTACACCTTAAACATCTTCCACTGCCTTTTTCAGGAAGCGAGTTCCAAAGACTCACAACTGTACGAAAGAAATGACTCTTCCTCATCTCTGTCGGAAGTGGATGATCCTTTGTTTTTAAACAGTGACCCCAAGTTCTAGATTCTCCAAGTTCTAGTGGAAGAATCAGGCTTGCCGTGTACACCCAGTCAAGACCCCTCAGAACCTTCTATGTTTCAATCATGTCACCTCTGGCTCATCTAAACTCTGGTCAATACAAATCTAGCCATGTCCCTCTCTCCCAGAAAAGACAACTTGCTGATTTCAGGTGTTAAGAAATAGAAGAAGCTGAGCGAGGTAGAGAGGCTAAGAGGCTTTGTGAGGGAATTCCAGCGGTGTCAGGCAACTGGGAGCATTGATACCAATGGTGGAGTAGAGGATGCGTGTAAGACCACAGATAGAGTGTCAGCATTTAGGATAGCTCCAGGTCTGGACGAGGTCACAGAGGTGTAAGAGCGGGGAGCTGCTTGAGCATGAGACTGAGAATTTCAGATTGCAGGCACTGATGGATTGGCACTAATGTTGGTCAGAAATGACTGGACAGGAGATGATCGACAGAAAGAATTTGGTGATAATACTGGTCAGGAGAGAATTGGATGCAGTCAGTTTTACAGAGAAGGGAAGGGGAGACCTGTTAGAAAAGCATAGAAGTCCAGATATTACAAAGGCAGGGCAGAGTGTTTAACCAGTAAGCAGAAATAGGACGGTGGGGGTTCTACATTATAGAGGTGGATGTAGGTGGTCTGGGTGATGGAGTGGCACCAGTACAAATATAAATTTGTGGATTATTTGAATATTCAGTACACTGCACAGAATCTCAGTGTCTCTCCCTTTCCATGTGTCAGGAAGGTCCCTGATTCAGCATGTGCTCCATAGCTGGAGACTCACTGTGCTTCCTGTTGTCCCCACTGGCAAAGGGAAGGATTGGGCTCCATTTGTGATGCCCCTGTGATTGACTGACCCTGCTGAAAATCACTGACTTTGTTTAGACATGGACAATGCTTAAAATGGCCTGAGGTCATCCAGAACAAAGCTACAAAGGTCCAAAGCACACAAGATGGCCCTTCACACCATTGTGTCAATACTATCTCTTTACAAGGGCATTCCAAAGGAGTAAACTGTCCTGCAATCTTTCTTTTCAATTAATATGTAGAATGTTGGTGTCACTGGCCAGGCCAGCAGTTATTGCCCATTCCTAATTGACTAGAGGGCAGTTAACAGCCAATCACATTGCTGTGGGTCTGGGGTAGTTGAGTATGTAGGCCAGACCAGGTGAGGATAGCAGATTTCCATCCCTGAAGGATGTGAGTGAACCAGATGAGGTTCTATGACAATCAGCAATGGATTCATAATCACCATTAGACATCAAAACGGGAGTAGGCCATTCAGCCCCTTGAGCCTGTTCTGCCATTCAATATGATCAAAGGTGATCTGGCATTCCTCATGTTCCCTCTCCTGTATTTTTCCCATAACCCATGATTCCCTAACTATTGATCAAAAATAATTAGATCAGCTCTCTGTATTTAAATTGAATTCAAGTTTTAACCATCTATTGTGATGGGATTCAAACCCCACTTTGCCAAAACATCACCCTGGGGTTCTGGATTACTGGTCCAGTGACATTACCACTCCAACACTGCCTCCCCCTTTATACCTTTACATTTTTCCATGTATCACATATTGATCCAGTTTCCTGTTTAAAGCTACAGTTGTCATGCATTGATCATCCCTTGTAGCCAGTTCATTCTCCAATGTGAAAGGGCAGGTCCCAAACTCTCTACTTCCACAACATTCCCGTCTCCCCAAGAGTCCAGACTTGGGAAGTCCAGTGTGTTACACATTTTTTAAGAAGCATTTGCAATTAGCCTTCATTTTATGATTTACATATTCATGAGATATCAGTTTTAATTATTGGAGACTGTTGTTAACTCACCAGATGATTAATTAAACTACTGTAGCCATGTAATATGGTTTGAAAAACCTCCAGGGAACACACAGCAGAGTTTCAGAAAGCAATCTGTGATAAGATATAGTATATACCTGAATGTATAATGTATCTGCAGGAAGGTTAATGACCTTTCATATGGCCTGTGTCCTGGCTATTTGCCTTTTCTGGCTTAGCTTTGTCCTCGCCGTACCACTTCACTCAGCATCTCATTTCAGATTAAGAAGACAAGCCATTTCCCATCCACTGCAGTCCTTGACAAAGCTCAATGATTTGATGCTACACAAAAGCACAGAAAATACAGCCAGGAACAGGCCATTTGGCCCTTTGAGCTTGCTGCTACATTCAACATAATCAAGTCTTGATCATTTAACTCAGTGCCCTGTTCCTGCTTATTTCCCCCAAGCCTTTGATCTCTTTAGGCCTAAAAACTGTATCTGCCTCCTTCTTGAATATATTCAATGACTTGCCCTCGACTCTTTTCAGTGGCAGAGAATTCCACAGGCTCACCAATCTCTAGGTGAAGACATTTCTCCTCATCTCAGTCCTACATGGTTTACTCCACATCCTGACCCCCTGGTTCTGGACACCCTGGCCATTAGGAACATCCTTCCTGTGTTTATCCTGCAGAGTTCTGTTGGAATTCTATAGGTTTCTATGAGATCCTCCTCATTCTTCTGAACTCCAGTGAAAATCATCCTAACTGATTGAGCCTGTGAGACCAGGATTCCAATGTTGAGTGGATCGGAGTTTAACAACTTAAATTATACTGCCTTATGCTCAGTCCTTGTAGAGAAACAGCGCATTCCGCTCCATTGGTCTACGCCATCATTTTGCTTCCCTTGACCTTTCTCCCACCTGCTCTTCATCTCACACCTTCACCCTATCCCTTCTATTCCTTTCTTTCTCCTGCGTTTATCCAGCTTTGCCCTTAAAATGTATTAAAAGTGTTCGCCTCAACCATTCCCCGAGGAAGCATGGCGCACATTCACCCCACTCTCTGGGGGGAAGAGGCTTGTCCTCAATTACCTGTTTGATTTATTAGTGATTGTCTTATACCGATGGCCCTTCATTTAAAGAGAAAGATCTCCCCATCTACCTGTCAAACAGATTCATGACATTAAAGTCCTCTGTAAGGTCACTCCTCAGCCTTAGTGTTTTCTAGAGAAATCTGCTCTCTCTCCTGTAAGTTTGCTCTGCACCTCCTCCTGTGCCCCTATACTTTTTTAGATATGATACTGAGAACATAAATGTGCACCTGGTGAGATGTAACTAAGGTTCAGTGTTAGTTTAACGTATTTCTACACTTCCTTTTTTCGCTAGAACTAGGGGAAGGGGGTTTCATTGACTGGGCTCCTGTGAAAACTCTGATAAGATTCATAGAAGAGCTTCTTTAGACAGTCCACAACAACATGCCCTCTGATGGTGGGTACTCAATATTACAACTCCCCGTGTCTAACTGATTCCACAAAATAAATATTTCAAACTCTGCCACCTCCTTGATTGACAGGGACCATTGTTGACATTGTTTTAGTTTTTATCTTAAAAAAAGACTAGTTTGGGGCAAATTATAGTTTATTTTGATTGGCCAATCTCTTCACCATTGCTCTGGCTCACTGCAATCAGGAGTTGGTTAGCTCAGTTGGCTGGACAGCTGGTCTCTGATTCGGAGTGAGACCAATAGTGTGGGCTCCATTTCCACACTGGCTGAAGTTACCATGAAGGTCACTCCTTCTCAACCTCTTCCCCCTTGCCTGAGGCGTCATCTCTCTCTCTCTCTGATGTGAGAACAATCCTATGGTGACTTTGCCTTTTACACAATGAATTAAGATAGTCTCTTGTTTGTACAGAACTTGAGCATGACTGAGAAAAGATACATTTTTTCTATACTTTTCATCTTGCACTCATTAGGATGATTGGCAAGAAATATCAAATTAATAGGAAAACAGCATTCACACTGCATGAGAGGACAGTGCTGAATTGTTGGAAAATGAACTTTGAATGTTCAAAGGAACACAGCTCAGAATGGATGAGTTAATAGTGACTGATAGTTAACTGCCAGTCTGCCTTTTTGAACGCCACAACCCATGTAGTATAGGTACGCCACAATGTTGTTAGGGAGCACATTCCAGGGTTTTGACTCAGCAACAGTGAGGGAATAGCAATATAGTCCACAGTCAGGATGGTGAATGGTTGGAGGGCAATTTGAGGTCGTGGTGTTCTGATGTATTTTATGCCTTTGTCCTTCTGTGTTTGAGCTTATAGGTTTGCTGTTCAAGGAGCCTCAGTCAGGTTTTGGAGTGTGTCTTGTATCTTGATGGATACAAGTTGATGCAACTTGAAGGTTTCTGTTGCCATTATATATTGGTGGCGGAGGGAGTGAATGTTTGTGAATGCAGTGCCAATCAAATGGGCTGCTTTGTCCTGGATGGTCATCATCATAGATCATCATAGAATCCCTACAGTGTGAAAACAGGCCATTCAGCCCAACATGTCCACACTACTCCTCTGAAGAGTATTCCCACCCAGACCCATTCCCCTAATTTCCCATATCTAACCCACTGAACCTAAACATCCCTGGGCACTATGGGCAATTTAGCACGGCCAATCCACCTACCCTTGAGCTTCTTGAGTGTTGTTGGAGCTGTCCCCATCCAGTCAAGTGGGGGGTATTCCATCACACTCCTGACTTGTGCCTTGTAGACGGTAGACAGATTTTGAGGAGTCAGGAGGTGAGTTACTTGCTGCAGTATTCCCAGCTTCTGAGCTGTTCACGTAACCACACTATTTATTTGGCTGGTCCAGTTCAGTTTCTGGTCAGTGGTAATTCCCAGGATGTTGATAGCAGGGGATTCAGCGGTGGTAACACCATTGAACGTCAAGGGGCGGTGGTTAGATTGTCTCTTATTGGAGATAGCCATTGCCTGGCATTTGTGTGGCATGGATGTTACTTGCCAGTAGTCAGCCCAAGCCTGGGTATTGTCCTGCATTTGGACATGGCCTGCTTCAGTATCGAAGGAGCTGTGTGAAAGAGTGTGATTGGTTCCAGTCAGTAACAGGCCAGATGCTGTTTTAGCTAGATTTCAGGTGAACTCATTTTACTGCATCAGCATTGAATAGGGTGACCTCTGTGATGCTAACATCCCAAGGCTGCTCCATTCCCAATTTTGCTTTGCTCTGTCCTGTCTTGTTTGGAATTAAAAACTCACTCAATGAAAGCACAAGTTGAGTGGGCCTTGGGAATCTGCCTGAGGGAGTTCCCCTCTGAGATATCTGGGGCTATCCCCAGTAATACACGGCCAGCCCGTTATAACAAAGTTAACATTTTTAGTTGTAATTAGATACCATGGTGATCAGTTTTTGTTTAAAGACTGTGAGAAACTTACTGAAACACTTTCCAATTTGAATGAAAATATGAATCAGAGGGTGAGGTCGTTATCAGTAGAGATCAGCATGTTAGAAAGTAGTAGGTTAGAACATTATCCCCCAATTTCTCTCATTTATCCCTTCAAATTATTTCTGCAAAGTGTGGGAAATTCAATGGGTAGGTGTGAGAAAAACAAACAGAAGGAACTGACAATTCATCCCCTCGGGTCTGCTGCTCTGTTCAATCACATCATGACTAACCTTCCCCCTTTTCCCATATCCCCTGCTTCTGTCAGCATCCTCAAAGCTATCAAGCTCAGTTTTGAACATATTCCATAGTCAGGCACCCAGTTCTCTGGGAAGAGAATTCCAAAGTATCGCAAAAACAAAATTCCTTCTCATCTCGGTCCACAGTGACCCCTAGTTCCATACTCGGCAACAGCAGGTGTCATAGAGTCCTGCAGAATGGAAAGAGGCCCCTTGTTTGTGCTGAGCACTGAGTGCCTGTCTGCTCTAGTCCCAGTTTCAGCACTTGGTTGTAGCCTATGGTGTTTCAAATACTCATCTAAATTCTTCCAAACCACTCTCAAATAGAAGGATAAGGGAAACAGATACAGGGGAACACCACGCCTGCAAGTTCCCCTCCAAGCCACTCACCATCCTGACTTGGAAACATATCTCCATTCCTTCAGTGTCACTGGGTCAAAATCCTGAAATTCTCTCCCTAAGGGCATTGTGTGTCAACCCACAGCACATGGACTGCAGCGGTTCAAGAAGGCAGCTCACCCACACCTTCTCAAGGGGCAACTAGGGACGGGCAATAAATGCTGATCCAGCTAGTGCCACCCACATCCCATGAAAGTATAAAATGCAGTTGTGCCTTTCATCCAAGCCATTAAAGCAGACTGTAAATGGTTGCACTCTGATCCTTGTTGCTGTGTTATTCATTAGTTACTGTTTGCTCACCTGAAAAGTATCCACTTGTCCTAACTCTGTTTCCTGTCAGCTAACCAATCCTCTCTCCATGCCTGAGAGTTCTGATCTTTTGTAGCAACCTTTGGGAAATCCAGATCTACTCCATCTCCTTGTTCCCCTTTCCGCAGCCTGCTTATTACATCCTCAAACAGAATTCCCCTTTCACAAGACCATGTTGTCTTTGCCCCATTAACTGTTCTTTGAATCTCAGATTGATGACCCAGTGTATAAACATCGCCCCTCCTCCTAATAGTTCACCAACAAGCCTGACCTAACCAAATCAAATGATAATTTATATTCTGAAAGAGAAACATTACATCACTGCAGATTTACAAACTGAAAGACCATGAGGTAAACAGTAGTTTTGTGTTCAGTGAAGCAGTTACAGAGGAGAGGCTGAGAGACTATATTGGGGAAATTTGAAAAACCATCATTTTGTTGATGAGTACTCTGTTGAAGTGTACAGGTAACCCCGATTTACAAATGTCCAACTATGAACACTCCTAGTTAGGAACGTGATCCTATATAGGGATGTATTAATATTAATTTTGAGGATCCAACATGCAACTGTTCAGTTGTATTTACGAATAGCTGTTTTATCCTGTACTGTATGATGTTCCAACTTGGCTACAAATTGACTTATGCACATACACATTGATAATGTGGGGTCTGCCAGTACTGTGCCTACTGTAGCCACACTAATCCAAACAAGTTTACAACAGTCTCTTCTGCTTTGGCTTCTAAGTGTACAATTCTGAAAGAGGAGGGAATCAGAGCAGGGATTGATGTGTCAATCAGAAAGATGATTATCGCTGAGCTGTAAAACAGCTGTTTGTAGACCGAGAGAGTGTTAAATCAAAACCAATTGCGTTGACAATGTTTAAGACTTGGATCAGAGCCTTGGCTGGAATATTGTACACAGGTCTGATCACCTCATCACAGAATGGATATTATGGTCCTTGAGACCTTAGAAAGCCCAGGTATTGCAGCTGGACAACAAAGACAGGAATTATCAGTCACCAGCAGCTTCTAAAGGTGTTCAGTCTACAGGCAGCAATAAAGAGTAGATGTCAAGGTATTGTCAGTGCTGTTTTCCCCACTAACTGGGGAGATGGTGAAGTGAATCTATGGGACAGTTTACCTGGGGAAAAGGATAAAAGACCACGACACAAAACCAACATTGGGGAGTCAGACTGTAGAATGAAGGGCCTGAAAACGGTCATTTATACAAAGGGGCTACAGCATTAATGATGGAAGTTTCAGGGCAGATCTGTGAAGTAACAACTTATATTCATTTAAGACAATGAGCAATAAGCTTGACCAATGAGCTAAGTTTCAAGGAGCGTCTTAAAGGAAGTGGAGAGGTTTAGGAAAGGAGGTCTTGTGCTGAGGACAGAGATAGTTGAAAGCATGGCCCCCAATAGCTCAATCATTATTATAAGCAGGTGCTCAAAAGGCTGGAATTAGATGGTGCAGATATCGCTGAGAGTCAGTGTATTCAGGTGTGAGAAAGAAATGAGGGAACTGATAAAGAGACTGACAGTGTGGGCTAGATCTATGAAAAGGCTAATTGTTTTTCCTAAAACCAATCTTCTAATCGCTTCCATATAATTTTAAAACATTGACCAATTTACTATTGATGAATAAGTGTGAATATTAAGTTTCGCATTCAACACCAGATCCCACGAGATGTTTTTCAAATGCTTATCCCAGTTGCAAACACATACTGTGATGGCAAAGTGGCCAATTCTGGATGTAGAGCTGGATGAACACAGCAGGCCAAGCAGCATCAGAGGAGCAGGAAGCCTAGGCCTGAAACGTCAGCCTTCCTGCTCCTCTGATGCTGCTTGGCCTGCTGTGTTCATCCAGCTCTACACCTTGTTATCTCAGATTCTCCAGCATCTGCAGTTCCTACTATCTCTGGCCAATTCTGGAGACTTCTTCAGAACCTACTGCCATAGCAGCCTGAAAACTCCAAGATATTTTCAATAGATTTAACCACCCCTAAACCTGAGAGAGAACTGTAATCCCTCAGTCATTGTCTACACAGTGACCTGGCCTCAGACAACCCTAGGACTTGAGCTAGTGATCATTTGCAGCTTCAGTTTATCGCCATGAATTTTTTTTTTGCGACAATGATTTTTTTCTAGCCCAGGCAACTAATGTGCTGTTAAAAATTCATCTTTATTCTCCAGATGCATGGAATGGGTCATCCAGAGGGTCCTCAATACGATTCAGGACCTCAACACCCATTGGTCAGTCGGTCAGGAATCATGCCGCCCAGTCACATGTCTGCCATTAGCCATTCACAACTGAATGCACAGGTCAGTCTGAATGTAGCTAGGAGCATTCTGACTCACGGCTCTCCCTCGCCCCCTGGAAGCAAGTCCGCCACCCCCTCGCCCTCAAGCTCAGCACACGAAGAGGAGTCTGACCATCTGTCCAAGGTACAACTCAATCTTTGCTTCTACCTGCCTCATTCCTTTGTTCCATAGCCAGTGTGTGCGTACCTGTCCTAACATCACTGTGTTGAGGATGTGTCATGGACAAGGCAAGCCATTCGAGCTCTCCATAATTTAGTTCAGTCATTTCTGAATCCTTTGTAAACATTGTGAGTGTAGAATGCAAATTTCTTCTCAGAAGTAAAGGTGCTATAAATATTCAGAATACATTAGGGACTAAATTCCTGAAGTAGAACAGAAGAGACTAAAACAACACATTATTTGAATAAGAAAGAGTGTTTTCTATTTTTTGTGTTTAATTTATGTTGAGTAAGACACCAGAAGATAATGCCAGAGATCGGAACAGTTCCCATTCAGTGTTGGTAGTCAGTACTCCAGGGCTAACTCTTCAGCTGGTTAGATCCACCAGCTCTGACCAACTGATCTAACCTTAGTGGATCTCCTCCTGGGATAGTCATAATCACCTATGAAAACTTAAGGAACTGCAGATGTTGGAAATCAGAAATAAAAACAGGAATTGCTGGAGAAGCTCAGCAGGTCTGGCAGCACCTGTGGAGAGAAATCAGAGTTAACGTTTCAGGTCCGGTGACCCTTCCAGACCTGCTGAGCTTTTCCAGCAATTCCTGTTTCTGTGTGTCATAAACATCAGGCTTTCACATATTATAATTACTGTTATCACTTGCCTGACCTGAATCTCACAACAGCTGGAAGTGACCAGCTCCACTCAAAGTAAGATTGCAATATTGGAAGGAAATTCTCACAAGATCAATAGAGCAGGGGAAGGATTCAGTGATGGAGAGGGAGGGGAGGGGAAAGGGAGAGAGAAGTGAGTTAGCTTTCATTTTCTTTTTTAGATATTTTTTAAAAATTGCCTCGTTTCTCAAGTCACAAACTATTTGCTCATGCTCAGAGTGAATTTTCTAAAATATAAGCTTCATTTTTGCAAATAGAGCAATTTTTTGCCTTGCTTGTTAGACAGAATATTGTATTTTCAACACACTAGCAAGACTAATCTCTGCTTTAAATGGGTGACACCTTAATTTTAAACTCTGACCTCTAGTTCTAGATTCTCCTGAGGAGAAAGAGGAAACATCCTTTCCACATCTGCCTGGTCAAGAGCCTTTAGTCATTCTTAATCTTAGCCGATACAGGCCCATTCTGTCCGACTGTACTCATAAAATCAGCCCTCTTTAGGCATTAGGCTGGTAAACCTTCTCTGAGCTGCCTGCAACACATTAACGATGTTCCTTAAATGAGACCAATACTGTATACAGTACTCCAGATGCAGTCTCACTAATGCCCTGTATAACTGAAGCATAATCTCCCTAGTTCAATTTCTCCCACAATAACTTATAATCCATTTTAACTTCATAATTACGTGCTGCATCTGCATACTAATTGTTTTGTGATTCATGCATTAGCTCACTCAGATCACTCTATAACTCAGCACTCTGCAATCTCTCACCATTTTGATAATATATTTTTTCATTTTCCTTGACGAAATGGACAATTTCACATTTTCCCAGTTTACACTCCATTTGCAACCATAGGGTGGCATGGTGGCTCAGTGGTTAGCACTGCTGCCTCACAGCGCCAAAGATCCAGGTTCGATTCCATCCTCAGGCGACTGTCTGTGTGGAGTTTGCACATTCTCCCCGTGTCTGTGTGTGTGTTTCTGCTGGGTGCTCTGGTTTCCTCCCACAGTCAAAGATAGGCAGGTTAGGTGGATTGGCCATGTTAAATTACCTGTAGTGTTCAGGGATATGTAGGTTAGATGGATTAGACGAAGGAAAATGCAGGATGATGGCGGGGTGGGTCTGGGTGGGATTCCATTTGGGGAGTTGGTGTGAATTTGATGGGCTGAATGGCTTGCTTCCACACTGTAGGGATTCTATGGTATCTGTTTATAACCTGCTTGTGCCCTCTTCTCACTGTTCCTTGAGTACAGAGATTTCTCCTGAATTCCTAATTGGATTTATTAGTGATGGTCTCTGATTCTTACCCAGAAGTGGAGAAATCTTCTCAATGTCAAACCCCTTCCATTATCTCAAAAATGTCCATCAGGCCTATCTCACTCATGTTTCTCAGCTCTGATTACCAGGCCATTCAGCCCTTCCTGACAGGTATCTTTCATTTCTAGTACCATTTGAGTCAATCTGTTCCCCACCTTCACCACCCGCCTCAAGATGCTTTTTGTAAGAGCTGTTGACAGCACTGAAAGTGTGATCCAACCCCTTGCCTTTTTTCAGAGGATGCTCGTGATGGTCAGCCAGAAATAGGTGGCTAGTCATGGTGTGAATGTGTGAGTAGGATCTCACCTCAGAGTTAAATGTAACACCAAGATGGTGAGCAGCCTGCTTTAGTTCAGGCTGTTGCCAAGGTGAGGGCTGGATTTGGTGCCTAGGAAACAGAATTTGGACAGGAGACTGAAAACAATGTCTTCGTTATGCCCAATATTTCATTGCAGCAAAAAAAGCAAAGAACTGCAGATGTTTAAAATCAGAAACAAAAACAGAAATTGCTGGAAAAAGTCAGCAGATCCGTTCTGAAGAACGGTCACTGAACCTGACACATTAATTCTGTTTTCCAACAACCTCTGTTTCTGTTTCTTCGGAACAATATTTGCCACTCCGGTTCTAGGTGTCAGAGATGCAGTCTGATAATTTAACAATAATGGGTGACTTGGGAGAGCTGGTGGTGAATTCGAGCTAGGAACCTCAGCGTATGTGTGAAAACCAGTGCTGAGCTCAGTGTCAAGGGACAGCATGTAGATGAGAGATAGAAGGTACCAAGGCTGGGTCACTGGGGGACATCAGAGGTAACAGTGTAGGAACAGGAAGACAAATCACTGCAAGTGATTCTCTGGCAATAATTAGATAGTTAACAATGGAACTGGGTGAGGTGAGGACCCATTACTATATGTTGTCCTTCAACATTCTTCCAACCAGAATGCACTACCTCACACTTCTCTGCATTGACTCTCCTCTGCCAAAGGTCTGGACCATGTGGGGAGAGAGTGGGAGACGGAAGTGATCAGCGTTGGCCTTCGGTGTAATTGGTTTGATTGAAGGTGGTAAGATAGGTTGGGGAGTGTACATACAGCAAGAAACTAAAGGGGGATAAGAAGGCACTGAGCATAGGGGAGAAAAGACATGATGAGTGGGGGAAGAGCAGGATAAATGAAAGTTGGGCATATGTCCTTTGCATGTGCGTGTGATTCAGTGATTCAGTTCAGTTACAGGCTCATGAGCAATACAGTGCCAACATGACACATTAACACTTTGAGGGCTTGTATGTTCGCTGCCTGTAGACACAGAGACACTGTTTTGAAAGACCCATCGTTTCTGAGATAAAAACACAATGAAGGTGGCCAGCCCTCTCAGAATGGCCTGGAGTTTCAAAGAATCTCCAGATCAACGAAAACCTGGGAGAAAAATCATCAGAAACAATGTCTATTTTCTGTTAAAATTTTTATTAAAAATATTGAAGATTGAGGGCAGTTCCATCGGCTTCAGCAGGCCCCTGTATCCTGGACCAGGATGAGTGTGTGTAGGGGACGTGAGGGGTGTGGAGGGGGGGAGTGCAGGGTGATGGGGGAGGGGGTGATGGGTGTGGGGGG
>NC_063350.1:2506589-2546410 GCF_021869965.1 Rhincodon typus
CCACCACACCCGGCACTTTTCCCTGCAACCGCAGGAAGTGCTACACCTGCCCCCATACCTCCTCCCTCACCCCCATCCCAGGCCCCAAGAAGACTTTCCACATCAAGCAGATGTTCACCTGCACATCTGCCAATGTGGTATACTGCATCCGCTGTACCCAGTGTGGCTTCCTCTACATCGGGGAAACCAAGCGGAGGCTCGGGGACCGCTTTGCAGAACACCTATGCTCGGTTCGCAATAAACAACTGTACCTCCCAGTCGCGAACCATTTCAACTCCCCCTCCCATTCCTCAGACGACATGTCCATCCTGGGCCTCCTGCAGTGCCACAACGATGCCACCCGAAGGTTGCAGGAACAGCAATTCATATTCCGCTTGGGAACCCTGCAGCCCAATGGTATCAATGTGGATTTCACAAGTTTCAAAATCTCCCCTCCCCCTACCGCATCCCAAAACCAGTCCAGCTTGCCCCTGCCTCCCTAACCTGTTCTTCCTCCCACCTATCCCCTCCTCCCACCTCAAGCCGCACCCCCATCTCCTACCGACTAACCTCATCCCGCCCCCTTGACCTGTCCGTCCTCCCTGGACTGACCCATCCCCTCCCTAACTCCCTACCTACACTCACCTCTACTGGCTCCATCCCCGCCTCTTCGACCTGTTTGTTTCCTCTCCACCTATCCTCTCCTCTATCCATCTTCTATCCACCTCCCACTCTCTCCCTATTTATTTCAGAACCCCCTTCCCCTCCCCCATTTCTGATGAAGGGTCTCAGCCCGAAACGTCAGCCTTTCTGCTCCTATGATGCTGCTTGGCCTGCTGTGTTCATCCAGGCCTGCACCTTGGTGTCTCAGACTGGAACTGCTGGTTTGTAAGTTGATCCTGGGAGCACTTACTGCATTCCCAATCTAATTCACACCGTCTGCTGTTTCAACAATGTGCAACAATTAGCCTCACTCCCTGTTGCTTACTTCCTGGCTGTGCTCAGTTAATCCTTTCTGCAATTTATAATTGGTTTAAAACTTCTGTTAAAATATCAGCAAAGGAGCAGTTCAACACTCATATGATAATTGCTAGGATTGAGGAATTCTGCAATAAGGAAAGATTGAGGAGACTGGGCTTATCTTCTCTGGAATTTTGAAGAATGAGAGGTGATCTCATTTAAGCAGATAAAATTCATACAGAGTGTGATGAGGTAAATATCAGAAAGATATTCTTCCTGGTTGGGGTGGGGGAAATGCTCTAAAGCCAGGAGACAGTCTCAGGATAAGGATTAGGCCTTTCATGGGTGAGATGAGGAGGGATTTCTTCACTTAGAGCAGGGTGCATCTTTGGAATTCTCCATCCCAGAAGCTGTGGAGGTTCTGTCATTGAGAATGTTCAAGTCTGAGATTGATTAGATTTTACAAATTAAAACAAAAATTAGGGGATTCAGGGGTAGTGATGGAGAATTGTGTTGAAGATCAGCCATGACCTATTTGAATGAGACAGCAGGCTCAAAGGGGCTGAATGGCCTCCTCCTGCTGCTATCCTATGAAATTTTCACATGGTAACACAGTACAACCACCAGCCACAGATCTCCGTTTGGTTTGTTCTGATTCACTGAAACTAATACCTTGTTTCTCTTCCTTTGATGAAGCATGTTACCAAGGGACAAGCCACTCTACCTCACCTGAACCCACAAGACCTCCTTCTGTACTTGGACTTTACCAAGGGAGTTACTAGCCCGAAAGATGCCCCTCCAAAACCACCCACATCGGTAACAGTGAGGACATTAGCTGAGCCAATCGCCAAGCATTTGGAATCATAGACACAAACACTGGCCTGTGAGCTCCCCCACGTTATCATCCAATTCTAATCCTCTTTCTTTCCAAAAAAAAAATTTAAAAGTAAAATAAAGGGGGGAATTTAACTCTATCCTATGAAGGAAATATTTTTTTGCTTGCCCCAAGCCTGGCCCGCTACTGTAGTAAAACTGCTTTTGTGGTTAATGCAGGATCCTTGGCCAAATGCTTGTGGACATTGTCATAATAATTAAAATGATTCTGCAGGCAGACAGACTGAGTACACAGTCCACACTGGTCTTGCCACCAAGTGGATCCCTAAATATGATCAAGATGCCTTTTCTGACCACTAGAGTCCTGTTAAATTGAAATGCTGAGGACGTAAAATATTAAATGTGAAGCAGTCTGTTGAATAAAGCGTATATTTAGAATATTGTTTTCTGTAGTTTTACTAAATGTTCTAGATGTATTGATAATTACAGAAGCTTTGTGTGTTGGAAGATTATTCTGTGATTTACTTTATAGAAAAGAGAGTATTTTTTTTGTCTCTGATTTATTGTAGCACATTTGGATCACTGTTTAGCGGGGAAGGTAACATTTGTGTATAAAATGCCAAATGTATTTGTTTTCCTTAAAGACTACTGACTGGGGCCTTTTATAGTTGCATTCTGTAGCTTTTAATATTAATTTTCCGCCACGTGCTCAATTATTTAATTTTTTTTTGATTGACAATGTTTCGTCTATTTAAAAAAAAGGACACAACAGTGTGTTCCTAATAGGTTGGTGAGCAGTCTCTGACCTTGTGGAGGTATTTTTCCATCAGGTTTAGCACCAACTGTCAGATTTTATGTTCTTATGTTTCACGTCTGATTTTTATATTTTCCCCGTCAGTAAATAAAAATAATAATTTTATACTCACTGGATGTGTAAAGGTCATTTCTTACTATCAAACACTCGCACTCGCTTAGCTGACAGATACTTTGTGTTTGTGTTCTGTCTGTGAAGAGCAACATTCCTCTCCTCGAGACTAACTTACTGACTCTGCTGGAATGTTTCCTTATCTTCATTTAAAATTTAAAATAGCACAAACGTCAAGCTGTGATGAGGCATTTGCAACGTGGAGTAAAACATCCCTGTACAGGATCAAACACTGATTGTTCATGTTGACCACTGCATTCTCATCATATCATGGAGAATCAGTCAGTCATTTGATCAGATTGGGACCCCATCCCATCCTGGGATAGCAGAATGACGTGTGAAGAAGGGCTGGATCAGTCAGGACAATATTCACCGGAGAAGAATGATGGGAGGGATCTGATAGAAACCTATAAAATTCGAACAGGACTATATAGGGTAAATGCAGGAAGGATATTCCCAATGACCACAGGTGCCCAGAACCAGGGGTCACAGAATAAGGGCATGGGCTAGGCCTTTTAGCACTGAGATGAGGTGAACTTTCTTCATCCAGGGAGCCTGTGGAATTCTCCGCCACAGAAAATGGTTCAGGGCAAAACATGGAATATTTTCAAGAAGGAGATAGATACAATTCTCAGAGCTAAAGGGATCAAAGTATCTGAGGGAGAAAGCAGGAACACGGGACTGAGTTGGACGATCAGCCATGATCATATTGAATGACAGAGAGAATGAAGAGAGTGGTCAGTACACTTTCACCTCCTTTGGGTCAGTTTGATTGTAGACAATCTCCTGACTTGTGGGCCTGTCAGAATGCAGCGTGACATCACTTTGAAGAGGTCTCAATGCAATTACTGGCAAGCACCAGCCCAGGGCTTCACCTTGCCCCCATGTGACTCTAACCAGCAATCTCACTCAGTGCTTACAATCCCTTTAGAGACCAATAACATTTCAAAATAACTTTGAACTCCCACTTAACAGTTTAAAAGGATGATGCAGCAAGATTTCATGTTTTATGATCTTTACTGTACAAATCATTTAAACAAACATGGAACAGGAGAAGAACATTCACCCAATCAAGCCTTCACCTTCTTGAGGGTGGCACGGTGGCACAGTGGCACAGTGGTTAGCACAGCTGCCTCACAGCGCCAGGGACCCGGGTTTGATTCCAGCCTCGGGTGACTATCTGTGTGGAGTTTGCACATTCTCCCCGTGTCTCCAGGTGCTCTGGTTTCCCCCCACAGTCCAAAGATGTGCAGGTTAGGTGGATTGGCCATGCTAAATTGCCCATATTGTTTAGGTTAGATGGGTTAGACATGGAGAATGGGTCTGGGTGTGATGCTGTTCAGAGGGGCGCTGTGGACTTGTTGGGCCGAATGGCATGTTCCCACACTGTAGGGATTCTATGAAACAAGCCTGTTTCACTGGGCCCTGAATTCCACATTTCCAACTAACCCCCCCCCGTAAGCATCCATTTCTCTGCTTAACAATTAGTTATCTACCACCAACTGAAGATATTCAATTAACCTGCCTCTGCTATCTCTGAGGCAAAGAGTTCCGAAGCCGCACATCCCTCTGAGAGAAAACAAATCCCCTCACATCTGTCCTGAAAGGGTGACTCCTAATTTTAAAACAGCACCCCCTGGTTCTCGACTGACCCCCAGGAGGAAACACCCTTCCCACATCCACCTTGTCAAGACCATTTGGGATTTTATACACTTCAATGCAGTCACCCCTCACTCTTCGAAACTCCAGGGGAAGTGTGTCCAATCTTTCCTCATCAGACAAACTCCTCGTTCCAGGAATCAATCTAATAAGTCTCTCCGAACTGCCTTCAATACATTTACATTTCTCCTTAAATGAGAAGACCGAAACTGCACAAAGTTTTGAGACATGGTTTTACCAATGCCCTATATGACTGAAACATAACATCCTGACTTTAATGTTCAATTTCTTTCATCATAAAGGATTGCATCCCATGAACCATCTTAATACTCCGCCAGTACCTATGGACTAAGGTTTTGTGATTCATGCACCCGAGCACCCAGATCCCTCTGCACCTTGGAGTTCTGCAGTCATTCTCCATATAAGTAATAGTCTGCTTTTTCATTTTTACTGGTAATATGAACAACTTCACATTTTCTCACATTATATTCCATCTGACAGATTTCACTCATTCAACCTCTTTATTTCCATCTTCTTCAGTCCTCTTCACAACAGACATTCCTGGCTATCTTTGTGTCTTCCACACATGGGGCTACCATGCCTTCACTTTCTTCATCCAAGCCATTGATATATTATGAAAGGCTGAGGCCCCAGCGCAACCTCTTGTGGGATCCACTCATCACTTCCTGCCAATCAGAAAAAGATTTTTTTTTTATACATACCCTGTTTTCTGCCAGCCAATCAATTTTCTACCCATAGTGATATGTTGGTTCCAAACCATGAGCTCCTACTTCGCATAATAACCTTGATATTTTTCAAATGTCTCCTGGAAATCCAAGTACAAAGCAATAATGGGCTCTCCTTTATCCAGAGCATATGTTACTCCTTTAAAGAATTCCAATAAATTGGTTAAACAGGATTCTACAAAACCATGCTGTCTGCTCCCAGTTACTACCCAGCAAAGAACTCCTTAATGATTGATTCTAACACCTTCCCCATGACTGATGTCAAGCTAACTGACCTATGGTTTCCTGTTTTCTGACTCCTTCCCATCTTGAATCGAGGGGTTATATTTGCTACTTTCCAGTCTGATGGACACTGCTCAGAATCTAGCAGGTTTTGAGAAACTAACACCAACTTATCTATGACCTCCTTTGTGACCTCTTTTAAGGCCCTGGGATGAAGTCCATCTGCGCCTGGAACCTTGGCAGTCCAGCAGCTCCATCTGTTTCCTCAGTACCAGAGAATCATAGAATCTATACAGTGTAGAAGCAGGCCATTCGACCCATCAAGTCCACTCCGACCCCCTGAAGAGGATCCCACCCTATCCCTATAACACTGCATTTCCCCTGGCTAATCCATCTAACCTGCACTTCCTTAGGCATTACAGGGCAATCTTTAGTGTGCCAATCCACCTAACATCTTTAGACTGTTGGAGGATATAGGACCACCCACACTGACACGGGGAGAATGTGCAAATTCCATACAGTCACCAAAGCCTGGAATGGAACCTAGGTCTTTGGTGCTGTGAGGCAGCAGAGTTAATCATTGTGCTAACCAGGATATTGTCTTGTGCTAACCAGGATGTTGTCTATCACTTCCCTGCTGATTGTAATTTTACTAAGTTCCTCTCTCCCTCCCAGCTCCTGATTTACAGCTTGAACTAGAATGTGTTTTGTATCTTGCATAGTGAAGACAACAACAAAATATTTGTTCATTACTTCCACCATTTCCTGACTACCTCCTGTTAACTCCCCATTCTCACTCTCTGCAGGACCAACACTCACTTTACTCACTCTTTTCCTTTTTAAATACCTGTAGAAACTCTTCTGATCCATTTTCACATTTCTAGCTAGCTTCCTCTCATAGTCCAATTACCTAGTCCTGCTCTGCCATTCTCTATATTTTGACCAGTCATCTCACCTTACACAGTTATATGCTTTGTCCTTATGTTTGATGTGATCCAGAAATTCTTCAGTAAATTCTAATGATGCATTCCCCTATTAGAATATTTCTTTATACAGGGAATATTCTTATTCAGAATATTCTGAAATATTTCCTTCAACGTCGAGCATTTCGCCTTTGCTGATTTTCACCCTAACCAGTTCTGTTCAGCTAGTTCAGTTTCATGTCCACTTAGCTGCCCTTGTTTAAGTTTAAACCACTAGTCTTCGACTCTCTCTTCTCCCTTACAAACTGGATTTAAAATTCCATTATGTTGTGGTCCTTGTTGCTTTTACTGCCAGGTCATTCATTAATCCTGTCTCATTGTACGATACCAAGTCTAATGTAACCTGTTCACTGCTCAGTTCTGGAACTTGCTGCCTTGCAACTCAAAATCACTCTCTGACCTGCTCAGCGAGGCTAACAGTGTCAATCTGAATTGTCCAGTTTATACATAGACTAAAATCACCCAGGATTATTACTGTCCTTTTATCAGAAGCACCTAAAATTTCTCATTGGATATTTCATCTTACATCGTGGTCACTGTCAAGGGCCTGTAGACCTCCAACAAGTGACTTCTTTCCCCCATTATTCCTCACCTCCACTGAAATGTCTCTGTGAAAATGAGGGATAGAAAGGGCAAGGTTAGGGAACCATGGATGACAGGTCAAATTGTGAGACTAGCAAAGAGGAAAAAGGAAGCATACATAAGGTCTAGGCAACTGAAAACCGACGAAGCTTTGGAAGAATATTGGGAAAGCAGGACCAATCTGAAATGAGGAATTAAGAGGGCTAAAAGGGGTCATGAAATATCTTTAGCAAACAGGGTTAAGGAAAATCCCAAAGCCTTTTATTCATACATAAGGTGCAAGAAGGTAACTAGAGAAAGGGTTGGCCCACTCAAGGACAAAGGAGGGAAGTTATGTGAGGAGTCAGGGAAAATGAGTGAGATTCTTAATGAGTACTTTGCGTCGGTATTCACTGAGGAGAGGGACATGACGGATGTTAAGGTTAGGGATAGATGTTTGATTACTCTAGGTCAAGTCGGCATAAGGAGGGGGGGAAGTGTTGGGTATTCTAAAAGGCATTCAGGTGGATAAGTCCTCAGGTCCAGATGGGATCGATCCCAGGTTACTGAGGGAAGCGAGAGAGGAAATAGCTGGGGCCTTAACAGATATCTTTGCAGCATCCTCGAGCATGGGTGAGGTCCCAGAGGACTGGAGAATTGCTAATGTTGTCCCCTTGTTTATGAAGGATAACAAGGATAATCCAGGTAATTATAGACTGGTGAGCCTGATGTCAGTGGTGGGGAAGCTGCTGGAGAAGATACTGAGGAATAGGATCTATTTACATTTGAAAGAAAATAGGCTTTTTAGTGATAGGCAGCATGGTTTTGTGTAGGGAAGGTCATGTCTAATCAACTTGATAGAATTCTTTGAGGAAGTGACAAAGTTGATAGATGAGGGAAGGGCTGTAGATGTCATATACATGGACTTCAGTAAGGCGTTTGATAAGGTTCCCCATGGTAGGCTGTTGGAGAAAGTGAAGTTGCATGGGGTCTAGGGTGTACTAGCTAGATGGATAGAGAACTGGCTGGGCAACAGGAGACAGAGAGCTGTAGTGGAAGGGAGTTTCTCAAAATGGAGAACTGTGACCAGTGGTGTTCCACAGGGATCCATGTTGGGACCACTGTTATTTGTGATATACATAAATGATCTGGAGGAAGGTATAGATGGTCTGATTAGCAAGTTTGCCGATGACACTAAGATTGGTGGAGTAGCAGATAGTGAAGAGGACTGTCGGAGAATGCAGCAGAATATAGATAGGTTGGAGAGTTGGGCGGAGAAATGGCAGATTGAGTTCAATCCAGGTAAGTGCGAGGTGATGCATTTTGGAAGATCCAATTCAAGAGCGAACGATGTGGTAAGTGGAAAAGCCCTGGGGAAAATTGATGCACACAGAGATCTGGGTGTTCAGATCCATTGTACCCTGAAGGTGGCAACGCAGGTCGATAGAGCGGTCAAGAAGGCATACGGCATGCTTTCATTCATCGGATGGGGTATTGAGTACACGAGTTGGCAGGTCATGTTACAGTTGTATAGGACTTTAGTTTGACCACATTTGGAATACTGCGTACAGTTCTGGTCGCCACATTACCAAAAGGATGTGGATGCTTTCGAGAGGGTGCAGAGGAGGCTCACCAGGATGTTGCCTGGTATGGAGGGCGCTAGCTATGAAGAGAGGTTGAGTAGATTAGGATTATTTACATTAGAAAGACGGAGGTTGAGGGGGGACCTGATTGAGGTCTACAAAATCATGAGAGGTATAGACAGGGTGGATAGCAAGAAGCTTTTTCCCAGAGTGGGGGACTCAATTACTAGGGGTCACGATTTCAAGGTGAGAGGGGAAAAGTTTCAGGGAGATATGCGAAGAAAGTTCTTTACGCAGAGGGTGTTGGGTGCCTGGAATGCATTGCCAACAGAGGTGGTAGAGGCGGGCACGATAGCGTCATTTAAGATGTATCTAGACAGATACATGAATGGACAGGGAGCAGAGGGATACAGATCCTTGGAAAATAGGCAACAGATTTAGATAGAGGATCTGGATCAGCGCAGGCTTGGAGGGCCGAAGGGCCTGTTCCTGTGCTGTAATTTTCTTTGTTCTTTGTTGTTCTTTGAAACCGATTATAGACCCTGATCTCCTGGACCAAGGTCACGTCTAACGAATGCACCAGTGCTATCCTTGACTTACAGTGGTACCTGTCTGTCTTCACTAAACTCCCTTACCTTCTCCATAGTATTCAACCATCTGGGCTCACACTGTTTGCTCCAGAGAACAGTGTCAGTCCACTTCATGATTACTGTCCCCTACTATCACCATATTCCATTCTGAATACCTGTCTGTACAACCGTGTTACCCCCTGTTAACTCACCCTCTGTGCAACCCTCACCCTCATCCAAACTGGCCTAAAATACTTCAAACTTTATTGGACATTTGCAAAGGCTGGTGCTGCTGCACTCTAGCCCTGTGGGCCCATCGTCATGCTCTCCTGTCCCTGATCATGGACCCAATCAGAAAACCTTCTCCTAAGGAATGTGATGTCTCCTGGAATGAGGGTTCAGGTATCTTATCCCCTTCCTGACCCACTGCTGTGACTGTAGCGTGGCCTCCAGTTTGATAACTCTGAGCCAAAGTTCATGCAGCTGTAAGCCCTCATTCTGGATGTGTTTGTCCTGGATCTTACTGTTATCCAGAAGCTACCACATTCTACAGTCACAACACAACACCTGCACTGTGTATCTATGATCTATTTTTAATTAACTACTGAATGATTTGATTAAATTATTCTACTTTTGTGAAGCTTCCTACCAGCTTCACACCCCTTCGGGTTCATAGGAATAGAATAGATTTTAACCATTTCACCAAACAGCTAACTGCTGTGCATTGAGTGTAGGAGTTGGGATGTCATGTTGCAGCAGTACAGGACATTGATTAGGCTGCTTTTGGAATATTGCATTCAATTCTGGTCTCCCTGCTACAGGGAAGGTGTTGGGAGAGAGTGCAGAAAAGATTTACAAGGATGTTGTTTGAGTTGGAGGGTTTGAACTATAGGGAGAGGCCAAATAGGCTGGGGCTATTTCCCCTGGAGTGTTGGAGGATGAGGGGTGACCTTATAGAAGTTTATAAAATCATGAGGGACATGGATAGGGTGAACAGCCAAGGTCTTTTCCCTGGGGGTGGGTGATTCCAAAACTTAGAAGGTATTTGTTTAAGATGAGAAGGGGAAAGATTTGAAAGGGACCTAAGGGGCAACTTTTTCACACAGAGGGTGGTGCGTGTATGGAATGAGCTGCCAGAGGAAGTGGTGGAGGCTGGTACAATTACAGCATTTAAAAGACATCTGGATGGGTACGTGAATAGGAAGGGTTTACAGGGATATGGGACACATGTTGACAAATGGGACTGTGTCAGACTGGGATATCTGGTCATTATGGACGAGCTGGACCGAAGGTTCTGTTTCCATGCTGTACAACTCTATGACTCTATGAGTCTATGGACTCTATAACCAATCACATTCCTGTTTGACACCGCTTCTTTCGTCTCTGAACTGTTCCTTCTGCTGAACTAAATTGAAAGAATCTCGACAGCAATCAAGACTGCATCCAATTTCAGCTTCCAATGGGCTCACATTTACTACCTCACTTGGAAATAACTACAAGCTACCCTCAGCTTTTGGAGAGTTTTCTAAATCTATGACTAGTAGCAAATCCACTGTAATGATTTCTTCTTGCCACTTCCCCCCGTGATCCCTGAGGTGGCTACATGGTGCGTCTCTCCATCCAGGGAACTGTCTCCGTCTCACATCCAGCTTCAGTAACTCACAAAATAACGGCAGTCACTTGAGACTGTAAAAGACTGCAGTATTACATTTTGGACTACAGACTGAAAATGGCAAAAATGGACATTGCTTTTAAAAACAGAGGAGAACGTACACGGGGGTGTTAGCAGCTTTGGAAAGAGAAGTGGAGCTAATTGATGCATGTGGGTCACTTTTTTTAGGGATGTTGAGTTCAAATGCACTGAAATTATTTGTTATCGGTTCAGGAGAGCTCAGCATAGTAACAACTCTCTGGTTGGTCAGTTTGAAGATTAATTACATTCAGAGACACAGAACAAAATAATTTTAAAATCTATTGAACACTTACTTATATCTTTCTATCAGATTTGTTTTTGAAAATATAACAAGGAAAGAGAAAGAAGCTGATAAATTAGCCAGTCTTCCTTGACAGAAACACAATGAGTGGGTTTGCAATTGAGAATTATACCAAACAGCCAAAACAGAGATTGAATCAGAAACAGAACCTTCATGTTTTTACATGGGAAACAAAGTATTAATGAGGAGATGGAGATCACCTCAAGTACCAGCCAATGAGGAATGGGCAGTGATCCATCAGGTAAGCAGCTCAATTTGAGTAATAACATTTTATGAGTGACTCATGATATTCCAGTGGCAGGTGACAAGGAAGTCATGGACTAAAATATTCATATATTTTTATTGACCAGCGTTAGGGCTGCCCATGACTGAGTGGCATGAAATGGCCCATGGCTGCCCATGCCTAATGCAGCAGAATGTGGCTGACAGTAGTTCGAGCGCTTGGGAAAAAAATTGCTTCATGTAGTCTGCATGAGTAAAACAATAGCAGCTGTGTAGACTCAAGGTTACTGGCAACTGCAGTTGCTAACTCATAAGACATAGATAAGAACACTTCACCCTAACTAGCTGTTTCTCTTAAATTATTTAATCAATCTATTACAATATTAAAATTAGGTTTTAGCTAAGATTGTTCAGATATAGATATAGATATAGATTCTGAAGTAGTGATAGATCCACAAATATACAAAAAAATCACCAAAAGTATTAGAGAAAAAGCTTCTAACAAGTAAAAACAGACTGCATATCATTCCAGGGCGAAATGAATCATAGGTAGAGAAATTAGCAGACATTGGAATGTGGATTGAATAAGCACATTAAGACTCAACTTGTTAGCTAAAGAATTCTAAAGTTAGGTAAACCACATAACTTTGTTGGAACTGATCAAAAAGCAATATTCTTTTGTATTTCCTGTAATGAGAAAATTTGAAAGGTCCTGAAGTAATTGGCAAGTATCCAATTAATTGACAGTTAACGCAGTGCAGCTGGTGCATGTTACTTGAATACAGTATCTACTGTGAAAAGCCTCAAGAAGGAAGATAAGAAAACCTGGGAAAACATCATGAAGGAGCAGGGGTGGACCACAAGCTCGTCCATTTCTTTGTTGTTCAGTGATATAATTAGCTTAATTGGAAATACCTTGAAATTTCTAAGGCAAGCCTGAATTGTATAAGATACTGTACCAGAGATCCAAATACAAAAGGATAATGTGGCGCTACTGAACAATAGTAATCAAATGGAGGTGTGTGTGCTTGAAGTATATAAGATATTCCAAGACTTTTTGCTGTGCTGTAATTGATGTGTAAATCACAATATTTTAAGTCTGCCTAAATCTACCATCAGACTGGGACTCTCATTGAAAACTGACATCTAACGACTAGGAATATGGAAAGATTTGTTTGCATTTTCTCAGACATTAAAAAGTGAGGGGGGCGGGGGCAGGATCAAGAGACAGTGACTAACGCCTAAAAGAGTGAGGGCGGGCGAGGGGGGTGCGTGGAGGAGGAACCCTCTGTTCCCGAAACAGACAAGCGAGAGCTGGAAGAGTTGCTTCATACAGATCAGAAGGAGAGAATGCAGTCAGCAGCTTCTCAAACACCACAAGAGAGTGTCAGGGATAATAGCTTCATAAAGAAAAGTGTGAGTCTGTGCGTGGAAGGCAGCAACAGTGAGAAATGCAGAGCAGCAGCACAGAGCCCCTTCAGCCTGTTGCTATCTGTGTCAAAGTGTGTTGTCCCAGGAAAGCAAGTAGGTCATTGGTTCCAACTTCTCCCGTTTCTCTTTTAATTGGCCAACTGATTTAAAACAAAAGGCCTTACTGCAGCTAAGGAATACAATGAGAAAAGTCGTAGTTTTAATGTTTAGCATCCAAATAATTAATCACAAAGATGTCTACAAAATCATGAGGGACATAGACAGGGTGAACAGTCAAGGTCTTTCCCCAAGGTAGGGGAGACCAAAACTAGACGGGCATAGGTTTAAGGTGAGAGGGGAGAGATTTAAACGGGACCTGAGGGGCAACTTTTCCACACAGAGGGTGGTGTGTGTATGGGATGAGCTGCCAGAGGAAGTGGTGGAGCCTGGTGCAATTATAGTATTTAAAAAGCATCTGGATGGGCAGATGGATAGGAAGGGTTTAGAGGAATATGGGCCAAATGCTGGCAAATAGGACTAGATTATTTTAGGATATGTGGTTGGCATGGTCGAGTTGAACTGAAGGATCTGTTTCCAAATTGTACGTGTCTATGAATCTATGAATCTAATACAGATGACTAGCTGGGTGATGCGTTGCAGCTGTACTATGTGGGAGCTGGTAGATGCTGGTGTAATTTACAGTGACTACATCTGCAGCAAGTATTGGTCCCTCAAGAAAATTTGGCTCAGAGTTAGCTGGAGTCTGAGATACAGGTAATGCAGCACATATGGAAGGGGGGAAAGGTGAAAACATAAATTGCTAGAGAAAGTCAGTAGGTCTGGCAGCGTCTGTGAAACAGGAAGGAGATTCAACATTTCAGGTCCAACATGACTTTTCTTCAGAACTCATGTAGTCAATTCATCTATCTTGTTACAAATGCTGCGTGCATTCAGATAACTTGGGGGTAGGGATGGGAATAATCTGGAGACTGTTTCATGAGGCAGTCACACTCCTTTTATTAATTACATCAACTTTTGTTGTAGTCAGGGTCAGGAGGGTGACTGTGAATGAGGTGGGTAAAGGGATCATAGAATCATAGAATCACACAGTACAGAAGAGGCCCTACAGCCCATTGAGTCTGTACCACCAAAAATACACTACTGCCCACACTAGCCCATATTCAAGCACTGGAACAATAACCTTGAATGTTATAACATTTCAAATGTTTTCAAGGCAGTGAGGTTTCCTGACTCAACTACCCTTCCAGGCAATGCATTCCAGACCCCAAGCACCATGTGACCAAAGAAAATAGGAGCAGGAACAGGCCATTCGGCCTCTCAGCTCTGATCTGCCATTCAGGGCTGATCTGACACTTTCCTGCCCTTTCCCTGTAACCGTTGATTCCCCGACTGGTCAGCAATCTACCTCAGCCTTAAATATCCACAAGGCCCCTGCCCCCATAGCTCTTTGTGGCAAGGAGTTGCAAAGGCTCTCAACACTCTGAGAGAAGAAATTCCTCCTCATTTCAGTCTTCATTGGCACCTTTTTATTCTGAGACTATGTCTTCTGGTCCTAGACTCCCCTATGAGGGAAAACATTCTTTCAGCATTAACCCTGTCAAGCCTCTTAAGAACCTGTTTCAATGAGATCACTTCTCATTCTCCTAATCTCTAGTGCATAGAGTCCCAACCTGTTTAGACGCCGCTGATTAGAAAATCCCTCCTACCAGGAATCATCCTAGTGAACCTTCTCTGAACTGCCTCCAATGAAATGATGTTTTCCTTAAATAAGGGGACCGAAACTGCTCACAGTCCTCCAGATATGATCTCACCATAGTGGATCCAAAATTTAGCTATGGAGGAGCCTCATCCAGTGGCCTTGTCCAGTTGGTACTCGGTTCTTACTCTCGGTGTGGATGAGGGACTGCAGGAATGAAGACCAAACTGACCACCGGGACAGAGCACAATTCAACTGTGAGAGAAAAGAGAAATGTAGTGGTAGTAGGGGATAGTCCAGTTAGGGGAGTAGAGACTGTTCTCTGCTGCAGAAAGTCCAGGGACTCAAAAGCTGTGTTGCCTGCCTGGGGTCCAGGTTCAGGACAAATCGTCTGAGCTGGTGAGGAAGTAGAAGTGAGGTGACTTGACAGAAGTGTACAAAATGATCAGAGGTACAGATAGAGTGGACAGCCAGAGACTTTTTCCTAGGGTGGAGGTAGCTATTACGAGGGGGCATAGTTTTAAAGTGAGTGGAGGTAGAGATAGGGGAGACGTCAGAGGTAGGTTCTTCACTCAGAGAGTGGTAGGGGCATGGAATGCATTGCCGGAGAGGGTAGTGGAGTTGGCCTCATTAGGGGCATTTAAGCGGCTATTAGATAGGCATATGGATGATAGTATAAAGTAGTGGTGAAGGTTAGATAGACCTTAGGTTTAGGGTAAAATTTCAGCACAACATCGTGGGCCGAAGGGCCTGTACTGTGCTGTACTGTTCCATGTTCTATGTTCTAAGTGTGGGTGCCCATGTTATTGGTCAGAAAAGAAAAGGGGTTGTTCTGAAGGACTACAAGCAGCTTGGGCCTAAATTAGAAAGCACAACCAAAAAAGTAATAATCTCTGGATTCCTACCTGAGCCATGTGTAAATTGGCACAGGATCATTAAACCTAGAGAGGTAAATTGGTGGGTCAAAGATTGGTCTGGGAAAAATGGCCTCCAGTTCATGAGCCACTTGCACCAATAATGGAAAAGTGGAGAGCTATTCCTCTGGGGATGGGCTTCACTTGAACTATGGTGGGACCAGTGCCTTGGCAAATTGTACAAGTAGAGTTGTAGATAGAACTTTAAACTAATAGATAGTTAGCAGATTGAGGGGAAGGGAAGGGAGAATTCAACTCAGTGGAAATTTTAAAAAATCTAAAAAGACTGTAAGATCAGAAATGCAGAACACTGACTTGGCAAATGATAATCAAAATGTGACGGGAAGGAGCAGGAAATATAAGTAGAAGAGTGCAGCTGACAGCAGAACACAAATCATAGAATCCCTACAGTGTGGCCATTCAGCCCATCAAGCCAACACCTACCCTATCCCATAACTTTGCATTTCCCATGGCTAATCCACCTAGGCTGCATATCCCTGGACACTACAAGTGATTTAGCTTGGCCAATCCATAGTACCTTCACATCTTTGAACTGTGGGAGGAAACCCACACAGACACAGGGAGAATATGTAAACTCCACACAGACAGTCACCCAAGGCAGGAATCAAACCCAGATCCCCAGTGCTCTGAGGCTGCAGTGCTAACTATTGAGCTACCATATCACCCACATGGAAGGATAATAATGGTAAAAACTCAAAGCTTAAAGCTCTTTCCCTGAGTGCATGGAGCATTTGTCACAGGATAGATGGGTTGATAGCACAAACTGAAATAAACGAATATCACTTGATATATATTAAAGAGATGCGGTTGCAGTGTGACCAAGACTGGGAATGCAATATCCAACGATCCCAAAGAACAGACACATTGGAAAAGGAGGTGAGAGGAGTTTCATCAAAATGGGAGTTGGTGGTGAGTAGAGGTAGAGGTTCAATAGACTGTGAGGTGGAATCAATTTGGGTGGATAAGGGAATAGCAAGGGAAAGAAATCAGGGGTGGGAGTCATCTCTAGGCCCCTGAAGAGTTGCCTCAGTGTAGGACAAACTATAAATCAGGAAATAATGGAGGCAAGTAAAAAGGGCACTAAAGTTGTCATGAATGATTTTAATTTGTATATTGGAAAGAAAAATAGAATGGTCAATGGTAACATAGAAAACAAATTTCTAAAGTTCATCAGAGATTGTTTCTAAGAGCAGTGCATTGCACAACCTCCCCAGGCACAGGCTATTTCAGATCTAGTGATGTGTAATGAGGTCGGACAGAAAGAGATCTTTCAGAATCCTCCAGTGGATTAGCAATTCAACTTTTTTTAACAGAAAATGGCTCAGGTCTCCAACCAATGTCCTCAACTTAAACCAGGGCAATTACAGTGCTATGAAGGAAGAGCTGCCAAAAGCAGGCTAGGAAAATAGACTAAAGGGAAGGAAGGAAGGATGAGAATTTTAAAACAGAGAAGTTGATGTAAAATTGTGGCCAGTGAGCTTTTCTTAATTCATTCATAGGATGTGAGTATCACTAGCCAGGACAGCATTTATTGCCCATCCATAAGGATGCCCAGAGGGTAGTTAAGAGTCAACCACATTGCTGTGGGTCTGGATTCACATGTAGGCCAGACCAGGTAAGGATAGCAGTTTCCTTCCCTAAAGGGCATTAGTGAACCAGATGAGATTTTCCCCAAAAATTGGCAATTGATTCATGGTCATCATTAGACTTTTAATTCCAGTTTGTATTGAATCCAAATTCCACCATCTGCTGTGGCAGGATTCATAACCAGATCCCCAGAAAATTACCTGGGTCTCTGGATTATCAATCCAGAGACAATACCGCTAGGCCATCACCTCCCCATGATGATAAGGGGAAGACAGAAATGGAAATGAACAGGGAAGTGTAGACTCTTCATCTGCTTACAAGCTGATGGGTCAGAGAATTAATAGGAGATTATTCTGGTATACCAGCAAGAGTCAGGTGTAATATTGATGGGAATGTTTTACACCTGATCCTGCACCACTTTGGAAACTTTAATTGGTTCTGTTAAAGTGTTGTGGGGTTTCGAAATGTTACCTCTGCTTCTCTCTCCGCACATTCTGCCATCCTTGCTGAGTTTCTCCAGCATTCTCTGTGTCTGTCACTGTGATCATGGAATCACAGAATCTTGGAATTTTTCAGGACAGAAGGAAGTCATTTGGCCCATGGTGTCTGTATGAGCTCACGAAAGAGCTACCCAGCTAGTCCCATTCTCCAGCTGTATCTTTGTAGCCCTCTAAATTCAACACTTTCAAATACACATCCCGCTCTCTTTTGAAACCTCCTATGGAATCCTCCTCCATCACTCTCCCTGGCAGCGCATTCCGAATCCTAACAACTCCCTGAGAAAAGAAGTTTCTCCTCATCTCAGTCCTGGCTGTCTTGCTGACAACCTTGAAAATAGTGACACGTCTTATTCTCTCAATCTCTCAGTATAATAACGGCAGTAATCACAACAACAGCTACTACTTCTTGCATTTATTTGGAATGTGCAATTTGGCAGCAAAAAGGCAGTGGAAGATACTGAGGGAAGGTGAGGAATGTCAGTGAGTATGTAAGGGTTTGGTTTGAAAGATTTCAAAGGCTGCATTTTTATTTCCTAGAATATAGGCAGTGAACTGACTGCGGTTTTATGGATTTTTGAAGGAACTGATCGGGTAGTAGAGAGGAAACTTGCTCCAGTGGCAAGGGTATGGGATGAGGATATATCACCTGATCATCAGAGTCAGGGAAAAATTTCACCCCATGAAGCAATAGATTTTTAAAAGTTTGATTCACAGTTTGTGTGCATCATTTTTTTTTCTTTATTCATTCACAAGGTAAGGGTGTCGCTGACCAGGCAGCATTTATTGCCCATCCCTAATTGCCCAGAGGGCAGTCAAGAGTCAACCACATTGCTGTGGGTCTGGAGTCACATGTAGGCCAGACCAGGTAAGGATGGTATTTTCCTTCCCTAAAGGACATTGGTGAACTGTGTACATTTGTTTTTCTGATAATCATTTGGTGATCACTTTTACTGAATATTTAATTATTTAACAAATTGAATTTACATTCCCTTGTTGCTGTGGTACAATTTATCTCAGGAATACTTTGAGCTATCACACCCATAAAATCCAACTCAACTAAAAATGTTAAAAATGTGATCGACAACTTTTTTCTGAGCAAGGACAGACAAGGAGAGAGAGAGAGAGACTAGATGGATGAAGTGAAGATACAGATTTGGACGAGATTGCAGAGATAAGGAAGGGTGAGGCTTTGGTGGGATTTAAGGACATATAGACACTTTGTCCGATACTTTAGAGACTTTTAAGCAACTCTTGGATAGGCACATGGAAGATAGTAAAATGTAGGGTATGCAGGGCAGATTGATCTTAGTAGGATAATAGGTCGACACAACATCGTAAGCCAAAGGGCCTGTACTGTGCTGTACTGTTCAATGTTCTATGTAGATGCTAGAGGGGAATTACAAAGTAGATGGAGAGAAGATGTTTCCTCATGTGGGGCAATCTACAACGAGAGGTCATAGTTTTAGGATAAGGGGCAGTAGATTTCAAACCAAGATGAGGAGAAATTACTTCTCTCAAAGGGTCATGAATCTGTGGAATTCACTCCCCCAGAGTGTGGTGTGGTGGATGCTGGAACATTAAGTCAACTTTAGGAGGAGATGGACAGATTTTTAATCAGTAGCGGGTTGAAGGATCGTGGAGAGCGGGCAGAAAAGTGGAGCTGAGGCTGAGATGAGATCAGCCATGGTTGTATGAAATGGAGGAGCAGGCTCGAGGGGCTGAATGGCCTCTTCCTACTCCGAGTTCATGTGTTGTTATGATTTGAAAGCACGATGAGAATTTTAAAATGGAGAGCTTGATGTAAAACCGCGTGAGTGAGAATATGGGGATTACTTGAGCCGATTTGATCTGATCTGTTCGGGATGTTCAGGAGAGCTCAGCATTTAAAATAAATCTTGGATAATTTGTAAAATCCAAAAGAAATCCGTTGCTGTGATTTTGGCCTGTAGCCTTTGGTCTGCCATATAAACCTCTGAATATTTCTGTCGCCATGTGTTCTATACAACGTTACAAAACGCAATTACACTTTCTGTAGTCACTGTAAATATTGTCTTCACTGTGGGACTTGGCTACTGATCAAACTCAGAGAGATGCCCAGAAGGTAACTCCGTCTGCTACACAAATGAAATGTGTTTCGCCAGGTTTAGTAGATGTCAGAACACAGAACATAACCTCTGGTAAAGAGGGACTCATTAGCACTAATGCGTTCATGCACTCAGAGAGCCTGCAAAATGGGGCTCTTGTGGTGCAGTGGTATTGTCCCTACCCCTGGACTGGGAGGCCTGGGTTCAAGTCCCACTGTGTAATACCATCTCTTTCCACACAGAGTCACATAGCACAGAAACAGACCCTTTGGTCCAATCAGTCCCTGCTGACCATAACTAAACTAGTCCCATCTGCCTGCACTTGACCCATATCCCTCCAAACATTTCCAATTCATGTACCAACCCAAATGTTGTCACTGTACCTGCATCCACCACTTTCTCTAGAAATTCATTCCAAACACAAACCACTCTCTGCATAAAAAGATTGCCACTCATGTTTTTAAATCTTTTGCACTTAATTCTCTCACACTTAACTTTATAATCACTCATGTCACTCTCCAGTGAAATACACAATATAGATGATATACAATATGCACTGCACACTAACTAAAATATGTACAGCCTTTACAATGCACACTGTATATGATACACCACAGAGAATGTACATTATATGATTAAAGCCTTCACAAAATTAAGATAGAAAGTCCTTCCTGTGCTGTACTGCAGCTGAGACCATAAAACATTTACATTAGGCACCTGTAAACTTCTACATGTTGCAACTGTGTACGGTTCTGGTCACTGCACTAAAGGAGGGATGTGATTGCACTGGAGAGGGTGGAGTGAGAGATTCACCAGGATGTTACCTGGGTTGGAGAATTTCAGCAATGAAGAGAGGCTGGATAGTTTCCACCCAGAGGGTGGTGAGAGTCTGGAGCTCACTGCCTGTGAGGGTGGCACAGGCAGAGACCCTCATCACTTTGAAATCATATTTAGATTTGCAGAGCGATACCAAGGCACATGAGGTTCTGGACTAAGTGCTGGGAAATGGGATTGGAATAGTTAGGTGGCTGTTTTTGACCAGCATGCCATGATGGGCTGAAGGGCATTTATCTGTGCTGTAGATCCCTATGACTCTATGACTACCTCTGCTCCACCCACCACCCCCTCAGCTGGGATCAGCTGACTCAATACAGAATCCACATTTACCTACGTTCCATGGCTCAGCTTCACTATCCTCCTCTTTCTCAGTTGTCCTCAGCTGTAAGGCTTTTGTGGTGTAGTGATTGCATCACTACCTCTGGGCGAGGAGGCCAAGGTTCAAGTCCCAGCTGCTCTTGAGGTCTGTAATAGCATTTCTGAACAGTTGGACAAACTGGGCCATGTGTGTTTTGCAAACTGTAGAACTGAGCAAAATACACCCAGTATTTACAGGTCAGTAAAGAGTTTCTGGTTTATAGCTGACACCTTCTATTTGACAGGCAAACAGTTAAATTGAATACAGGTGCAACAAAATGAGAAACTTGTGTGATCGTATTTCCTCTCTTTAACCTCTTCTTGACCACACAAAAATATTCCCCAAATGATTAGGAGCTACTTGGACATAGGCCAAGCCCAAAACAGAGAGTGCACAGGCAATGCCACACCAGTCATCCAGTCTCAGATGTGTCAGTAAGGGCTGTTGTGGTGCAGTGGTAGTGTTCATGTCTCTACACCAGGAGGCCGGGCTTCAAGACCATCTACTCTGGAGGCGTCTCATAATATCCCTGAACAGACTGATTAGGAGAATATCCAAGAGCTGGATCACTGGGTATTTGTTCCACTGGGCAAAAAGATCTCAGAAGGGTTGTTGGAGAGGTGGTCAGTTTTATCCCGAGAGACTCCTAGGCACACACAGACTCTTTTTCTAAGAATCCAAGACGCGATGGCAAGACAGAAACTTTACAGACTGTAACTAATGATGTGGGTACACACCCGGAAATAGAACACCAGAATGAAGGGAAAATATTTTCGGGCAGCAATGCTGATAGTATAAATTTACCCCCAATCTGAAAATAGTCACCTCTAAACTGTCAATCTTGCTGAGTAAGGACATTGCAGGTTGGAGTGAGCTATGGATAACAGGCTCCTGTGTCTTTTAGGCAGTAGTGTTCTCAGGGTGGTATACAGATTCACCATTGAGCAATCTATCCCTGAACAAGTTATTTAACCATAAAACCTAGGATAGAAGCCATTCAGCCCATCGAGTCTGCTCTGCTATTCAATGAGATCATGACTGATCTGTTCATCCTTAACTCCATTTTCCAGCCTTTTCCCAATAACCTCAGGGTCAAATGTGGCACAGAGGTTGTAAACTGATTAATATTGATTGTTGCCAGGGAAAGGTAGGAGTCACCAACTAGGTAACAGGAACTTAAAACAATTGTTTCAAGGATTTAATTCGAACAAAATTCTGCTGGGGCAGTGCTAGATGTCAGCAGACTGATAATTTAGCAACAGTGGAGCAGTCAGGAGATTTGGTGATGAGGGGAAGGCTCACATTGTCAGGCTACACGCAAAAACTAACACCAGGCCATTCTGGTGAGGGATAGCACCGCTGAAGGCTGCTGGTTAGCTTTACCCATCGTCCTGACCTTGTGAAGATCAAGCCCAAGTTGTTGCTTGTGTTAAATTTCAGTGAAGGACAATCAGGCAGGTTCTGTTATTGGTGGATGGGATTCAACATTCGATTCTTTTTTCTGTGTTTTGTTCAAGCACTGTTTAAGGTGCAAGCAATGTCAAAGATCAAAAATCTAAATTCTGTCCTTTAGACCAACGTCCACGTTTTCAACTTGCATCTGCCCAATACTGTAGGAGATAACTGGGATTGAGATTTTTCGGTTCAGCTCCATTAGTAACCATACAAACATTATAATCCTAGCTCTGATCCCACACCATACTCCATACTGTCCTCTCTCCGGTTTCAGACTCTGTAAAATTTAACAACATTAATTCCAGGCTTTGACCTGTTGGTCTGATTCTTAGAAAGCTTAGGTTCCTAATCATCTTTTCTCTGGAGTCTCAGGCCGTGACTGTTTTTTATCTCACATGTATCTTTACCAGATAGAATAAGTTTTACTCATTTTCAACCAGGTTTTTTTTCATTCACGGGATGAGGGTGTCGCTGGCCAGGCAGCATTTATTGCCCATCCCTAATAAGTTGAGCAGCTTGATTAGAAAAATAGGTTAATAATAAAATATCCAAATAAAGGCCTTGTGGTACAGTGGTAGAGTACCAACCTCTGAGTCAGAAAGCCTTGGTTCAAGTCCCACCTGCTCCAGAGATGTGTCCTAACATGTCTGAACAGGTTGATTAAAAATATCCAAAATGGTCCAAATAGCCTTTACTCGACTATAGGTATCTTGTTTAAAAAGAGAGACCAAAGGACAAATGGTGTGAGAAATGGATGTGATATCTGAAAAGGCTAGAGACATGCAGCTGAAGGTGAGTTGTGCATAGCCTTACCCTGGGTCTGATCTCTGTTGACCCTGCCACCAACACAGTACACAAAGTGAGAGGATTTCAAATTCTCCAACCCCTGATTCTTACAAAAAAAACCCATTAACTGCATTTCTAATTGCCTCCTTCTGTCCCAATGTTTTTGTGATTCTAAGGGAGAATTCTGGTCATCAGGTCCTGGGGTGACGACTCCTTAACCAGGAACTCTCCATTCTAACCCCAACTCTCTCCTCGTGGAATTGAAGGTAAAATATTGAGGAGGTTTGGAAATGGGGCTGAGTGGCAGGAAACAAAGAGAAGGCATAATGGGCAACTTCTCAAATTGGCAGAACCTGCATGTGGGGTCCCGTAAGGATCTGTGTTGGAGCCTCAACTATTCACCGTATTTATAAATGATTTACAGGATGGAGCAGAAAGCCTCAAGGCTTTATTTGCCAACTATAGCATGCAAGAAGTGTAGATGTAAAGATACAAAGAGAGATTAATAAAGGTATATGAGATAAAAAGGCAAACTGTGGCAAATGGATTTCAGTATCAACAAATGGAAGGTCCTCATGTTGAAACTTAAATAATGGTTCAATGTATTTTCTAAAGATGTAAAGCTAGAGGCAGTAGAGTTTCAAAGTGCTGGAAATACTCAGATGGTTGTGTGTTGTTGAGGTCTGCCATTGAGTGGACTATTAAAAAGTCAGGAACAGGTACAGAAAATAATCAAAAAGGCTAATGGAATGTTGGTCTTTGGATGGAAGTTTAGAATACAAGAAAGTAAATCTGCTGCAGTGATACACAGCCCCTGGTTAGAACATACCCTGGCTCCACACTCAGGAAGGAGAGACTGATGTTGGAGGGACAGTTATCTCAGTTCACCAGAATGAGACCCATCTACAAAGAGAGATTACACCAAACAGGAGAGAGGGAGGTATTCCTGTCAGTTATAAGTCTAAAAGTAAGGACATAGGCAAATACATCAAGGCAGACCATTCAGGAGTGAAATTAGGAAACACTTTGACACACAAACTGAGAGGGTTGGAACTCTCTGCAAATGTCAATTGATGCAAGATAAATTATTCATTGAATTAAAGGTTGGTAGATTTTTGTTAGTCAATGGCATTAAGGGATATGTGGGTGAAGGCATATGGAGTTGAATCAAAGATCAGTATGACCTCATTGAATGTCAGAATGCACTTAAGAGCTGAATGGCTTCCTGCTGTTCCTGAGTTCCTTAAAATACCATCCAGAAAGATCATCTGCAGGAGTGGTCAATGGCAATGGACACGAGCAAACAACCCTTTGCAATAAAATGTTCCCTTATCTTCCTCCCTTAAGCTATTGAGTATGCAGTTGTCCATGGAACCAATTCAGCAAAGCAATGGAAATGTCCTTTACAGCATTTACCCGTTTGATATTCTGTTTACCACTTCCTTCTCTATCTCTCCTGATTGAAGCTTGAATGAGAGGCTCTTCCTCCCGCCTCAGGTATCACCCATCATTTGGCAACGACTCTTTCCAACTTCCCTCTGCACATGGGTTACCCTTAATGCCATGTACAATTCTAACTGTGGCTCCAAGCTGTACTCAGTACAAACCCTTCCTCCTTACAAAGGCAAATCATGCTGAATCTGAAAGTAAGATAGGTTTCCATGTGTACTTTCCTTTGGGGTTAATGTGTGGTTTAACGTGCAAAATACTCAGTCTTACAGTAAACAATCAATGAAAGGACTTATTGTAAATACCTTTGTTTTTGGTCGTGGTTATGCAATAACCAACCACCAAGATCCGGTTACAAAACACAGCTTGGTGGAGGCAGGAGCGATAAACCAATACCATTCTTTAACCACATGTGATCTATAGGTCACCTCAGCTTTTCTTGCAACTTTATGCACTGCTATATTTTTAAGACCCAAATGGCTACGTGGCAGTTTATTGCAAACGCTGTGGTGAGAAGACAAGCAGGAAATCAGTGGGTGGTTACAAAAATGTTCCACCAGCATCTAAAAAGGCTCACAACTTGACTGAGGAGTGATCTCACACTCAGAATTAAATGAGGCAAGGACGCAGACAAAGAATGTTCGCAAACAGCAACCAGCCAACCTTTGTAGCAAGCAGCAGATATCTTATTCTCCTGAAGACCAGCAGGGTTTCACTTCAACAAGATTAGAGATGATCACACGGTACCTGATAGAGACTTCACCATTCTAGAATTTTCCTTCTTGCCCAGGTCCCACTTTCGTTTAGAGTCACAACTTCATACAGCATGGAAACAGACCCTTCAGTCCAACCTGTCCATGCTGACCAGGTATCCTAAATTAACCTATTCCCATTTGCCAGCATTTGGTCCATATCCCTCTAAACCCTTCCTATTCATGTACCCATCCAAATGCCTTTTAAACGTTGTAATTGTACCAGCCTCCACCACTTCCTATGGCAGCTCATTCCAAACACACACCCCTCTTTGTGAAAAAGTTACCCCTGAAGTCATTTTTAAATCTTTCTGCTCTCCCTTAAACCTATGCCCCTCTAGTTTTGGGCTCCCCTACCCCAGGGAAAAGACCTTGTCTATTTACCATATCCATGCCCCTCATGATTTTATAAACCTGTATAAGGTCACCCCTCAGCCTCCGACGCTCCAGGGAAAATAGCCCCAGCCTATTCAGCCTCTCCCTGTAGCTCAAACCCTCCAACCCCAGCAACATCCTTGTAAACCTTTCCTGCACCCTCTGAAGTTTCACAACAGCTTTCCTATAGAAGGGAGACCAGAATTTCTCCACCATTGATGACCTATTTATCAGCTGCCTGGGGCCCTAAGCTCTAGGATTCTCTCCATTCCCCCCTTGCTCCCTTCTCATATAAAGCTCACCTTAATATCTACCTCTTTGACCAAGCTTTCAATCCTTAAAATCTCTTTCAGTGCAAATATGGTCTGATACTGCTCCTGCGATGCGCCGTGGGGAAAATGATCACAAGAAGATGATCATACAGAAGAAGGCAATTCTGCCGATCATATTCTTGCCCGCTCTTGGCAAGAGCAGTTCACTTAGTGGCACCCCCCCACCCCCCCTCAGTTGGTTCATGTGGATGGTTGGTTTGCAAAGCTGAGTGACATTCATAGAGAGGCTTCAACCCCTATCCCGGCTGATCACCCTGAAGGTGCTCCTTGTTACTCGCCCCCTGAGGTGTGCTAACCCTCAGGTTCAATTCATCACAAGACATCCCTCTCTAGTGTGAAAGCAGCCCTATGGTACTCTGGAAAAATTCTGACCTTTACCTGTTGTGGGGGGTGGTGAATCACAGAATTATCACAGTGCAGAAGTAGGCCATTCAGCCCATCATACCTGCACAGGTTCTATTACCTCGTGTCCATCTCCTGCCCTTTCTCCATATCCCTACACACTACTTCAATCCAAAAATCTATCCCGTGCCCTTTTGAATGCCTCAATTGAACCTGCATCCATCACATCTCCAGATAATGCTTTCCAAACCCTAAGTGAAAATGTATTTTCTTATGTTATCCTTGCTTCTTTTGCACAGCACGTTAAATCTATTCCCTCCCATTTTTGTTCCTTTTATGAGCAGGAACTGCTTCTCCCTATCTACTGTCTCTAGCCCATTCATGGCTTTGAAAACTTCCATCAAACCTGCTCTCAGTCTTTTTCCAGTAAGTGACCATTCTACTCCAGTTCCTAATGCATATATTCTGGTAATGCATGGTGTATATTAGACTTCAGTGAGATGGCAGCTGGAAAACATTCCCTGAGCTGGGGATAAAGACACATCTCACAAGCTCACACATTCACCTTTTGTCAACGTTTGCCTCGCAGTATGTTCATGACATGCTCTCATTGAATATTATTCCCAATGTGATGTGGTCTGAGTGTTGTCCCAAATGTTAGCTCTTGTAAGATATACCACAAGATTCAAGTACTCAAAGAGACTGATGTCATGAAGTTTATTGACAAAGCTAGCTATTTAAATTGCTATAATCACACGGTCCCACATATAGTCAGGATTTGAAGCTTACTGATTATTACCGTAGATTAAAAATGCATAACTGAACACATTAGACTGACAGAGCCTGAAGGTGAGATGGCAACGTCTATACTGAACCATTATATACCCTGGTGCCATATATCGCTCTCAGTGACTATCCGCTCTGCAATCTCTGACATGATACAACTTTTCCCTTTAAAGAATGAGATCCTTTTTTCCAATAACATACACAGTGATACATAAAGTCAGATTGGTCTCTATAGATTTAGATAACGCAAGAGATGACTCAAAGAACTGCCATGCCAGCCTGGAAAATTTACCTCTGGTTCTCTCTGTTTCAGATACTGCCAGACCTGCTGAGTTTTTTTCAGATAACATGTTGGTGAATAAGGTCAAAAATTACGTGACACCAGGTTATAGTCCAACAGGTTTATTTGAAAATGCAAGCTTTTGGTGTTCAGCACCTTCCTCAGACATAGTGTGTGAGAGAGGGTACATAACACAGAATTTATAAGCAGAAAGGTAACAATCCTAAAACTGGCCGCCTCTTGTTCAATCTTTAATCAGTTAGGAAGGAGACTACTGATTAAATTGCAAAATCTAGATTCCTTTCAGGTCATTGTTCCAAGATAATTAAAGGTTTTATCAATGTTTACAAGAGGTCACATCTCAGGTCCGACAATGTATTTTAGGTGCGAAATCTTGCTTAGAATCTATCTATGTTTTAAACTTGGTTCAGGTTTTTTTGAGCAAAACAGAAGGTGTCTGCAACTACACAAACATCTTGGATGGAATAATTCATCTGTGTGTGTGTGTGCGTGTGTGAGTGTTAGTGTGTGTGTGAGAGTGGGTCTGTGTAAGTGAGCGAGTGTGTGTGTGTGTGTGTGTGTGCGAGCGCGTGCGGGGACTCTGCGTTGTTGTGTTTCCCAAAGTCCACCTTGAAGGATGTTTACCCAAAGATCCAAGAGATCCGAGACACTCACATACACACCACACACACACAGACACATAGACACACATCCACACACCCACACACACACACACACACACACACACACACACACATATATACACACACACACACACATACAATCCAATCCAGTCCACCCCAATCCAACACTGGCACCTCCAAATGTTGGTGGATGTACAGTAATGCCCATTCTCCCTGTGGCTGTGTGGGTTTCCTCCGGGGGCTCCGGTTTCCTCCCACAGTCCAAAGATGTACAGGCTAGGTGGATTAGCCGTGCTAAATTACCCCATAGTGTCCAGGGGTGTGTAGATTAGGTGGGTTATTGGGAGATGGGTCTGGGTGGGATGTTTTGGGTCAGTGTGGACTTGTTGGGACGAAGGGCCTGTTTCCACACTGTAGGGATTCTATGATCTATGATCTGAGACCAGAGCTAGTCCTTACACAGTATTCATGACAAGATGGTAGTCTCACTCAACAGTCTGCTCTCTGGTAAAGTAATGGATGTGAGTATACCATTGGTATGTCATTGTATCCAGCATCTTTCTTCAGTCATTGGATGGCGATAATGAAATGTAGTTCAAATCTATAAAAACATGGAATATAAGAAATAGGAGCCTCAAGCCTGCAACACCATTCAATAAGATCAATGGCTGACATGCCCTAAGCCTCAATTCCTCTTCCTTGATGGCTCAGCATCTACATCAACTCCCTGATATTTCCTAAATCTATCCACCCCCTCTTTAAATACCTTCAATGAGTCATAGAGTCATAGCATTGAGAGTCACAGAGTTATTAATCTCAACTCCCTGTCTTCTGTATGTTAACTAATCTTCAATCCATGCTAATGCATTACCTCCAATACTTTTACGTGACACCTATTTGAATGCCTTCTAGAAATCCAAATACGCTACCTCTACCAGTTCCCTTTTATCAACTCTGGTTTTTATATCCACAAACAACTCAAGAAAATTTGTCAAATATGATTTCCTTTTCACAGAACCATGTACACTCTGTTTGATTGTGATAAACCTTTCTAACGCCTTGCTATTATTTCCCATAATATTGGAACTTTGCATTTTCCTAACCAGGTTCCACCAAAGCTAAATTCTAGATTCCAACGTCTGCTTCACTCACAGTTACACCCTTTGTTTCTGACCATGAAACATGTTTGATGTCATAAATCTAAGTGGTGTGACTATCTCCTGAAACAGTGAGCAGATATCTTCCTTTTCCATGATGCATCGCAGTATCTGTGGGTTTGATCATCTGTGGTCACTGCATATTATGTTGGCATCTGTCAACTCCCACTTACAACAGCTGCAACACATCATCACCTGCCCAGCCATCTCTATTCTATTGAGTTAACCAGTTTGAATGTTAAACATTTTAAATGCAAATTTCTTAACTGTAATCTTCAGTTGTAATATTTTCTAATTTAAACCAATTGAACAATCAAATGATTAAAGGGAAAAATATCAACAAATTAGCTCTTTTTCCTGTTTATAGAACACTTTAGTTCTTACAGGAAGAAACAAGTTGAAGGGCTGAATGGTCTACTCTTGTTCCTATATTCCATGATCTAATTAAATTTCTCAGTAGATGCTGAATGGCCTACTTCTGTTCCTATGCCTTATGGTTTCTCTGCTACCATGTTCTATCTTCTGCTGTCGCTGTCCTCATCCCTTTATGAGGCTGCTGTCCCAGCATTGCTCACACGATTTAAGAAGCTGCTGATTCTGCTCTCTTTATGAAGCTAATCACCCTACTGTCTCTTGCATGATCTTAGAAGCACAAGCTTCTCCTCTCTCTTGCTCAGTCTGCTTCACAGCGATGTTGACTCACTGCACACTCTTCCAGTCTGCTCCACAGTGAAGCTTAAATTAGCTTTGTGACAGGGGACAGAAGGTGGTGGTAGAAGGCTGTTTGTGTGTCTGGAGGCTGGAGCAGTCATGTGCCACAGGGTTCAGTGTTGGGTGCCTTATTGTTTGTGATATTCATAAATGATGTAGATGAGAAAGTAGGGGAGTGTGATAAGTAAGTTTGTGGATGATACAAAGATTGTCAGGGTGGTTGACAGTTAAGAGAAATGTCTTAGGTTGCATGAGGATATATACAGATTGGTCAGATGGGCAGATCAATGGCAGATGGAATTTAACCCTGATAAATTAGAGGTGATGCGCTTTGGAAGAAAGAACAAGACAAAGGAGTACTCAACGAATGGCAGGACACTAAGAAACTCAGAGCAACAGAGGGATCATGAGGTGCTTGTCCACAGATCCCTAAAGATGGCAGGACAGGTTAATAAGGTTAAGAAGACACACAGGCACCTGACTTTATCAGTATTGGTGTAGATTACAGAGAGAAAGGGGTCTTTCTCAGGATGGCTGCCAATGAGTAGTGTGGTTCTGCAGGGGTCAGCATTGGGACCACAACTATTCACGTTACACATTAACGATCTGGATGAAGGAATTGAGGGCATTGTTTCCAAGTTTGCAGATGACACAGAGATAGGTGGAGGGACAGGTAGTGTTGAGGAAATGGGGAGGCTGCAGAAGGACTTGGACAGGCTGGGACAGTGAGCAAAGAAGTGGCAGATGGAATACAATGTGGGAAAGGGTGAGGTTTTGCACTTTTGTTGGAAGAATAGAAGTGTGGATTAAGTTCTAAACGGGGGAAGGTTTCAGAAATCTGAAGCACAAAGTGACTTGGAAGTCCTAGTTCAGGATTCTCTTCAGGTTAACAGGAAGGATCAGTTGGCAGTTAGGAAGGCAAATGCAATGTTAGCATTCATTTTGAGAAGGAGACTGGGAGCAGCTACTTGCAAATAAGCCTACATTTGGAAAGTGGAAGTCTTTTAAATGTAGTATGGTCAGAATTCAGGGCCAGTATATTCCTTTAAGAGTGAAGGATAAGGGCAGCAAGTCCAGGGAATGCTAGATGTGAAAGGATATTGAGAGTTTGAAAAAGAAAGAGATGGAAGTGAATGTCAGGTGGAGTTCATTAAACATAGGAGATGCCCTTCAGGAGTATACAGAGGGTAGGGGTATTGCTTAAAAAAAGAAATTAGGAGGGTAAAGAGGGGCCATTAAATATCTTTGGCAGATAAGTCAAGGAAAACCCCAAAACATTTCATAAGAATATGAAGAGTCAGAGGATTGTCAGGGAAACAATAGGGCCTATTAGAGATCAAAAGTGAGGTCTTAAATGAATATTTCTCCATTGTATTCACAAAGGAGAAAGATATTGTAGCCAGGGACTTCAGTTGGGATGATGAGGTTCTCGAACATGCTAAGATTGAGAGAAGGAGGTATTTAGCGAGCATACAGGTACATAAATCCCCAGGGCCTGATGAGATGTATCCCAGACTGCTATGGGAGGTAAGGGAGGAGATTGCAGGGGCCCTGGAGGAAATATTTAATACTTCACTGGTCACAGGTGAAGTGCCATATATCTGGAGGATAGTTAATGTGGATCTTTTGTTGAAGAAGTACAGCAGGGATAGGCCAGGTGATTACAGAGCAGTTAGTCTGACGTCAGTGGTAGGGAAAATATTGGAAAAAGTGCTGAGGACCAGGATTAATCAACACTTGGAAAGGTAGGGATTGATCAGGGATAGTCAGCACAGATTTATTAGAGGAAGATACTGTCTGACTAATTTTAATTGATTTTTTTTGAAAAGGTGACTTTGACAAGGTGACGAAATATATTGATGAGGGTAGTGCAGTGGATGTGCTTTACATGGGCTTCAGTAAGGCTTTTGACAAGGTCCCACATGGAAGGCTGGTCTAAAAGGCAAGATCCCTTGGGATCCAAAGCAAGTTGGCAAACTGGGTCCAAAACTGGCTGCAAATAGGAGGCAGAGGGTGATGGTGGAGGGCTGTTTTTGTGATTGGAAGCCTATGACCAGCCGTCTACCACAGGGATCGGTGCTGGGACCCTTGCTGTGTGTTATGTTCTTAAAAGCTTGGATATGAATGTAGAAGATACAATTAGTAAGTTTGCAGATGATCTGAGAATTGGTGGTGTTGTTGATGGTGAGGAGGATGGTCTTAGGATCAAGTCTGACATTGATCAGCTGGTAAAATAGCCAGAGAAATGGCAGATGGAATTTAATCCCAATAAGTGCGAGGTGATGCATTTTGGGAGGTCTAATAAGGGAAGGACATACACAATGAATGGTAGGTCCCTAGGCAGTACTGAGGAACAAAGGGACCTTGGTGTACAGGTCCATAGATCCCTGAAGGTGCCAGCACAGGTAGACAGGGTGGTGAAGGCGGCACACAGGATGCTTGCCTTCATTAGCCAGGGCACAGAATATAGGAGCAAGGAAGTCTTGTAACTTTATAAAGTATTGGTCAGGCCACAAATGGGATACTGTCTGTAGTCCTGGTCATGATCAGAAGGCCGTGATTGCACTGGAGAGGGTGTAGAGGAGATTCACCAGGGTGTTAAACAAAAAAACCAAAGACCTGCAGATGCTGGAAATCAGAAATACAAACAGAAATTCCTGGTAAAAAAAACTTAGCATTCTGGCAGCATCTGTGGAGAGAAAACAGAGTTAATGTTTCAGGTCCAGCTCTAAAGAAGGATCATTGGACCTGAAACATTAACTCTGTTTTCTCTCCACAGATCTCCATATACAAGTTGCTAATAAACATAAGACACAGCAAGGGTCCCAGCACTGATCCCTGTGGTAGATGGCTGGTCATAGGCTTCCAATCACATAAATAGCCCTCCACCATCACTCTTTGCCTCCTATTTGCAGCCAGTTTTGGACCCAGTTTGCCAACTTGCTTTGGATCCCAAGAGATCTTGCCTTTTAGATCAGCCTTCCATGTGGGACCTTGTCAAAGGCCTTACTGAAGCCCATGTAAACCATATCCACTACACTATCCTCATCAATATATTTACTCACCTTTTCAAAGTAACCTTTTCAAAAACTCAAACTAAATTAGTCAGACAGTATCTTCCTCTAATAAATATTTTTCCTATATTCATTTTTGTAGGATGTGGGTGTCGCTGGCTAGGCCAGCATTTATTGCCCGTCCCTAGTTGCTCCTTGAGAAGGTGGGTGTGAGCTGCCTTCCTGAACTGCTGCAGTCCTCCTGCTGTAGGTTGACCCACAATGCCCTGACGGAGGGAGTTCCAGGATTTTGATCCAGCAACACTGAAGGAACGGCGATATATCTCCAATTCAGGATGGTGAGTGGCTTGGAGGAGAACTTGGAGATGGTGGTGTTCCCATATATTTTCTACCCTTGTCCTTCTAGATGGAGGTGGTCGTGGGTTTGGAAGGTGCTGTCTGAGGATCTTTGGTGAATTTCTGTAGTGCATCTTGTAGATAGTACACACTGCTGCTACTGAGCGTCGGTGGTGGAGGGGGTGGATGTTTGTGGATGTGGTACCAATCAAGTGGGCTGCTTTGTCCTGGATGGTGTCAAGCTTCTTGAGTGTTGTTGGGCCTGCACCCATCCAGGCAAGTGGGGAGTATTCCATCACCCTCCTGACTTGTGTAGATGGTGGACAGGCTTTGGGGGGAGTCAGGAGGTGAGTTACTCGCTGCAGTATTCCCAGCTTCTGACCTGCTCTTGTAACCACTGTGTTTATGTGGTGAGTCCAGTTGAGTTTCTGGTCAATGGTAACCCCCAGAATGTTGATAGTGGGGGATTCAGTGATGGTAACACCATTGAATGTCAAGGGATGGTGGTTAGATTGTCAGCCCAAACCTGGAAATCGTCCAGATCTTGTTGCATGTGAACATGGACTGCTTCAGTATCTGAGGAGTCACGAATGGAGCTGAACATTGTGCAATCATCGGCGAACATCCCCACATCTGACGTTATGATGGAGGGAAGGTCATTGATGAAGCAGCTGAAGATGGTTGGGCCTAGGACACTACCCTGAGGAACTCCAGCTGAGATGACTGACCTCCAATAGCCATGACCATCTTCCTATGTGTCAGGTATGACTCCAACCACCGGAGAGTTTTCCCCCAATACACATTGATTCCAGTTTTGCTGGGGCTCCTTGATGCCACATTCGATCGAATGCAGCCTTGATATCAAGGGCTATCACTCTCTCCCCACCCTCTGGAATTCAGCTCTTTTGTCCATGTTTGAACCAAGGCTGTAATGAGGTCAGGAGCTGAGTGGCCCTGGCGGAACCCAAACTGGGCGTCACTGAGCAGGTTATTGCTGCTTGATAGCGCTGTTGATGACACCTTCCATCATTTTACTGATGATCGATATTAGATTCATGGGGCAATAATTGGCTGGGTTGGATTTGTCCTGCTTTTTGTGTACGGGACATACCTGGCCAATTTTCCACATTGTCAGGTAGATACCAGTGTTGTAACTGTACTGGAACAGCTTGGCTAGGGGAGCAGCAAGTTCTGGAGCACAAGTCTTTAGTACTATTGCCAGAATGTTGTCAGGGCCGTTAGCCTTTGTAGTATCCAGTATCTCCGACTGTTTCTTGATATCATGTGGAGTGAATCGAATTGGCTGAAGACTGGTATCTGTAATGCTGGGGACCACTAGAAGAGGCCGAGATGGATCATCCACTCGGCACTTCTGGCTGAAGATTGCTGCGAATACTTCAGCCTTATCTTTTGCACTGACGTGCTGGGCTCTTCCATCATTGAGGATGGGGATATTTGTGGAGCCTCCTCCTCCAGTGAGTTGTTTAATTGTCCACCACCATTCACAACTGGATGTGGCAGGACCGCGGAGCTTAGATCTGATCCATTGATTGTGGGATCACTTATCTCTGTCTATCACTTGCTGCTTTCGCTGTTTGGTGTGCAAGTAGTCCTGTTTGGTGGCTTCACCAGTTTGATACCTCATTTTCAGGTATGCCTGGTACTGCTCCTGGCATGCCCTCCTGCACTCTCCATTAAACCAGGGTTGATCCCCTGGCTTGATGGTAATGGTTGAGGGGGGGATATGCCGGGCCATGAGGTTACAGATTGTGTTGGAGTACAATTCTGCTGATGTTGATGGCCCACAGAGCCTCATGGATGCCCAGTCTTGAGTTGCTAGATCTGTTTGAAGTTTGTCCCATTTAGCACGGTGATAGTGCCACACAATATGATAGACGTTGTTCTCAATGTGAAGGTGGGACTTCATCTCCACAAGGACTGTGCGATGGTCACTCTTATTGATACTGTCATGGGCAGATGCATCTGCAGCTGGCAGATTGGTAAGGAAGTGGTCAATTATGTTTTTCCCTCTTGTTAGTTCCCTCACCACCTGCCGCAGACCCAGTCTAGTAGTTATGTCCTTTAGGACCCGACCAGCTCGATCAGTAATACTGCTGCTGAGCCACTCTTGGTGATGGGCATTGAAATCCCCCACCCAGAGTACATTCAATGCCTTTGCCACCCTCAGTGCTTCCTCCAAGTGTTGTTCAACATTGAGGAGAGACTGATTCATCAGCTGAGGGGGTACGGTATGTGGTAATCAGCAGGAGGTTTCCTTGTCCATGTTTAACCCGAAGCCATGAGACCTCGTGGGGTCCGGAGTCAATGTTGAGGACTCCCAGAGCAACTCCCTCCCGACTGTATCCCACTGTGCCGTCCCGCCGGTGGGACAGGACATACCCAGGGATGGTGATGGTGGTCTCTGGGACATTGTCTGTAAGGTATGATTCTGTGAGTATGACTATGTCGGGCTGTTGCTTGACTAGTCTGTGAGACAGCTCTCCAAGGTTGGCACTAACCCCCAGATATTAATGAGGAGGACTTTGCAGGATCGACAGGGCTGTTTCTGCCATTGTCTTTTCCGGTGCCCAGGTTGATGCCAGGTGATCCGTCCCGTTTCATTTCTTTGAGTCTTTGTAGCGATTAGTACAACTGAGTGGCTTGCTCGGCCATTTCAGAGAGCAACTGAGAGTCAACCACACTGCTGTGGGCCTGGAGTCATATGTAGGCCAGACCAGGTAAGGATGGTAGATTTCCTCCCCTGAAGGACGTTAGTGAACCAGATGGGTTTTTCCGACAATCAGCAAACATTTCATGGTGATCAGTAGATTCTTAATTCCAGACTTTTTTATTTGAATTCCAATTCCACCATCTGCCATGGTGGGATTTGAACCCGGGTCCCCGGAACAGCAGCTGGGTTTCTGGATTAATAGTCCAGCGATAATACCACTAGGCCATCACCTACCATGCTGACTATCCCCGATCAATCCCTGCCTTTCCAAATATTGATTAATCCTGTTCCTCAGCAATTTTTCCAGCAATTTCTGTTTGTGTTTCACCAGGATGTTGGCTGGAATGATAAGATGCAGTTATGAGGAGAAACCAGATAGGCTGGGTCTGTTTCCCATTGAGCAGAGGAGGCTGAGGGGGATCTGTTTGAGGTATACAACATTATAAGAGGCGTAGACTGAGTAGATCGTAAGAATCTTTGTCCCATGGCAGATCTGTCTAAGACCAGTGCACATAAATTTAATGTGAGGTGTAAGTGGTTTAGAGGAGATTCAAGAATGTTTTTCCACCCAGAGGATGGTGGAAATACAAAACATGCTGCCTGAGAGGGTGGTGGAGGTAGGTATTCTCACAACATTTAAGAAGCTTCTTAAAATGTCAGGGTATAATAGGCTATTGACCAAGTGCAGGTAAATGGGTTTAGTGTTGATTGATGTTTGTTGGTCGGCATAGACATGGTGGGCGGAACGGCCTGTTTCTATGTTGCATGACTTCAGGCCAGAATACAAGAGGATGGATGTAATGCTGAGGCTGTAAAAGGCTCTGGTCAGATCACATTTGTAATGTTGTAATCAATATTGAGCACTGTATCTCAGGAAGGATGTGTTTCAGAGATTAAGGAAGTCTGGTTGGACTCTAGTTGCTTCGTTTAGAGCAGAGAAGGCTGAGGGGGGACATAATTGAGGAGTGTAAGATTATGAGGGGGCATGGACAATGTGGATAGAAAGCAGCTGTTCCCTTCCGTCAAAGGGTCAATAATGAAGAGGCATTACGTTAAGGTGTAAAGCTGAAAGGGAATTGAAGAAAAGCTTTTGTACAGTGCAGCCACGCATTGTGGACTGCTATCAGATAGAATTTGTTCAGATCCATGGAACATACCAAATCGGATGGCCATGTGTCAACAACCAATGCATCAAAATTTCCTTTAACTTGTCACACAGAAGGGGATTTGGGAAAGTAACCAGCCATAGGATTTAGTTGTGTCTTTTGAGATGTAGTTATTAGTGACAGGTTTGACCATGGCTCAAACCCTGTTTGCTTTGACGGAATTGACATGTTTCACATTAATTGATTTGTTGATTGTTGACGTGGGGCCATCTTATAGACTCAAACACCAATCCCTTGGATGTTTCTGGTACCCATGTGACCAACATCTAAAAATTCTAGTGCATCTTGACATAGTGCTATCAGAGTTCTGATTGGTTGTTTTTGAAGATTACATCCTTGGGGAATTCTAGTGCATCTGCAAATGACCAGAAAGAATATACTTGCACAGGGACCTGGTCAATGTATTCTTGCCCACCCATCAATGATGACCTTTTTAAGCTCTCCTAGCTTGTCCTCATTTGATTTAAAGCTGCTGGACCTGGACTGTTCAGCTGTGTGTTAGCCCTCACTTGGGAAACAAGCCCCACCATTCTCAAGAGTTGGCAGAATTCCTCAATTTATTGGAGTTTCAATTCCAGATAAAAAAAAAGACCAGGTTTCTGTACTTAGCAAGAATTCTATTTATTGTGAATGAATAAAAAACAGTAACTGGTAAACAATTATGATATAATTAGATAACACTACTCATTAAAACTCTGAACTCTTATGTGCTTCTCCTCTACATACATACATTCTGACAAAAACAAGAAAAAAACATGAGTGTTATGTCCAGAAGGAAAGACTAGGAAAGAAGTTCCGTGGTTCCTATCCACAGGATTTGCTCAGATTATTTGTGTAATGATCAGAACGCTGTTTCTCAGTCTTCCTTCTCCAGATGTTTTCACTTGTTTACAGGAGGCACAGAGTGACTGGTTCACACTTATAAAGCTGTCTGCCTTATTAATTGTAAAATGCAATGCCCTTTAGGGAAGGAAACTGCCATCCTTACCTGGTCTGGCCTACATGTGACTCCAGACCCACAGCACTGTGTTTGACTCTGACCTGCCCTCTGGGCAATTAGGGGTGGGCAATAAATGCTGGCCTAGTCAGCGATGCCCCCATCCCATGAACAAATAAAGAAAAAAAAAAATTAAAAGTCCTAACTTACAGCAACTACCGAAGTGAAAGAAAATTGGCCTTCTGCAGAGGACAAAACCATCTCCTGAGCTTGTGGAGATCTGACGGTTTCTCACAACATCATTCACAACCAAACCGTTCAGCCACATGGGAACCAATTACACTGTTGTTGGCAGGCAGAAAATTGTTAACTGGTCACTAGTCCATAGACCAATCAACTACATGTTTTGAGCGAATCTCCATTTGGACACATTTTTTGGCTCCAGCTCAACTGCAAACCATCCACAACTGCCTGAACCAGCAGCTGTGTAAACAACCCTTACAATGAGGATCAGGTTCCTTGCTTGTAAAAACTGCAATAATCACTCAACAATCCTTGGTACTTAAAATGGCCCTTTTCCTATTTCACTCCACAATCAAAAACAGAGAAGAATAAAAAGACGCGGCATGTACATGGCCACAATATTTATCCTTTTTTACAATTAATTCATAGGATATTGATGTCACCCTCTCAGCCAGAATCCCTACTTGCAGAGGCAGCTAACAATCAATCACATTGCTGTGGGTCTGGAGTCACGTGTAGGCCAGTCCAGGTAAGGATGGCAGTTTCCTTCCCTGAAGGACATTAGTGAACCAGATGGGTTAATGATGACCATGAATCTGTTGTCGATTGTTGGAAAAACCAGTCTGGTTCACTAATGTCCTTTAGGGAAGGAAACTGCCATCCTTACCTGGACTGGCCTACATGTGACTCCAGACCAATGTAGTAGCGTCTTAAACTCCCAACTCTGGTCAATTAGGGATGGGAAATAAATACTTGTCTAGCCAGAGACACCCAAATCCCATGAGCAAATGAAGGAAAAAAATTCCTTCCCTGAAGAACATTAGTGATGCAGATGGGATTTTCCCAACAACAGACAACAGTTTCATGGTCATAGTTAAGAATAGACGTTTTATTCCAGGTTTCTATTCAATTCAAATTCCACGGTCTATCTTGTTGGAATTCAAACTCCCGCCACCAAAAGATTAGCCTGGTGTTCTGGTTTACCAAGCCAGTGACACGATCACTGCATGCATGACAATGATGTTGCAGTCTGGGACACCTGGGGGTTATAATTGACGGAATGATTTCTTTACTGATTGTCAAATCAGACAGGAAGCAGTCACTCTGCTTCCCACGACAGAGGAGCGGCCAGACCTGTCCAGTCACTCAATAAATTTCCATTTGGGTTTCATTCAACATTGAATTGGCCAAGTGGATTTAATTATTCAATAAAGAGCACGAGAGGGGAATTAAAAATGACGCACTGTCACGGTGTCAGTATTGAACAAGTGCTGTGCTGTGCTGTCTGAGGGTCATTACTCAGGAAGGGCTGAAATGTGTGAGCATCAGTGCTGAGGGAGTGCCGCACTGTCAGAGGGTCAGTGCTGAGGGAGCGCCGCACTGTCGGAGGGTCAGTGCTGAGGGAGTGCTGCACTGTCGGAGGGTCAGTGCTGAGGGAGTGCCGCACTGTCAGAGGGTCAGTGCTGAGGGAGTGCCGCACTGTCGGAGGGTCAGTGCTGAGGGAGCGCCGCACTGTCAGAGGGTCAGTGCTGAGGGAGCGCCGCACTGTCGGAGGGTCAGTGCTGAGGGTGTGGGCACTGTCAGAGGGTCAGTGCTGAGGGAGTGCCGTACACTCGGAGGGTCAGTGCTGAGGGAGGGGGCACTGTCGGAGGGTCAGTGC
>NC_063350.1:2546510-2574716 GCF_021869965.1 Rhincodon typus
CGCACTGTCGGAGGGTCAGTACTGAGGGAGCGCCGCACTGTCGGAGGATCAGTTCTGAGGGAGCACTGCACTTTCGGAGGGTCAGTGCTGAGGGAGTGCCGCACTGTCGGAGGGTCAGTGCTGAGGGAGCGCCCCACTGTCGGAGGGTCAGTGCTGAGGGAACGCCGAACTGTTGGAGGGTCAGTGCTGAGGGAACGCCGCACTGTCGGAGGGTCAGTGCTGAGGGAGTGGGCACTGTCGGAGTGTCAGTCCTGAGGGAGTGCCGCACTGTCGGAGGGTCAGTACTGAGGGAGCGCCGCACTGTCGGAGGGTCAGTGCTGTGGGAATGCGCACTGTCGGAGGGTCAGCGCTGAGAGATATATCAATGTAAAACTTCCTATCTGAGATGATAGTCATTTGGTCAAAATCTCAAGTTAACGAGGCACTTGGCCCTAGCCACTAGCACATTCTGAAGAACAATTCGAATGGGCAACGTACGCAGAGCTTGCTAGCGATGCTCACCCTGTCGCAATGAATCAAGGAAATAATTCAATGTGGAAGGTCATTGTCCTTTTTGAATAGTAATTATATTGTAAATAATAAGAAACCATATTTGGTTCAACATAAATTCACCTACATTAGTGAGGACAGAGATTAGCTGCTTGTTTGCAATGTTTGTGGTGGAGTGTTTGTGTTTTTATGGTTGAGAAATTATTGTTCAACTAAAATGTTATCAAATAGAAACAATGAAAAATCTGTTCACAAATGGGCAATGATGTTTCTCTGTAAATATTTCTGTCCAATACAATAACGTCAATTTTACTGGAGCTTTTTGTTCCCATTTTCCACTGTTTTGTTTTTGTTGTCTGTCAATTTCCTTAGAGATTTAAGAATACTGTGTGTTGGTTCATTTAAGAAAACACAGATATCATTTTTAGATTCACCACAGAAAAGACTTTTGATTTGGTTTTAGATGTTTCAAAGTCAGTGTGAAATAAATATAAAAAGATATAGAGTCGTAGAGTTGTACAGCACGGAAACAGACCCTTCATTCCAACTCGTCCATGCTGACCAGATATCCTAAATAAATCTCGTCCCATTTGCCAGCATTTGGTCCATATTCCTCTAAACCCTTCCTATTCATGTACCCATCCAGATGCCTTTTAAATGTTGTAATTGTACCAGGTCCTCTGACAACTCACTCCATACACACACCACTCTGCGTGGAAATATTACTCCTCAGGTCCCTTTAAATCTTTCCCCTCTCACCTTAAACCTATGCCCCTCTAGTTTTGGACTCCCCCACCCTGGGGAAAAGACCTTATCTATTCACCCTATCCACGCTTCTCATGATTTTGTAAACTTCTATAACGTCACCCCTCAGCCTCTGACACTCCAGGGAAAATAGCCCCAGCCTATTCAGCCTTTCCCTGTAGCTCAAACCCTTCAAACGCGGCCACATCCTTGTAAATCTTTTCTGAACCCTTTTATGTTTAGGATTGTGGGTAATCCAAGATGGAGGACAGGAAAAAATGTGGCTGTAAGAGCTGTTCCTTTTTTGAGGTGTTTTCAGTGTCGGAGCTGATTTCCTTGAATTCTAGGAATGGTATTTCCTGATTTATAAGCTGTTGCATTGTTTTGGGACTTTGAGGAAAAAGGATCAAAGCAACTGCTGTTTAAAAAGGAGGAAGACAGATAAAGGTAGTGACCACATGGGAAGTGACTCAAACAGAGAAAGAAAGCAACACAGCTGTCTGACCTAGCAGTAAATCTGCACAGCTATTACTGCCTCTGCTGTTTGATTTCAAGTATCTCTGGACATTGGAGTTCATGTAAGAAAAATTAACAAACAGCAAAATTCACAGCTGACTTCAGAGAACCCTCTGTGAGAGCTCACAGCAGGGAGCAGCTAAGTGGCTTTTTCAAGTATAACCTTATTTTTTTTGTAAAGCTACAATAGTGAGTAGAGTGGGTTCCTTTTTGATTATATGTTTTATTCTGCCTCTTGATTAAACTTTAAAAATATAAAACATAGGTACTAAGTTAGCCAGGAGCAATGTTTTTTAGAGCAGTAAGACTGTGTTATTTTCCGAGTCTGTACATTGTTAAGGTGTAAAAATGGCCTTTAGTAGAGTGATGTACTCTTCCTGTTGGATGTAGGAGATTAGGGAGAGTTTCCATGTTACTGATGATTATGTCTGCAGGAAGTGTGTTTGGTAGCGAATCCTATCGGATCACATGGATCGGTTGGAGCGGTAGTGAGAGGTAATGAGGAATTTATAGAAGCTAGGGGGGTGTGATGGATGGCAGCTACAGGGGAAATAAACCAAAGATACAGTCAGATGGATGGGTTACCTCCAGGAAAGGCAGGAGAGGGAGGCAGGTCGTTCAGGAGTCTCCTGTGGCTATCCCCATCTCAAACAAGTGTGCTGTTTTAGAAAATTAGGGAGTGATGGACTCTCAGGGGAATGTAGCACTGACAGCCAGGTTTCTGGTACTGAGATTGGCTGTAATGTACTAAGGGGTAAGTCAGGTTCCAAGAGATTGATTGTGATAGGGGGACCCTCTAGTCAGAAGCACAGATAGGCATTTCTGTGGCCAACAGCGAAAAATCAGAATGGTGTGTTGTCTCCCTGGTGACAGGGTCAAGGATATCTCAGAGAGGGTGCAGGATATTCTCAAAGGAGAGAGGGACCAGCAGGAGATTGTTGTACACATTGGAACGTATGACAAAGGAAGAGAAAAGGAGATTCTGAGGAGAGAATATAGAAAGTTAGGCAGGAATTTAAAAAGGAGGTCCTCGAGGGTAGTAATATCTGGATTACTCCCAGCGCCACAAGCTAGTGAGGGTAGGAATAGGAGGATAGAGCAGATGAATGTGTGCTGAGGATCTGCTGCAGGGGAGAAGGAGTCACATTCTTGGATCTTTGGAATGTCCTCTGGGGTAGAAGTGACCTGTACAAGAAGGATGGATTGCACCTGAATTGGAAGGGGACTAATATATGGGCAGGGAGATTGTCTAGAGCTGCTTGGGAGGATTTAAACTAGTAAGAGGGGTGGCGACCCAGGGAGATAGTGAGGAAAGAGAACAGTCTGAGACAGGTACAGTTGGGAAAAGAAGCAAGTCAAACAGACAGGGCAGGCTGGAACAAAGCAGAGAACAAGGTAAAACTGATACATTAAACTGCATTTATTTTAATGCAAGAGGGCCAATAGGTAAAGCAGATGAACTCAGGGCATGGTTAGGAACATGGGACTGGGATATCATAGCAGTTAGAGACGTGGCTCATTGATGGACAGGACTGGCAGCTTAATGTTCCAGGGTGCAGAATCCATAGGAAGGATAGAAAGGGGGGCAAGAGAGGAGGGGGAGAGGTGTTTTTGATTAGGGAAAATATTACGGCTGTATTTAAGGATGTTATTCCTGGGAATACGTCCAGAGAGGTTATTTGGGTTGAACTGAGAAATAAGAAAGGGTTGATCATCTTATTAGGATTGTACTATAGACCCCCCAATAGTCAGTGGGAAATTGAGAAACAAGTTTGTAAGGAGATCTCAATTATCTGTAAGAATAATAGGTTGGTTATGGTAGGGGATTTTAACTTTCCAAACATAGACTGGGACTGCCATAGTGTTAATGTTCGATGGAGAGGAATTTGTTAAGAGTGTACGAGAAAATTTTCCGATTCAGTATGTAGATGTACCTACTAGAGAAGGTGCAACTTGACCTACCCTTGGGAAATAAGGCAGGGCAGGTGACTGAGGTGTCAGTGGGGGAGCACTTTGAGGCCAGTGACCATGGTTCTATTAGTTTTAAAATAGTGATGGCAAAGGATAGACTGGATCTAAAAGTTAAAGTTTTAAATTGGAGGAAGGCCAATTGTGATGGTATTAGGCAAGAACTTCCAAAAGTTGGTTGGGGGTGGATGTTTGCAGGTAAAAGGGACAGCCGGAAAATGGGAAGCCTTCAAAAATGAAATAACGAGAGTCCCAAGACAATATGTTCCTATTAGGGTGAAGGGCAAGGCTGGTAGGTTTAGGGAATGCTGGATGATGACAGAAATTAAGGTTTGTCAACAAAAAGAAGGAAGAATATGCCACATATAGACAGCAGAGATCGAGTGAATCCCTGGAAAAGTATAGAGGCAGCAAGAGTATACTTAAGAGGGAAATCAGGAGGGCAAAAAGGGGACATGAGATAGCTTTGGCAAATAGGATTAAAGAGAATCCAAAGGCAGTTTATAAATATATTAAGGATAACTAGGGAGATCAGCAAGGCTGCCTATGTGTGGAACCACAGGAGATGGGAGAGATACTAAAGGAGTATTTTACATCCGTGTTTACTGTGGAGAGGGATATGGAACACACAGAATGTGGGGAAATAAATAGCAATGTCTTGAGAAATGTCCATATCACAGAGGAGGAGGTGCTGGGTGTCTTAAAACACATAAAGGTGGATAAATCCCTGGCACCTGATCAGGTGTACCCTATAACTCTGTGGGAAGCTAGGGAAGAGATTGCTTGGCCCCTTGCTGAGATATTTGTAACGTCAATAGGCACAGGTGATGTGCCAGAAGACTGAAGGTTGGCTAATGTGGTGCCCCTATTTAAGAACGGTGGTAAGGAAAAGCCAAGGAATTATAGACCGGTGAGCCTGACATCGGTGGTAGGCAAGTTGTTGGAGGGAATCCTGAGGGACAGGATTTACATGCATTTGGAAAGGCAAGGGCTGATTAGGAATAGTCAACATGGTTTTGTGCATGGGAAATCATGTCTCACAAACTTGATTGAGTTTTTTGAAGAAGTAACGAAGAGGATTGATGAGGGCAGAGTGATAGACATGATCTAAATGGACTTCAGTAAGGCGATCGACAAGGTTCCTCATGGTAGACTGGTTAGCAAGGTTAGATCACATGGAATACAGGGAGAACTAACCATCTGGATACAGAACTAGCTTGAAGGTAGAAGATGGAGGGTGGTGGTGGAGGGTTACTTTTCAGACAGAAAGATGACCAGCTGTGTGACACAGGGATCAGTGCTGAATCCACTGCTTTTTGTCATTTATATAAATGATTTGGATGTGTACATAGGAGGTGTGGTTCGTAAGTTGGCGGATGGCACCAAAATTGGATGTGTAGTGGACAGCGAAGAAGGTTACCTCAGAGTACAAAGGTTTATCGATCAGATGGGCCAATGGGCTGAGGAGTGGCAGATGGAGTTTAATTTAGATAAAAGGCAGATCAGGGCAGGACTTATAAACTTAATGGTAAGGTCCTGGGGAGTGTTGCTGAACAAAGAGACCTTGGAGTGCAGGTTCATAGTTCCTTGAAAGTGAAGTTTCAGGTAGAAAAGATAGTGAAGTAGGCGTTCGGTACACTTGCCTTTATTGGTCAGTGCATTGAGTATAGGAGTTGGGAGGGTCATGTTGTAGTTGTACAGGACATTGGCTAGGTCACTTTTGGAATACTGCATACAATTCTGGTCTCCCAACTATATGAAAGATGCTGTGAAACTTGAAAGGGTTCAGAAAAGATTTACCAGGATGTTGCCAGGGTTGGAGGGTTTGAGCTATAGGGAGAGGCTGAATAGGCTGGGGCTATTTTCCCTGGAGCATCGGAGGATGAGGGGTGACTTTATAGAGGTTTATAAAATCATGAGGGTCGTGGATAGGGTAAATAGACAAGGATTTTTCCCTGGGGTGGTGGGAGTCCAAATCTAGAGGGGCATAGGTTTAAGGGAGAGCAGAAAGATTTAAAAGGGACGTCAGGGGCAACTTTTTCACGCAGAGGGTGGTGTGTGTATGGAATGAGCTGCCAGCGGAAGTGGTGGAGGCTGGTACAATTACAACATTTAAAAGTCATCTGGATGGGTATATGAGTAGGAAGGGATTAGAGGGCAATGGGATTAGATTAATTTAGGATATCTGGTCGGCATAGAACATAGAACATAGAACATAGAACATTACAGCGCAGTACAGGCCCTTCGGCCCTCGATGTTGCGCCGACCTGTGAAACTAATCTGAAGCCCATCTAACCTAAACTATTCCATTATCATCCATATGTTTATCCAATGACCATTTAAATGCCCTTAAAGTTGGCGAGTCTACTATTTTTGCAGTTAGGGCATTCCACGCCCTTACTACTCTCTGAGTAAAGAACTTACCTCTGACATCTGTCCTATATCTATCACCCCTCAATTTAAAGCTATGTCCCCTCGTGCTAGCCATCACCATCTGAGGAAAAAGGCTCCCACTGTCCACCCTATCTAATCCTCTGATCATCTTGTATGACTCTATCAAGTCACCTCTTAACCTTCTTCTCTCTAACGAAAATGGCCTCAAAACCCTCAGCCTTTCCTCATAAGACCTTCCCTCCATACCAGGCAACATCCTGGTAAATCTCCTCTGCACCCTTTCCAATGCTTCCACATCCTTCCTATAATGCGGTGACCAGAACTGTACGCAATACTCCAAGTGCGGCCGCACCATAGTTTTGTACAGCTGCAACATCACCTCATGGCTCCGAAACTCAATCCCTCTACCAATAAAACCTAACATACTGTACGCCTTCTTAACAACGCTATCAACCTGGGTGGCAACTTTCAGTGATCTATGCACATGGACACCGAGATCTCTCTGCTCATCCACACTACCAAGAATCTTACCATTAGCCCAGTACTCTGTATTCCTGTTACTCCTTCCAAAGTGAATCACCTCACACTTTTCCGCATTAAACTCCATTTGCCACCTCTCAGCCCAGCTCTGCAGCTTATCTATGTCCCTCTGTAACCTGCAACATCCTTCCGCACTATCCACAACTCCACCGACTTTGGTGTCATCCGCAAATTTACTAACCCATCCTTCTACGCCCTCATCCAGGTCATTTATAAAAATGACAAACAGCAGCGGCCCCAAAACAGATCCTTGAGGTACACCACTAGTAACTGAACTCCAGGATGAACATTTCCCATCAACCACTACCCTCTGTCTTCTTACAGCTAGCCAATTTCTGATCCAAACCGCTAAATCACCCTCAATCCCATACCTCCGTATTTTCTGCAATAGCCTACCATGGGGAACCTTATCAAACGCTTTACTGAAATCCATATACACCACATCAACCGCTTTAGCCTCATCCACCTGTTTGGTCACCTTCTCAAAGAACTCAATAAGGTTTGTGAGGCACGACCTACCCTTCACAAAACCGTGTTGACTATCCCTAATCAAATTATTCCTTTCTAGATGATTATAAATCCTATCTCTTATAATCCTTTCCAACACTTTACCCACAACCGAAGTAAGGCTCACTGGTCTATAATTACCAGGGTTGTCTGTACTCCCCTTCTTGAACAAGGGGACAACATTTGCTAGTCTCCAGTCTTCTGGCACTATTCCTGAAGACAATGACGACATAAAGATCAAAGCCAAAGGCTCTGCAATCTCCTCTCTAGCTTCCCAGAGAATCCAGGGGACTTATCTATTTTCACACCTTCCAGAATTGCTAACACCTCCTCCTTATGAACCTCAATCCCGTCTAGTCTAATAGACTGTATCTCAGTATTCTCCTCAACTACATTGTCTTTTTCCTTTGTGAATACTGACGAAAAATATTCATTCGCACCTCTTCTATCTCTTTGGACTCCACGCACAACTTCCCACTACTGTCCTTGACCGGCCCCAATCTTACCGGCATGGATGGGTTGAATGGGTTATACGGGTCTGTTTCTGTGCTGTGCGTCTCTCTAAGGTTTTAGAGTAGATTTGTAGCTCGGGTTGTGGATGTTGTGGTTGGTTGGCTCGCCGAGCTGGTTCATTAGTTCGCAGACGTTTCATTACCCTGCTGGGTAACATCATCAGTGCAGCCTCCGATGAAGCACCGTTGTGTTTTCCCACCTACTACTTAAACTCTGGTGTCCGTTGAGCTGGATTACCTCACTTCCGGTTTTCCTCTGCAATGGAGTGTGTATGGGATCTAGCTCTATGTGTTTATTGATGGCTTTCTTAGTGGAGTACCAGGCTTCTAGGAATTCCCGTGCTTGTCTCTGCTTTGCTTGTCCCAGGATCCTGGTGTTGTCCCAATTAAATTGATGGTTTTTCTTATCCATGTGGATAGAGGTGAATGAATACTCGTCGTGTCTTTTTGTAGCCATTTGATTTTCATGTGCCCTTGTGGCTAATTTCCTTCCTGTCTGTCCAATGTAGTGTTTGTCACAGTCTTTGCAGGGAATCTTGGATATGGCATTGGTCCTGTCCATGGCGGGTAGTGGGTCTTTGGTTCGGGTGAGCAGTTGGCATAGGGTTGATGTGGGTTTGTGTGCTACTCTGATGCCCAATGATCGTAGGAGTCTTGTGGTCAGTTCAGATGTGTTCCTGATGTAAGGTAGCGTAGTGAGTGTGTCGGGGCATGTAGTATCTTCCTGGTGTTGGTCTTGTGATAAGCATCTTCTGACCCAGTTTTTTGGGTATCCATTGTCCTTGAATACCTGGAAGAGGTACTGTTCTTCTTCTCAGCGTAGTTCCACGTTGCTGCAGTGTGTCGTTGCCCATTTAAATAGTGTTCGCACGCAGCTTCATTTGTGTGTGTTAAAGTGGTTGCTGTTGAAGTTCAGTGCTTGGTCAGTGTGTGTAGCTTTCCTGTTTACCTTTGTTAGGAATTCCCCATTGGTCCTGCGTTCCACCATGACGTCCAAGAATGGGAACTGTTTGTTCTTTTCCTCTTCTCTGGTGAATCTGATCCCGGTGAAGGTGTGGTTTATTAGTTCGTGTGTCTCCTCTAGTTTGGTGTGGTTAAAAATGATGAAGGCGTCGTCCACATAGCATATCCATAGTTTTGGTTGGATTAGTGGAAGGGCCGTGCTTTCAAGTCTCTGCATCACCGCTTCAGCTATTAGTCCGGAGATAGGTGATTCCATGGGTGTCCCGTTGATCTGTTCATATATTTGGCCGTTAAAGGTGAAGTGGGTGGTGAGACATAGGTCCAGTAGCTTCAGCATGTTGTCTGTGGAAATGGTGTCACTCGGGTCATGTTCTTGGTTTAATACTGTTATCAGTGTTTCTCTTACTAGTGCTATATCTATTGATGTGAATAGGGCAGTAACGTCAAATGATACCATGGTCTCGTTGTCATCTATTCTTATGTCCTTGATGGAATTGAGGAACTCTTGGGCTGAGTGGATGGAGTGGGGTGACCTGCTGACAAGGTGTTTTAGTCTCCTTTGTAGCTCCTTGGCTAATCTCTGTGATAGTGTGCCTGGCAGGGAGACTATGGGTCTGAGGGGTACTTCCGGTTTGTGTACTTTCGGGAGGCCAGAGAATCAGGGGGTGTTAGTTCCTTCAGGTTTCATTCTTAAGAAGTCTGTTTTGTTGATTTGTCTGGTCTGTTTGAGTCTTTTTAGTGCGTTGAGAATCTTGTTGCCCAGTTGTGGTGTTGGGTCTGTCTGCACTTGCTGGTTTGTGTTCTCGTCGGCTAATAATGCATGTGCCTGGGAGAGGTAGTCCTGTTTATTTCGTATTACTGTCATGTGCCCTTTGTCTGCTGGTAGTATTGTGATGTTCTTGTCCTTTTTCAGTCGTTCTAGTGTTTCCTTTCAGATGTGTTGAGAGTATTAAGTTCGCTTTTGCTGATCAGTGTCGGGATCACTGTGTGTTTTATGGCTTGTTGTGTTTCTTAATTGTTGCTGTTGGTCTTCAGTGTGGCTTCTAGTGTGGCTAGCAATTCAGTTGTAGTTGAGTCCACAAATTAGGACAGCTTTCTCTGTGTCTGTCAGTTTCCTGTCTGAGAGGTTTCTTATCCAGGTGTCTGCTCTGTTGTTGTCGTTTCGGTGGATTAGTTTGGCTACTTTTTCCTGAAGGATCTATCTTTTCTTGGCTCTTGTGGTCTGTTGACTGATGCCAATGGCTCGTTCTAGGTCCGTTGTCCAGTCCATGACTCTACAACTCTAAGTTTAACAACATCTTTCCTACAGCAGGGAGACCGGAATTACATGCAGTAGTCCAAAGCTGCCCAACCAACATGTCATCCCAACTCCTAGACACTCAATGCAGTGACCAATTAAGACATGCATTCCAAATGCTTACTTCACCATCCTGTCTACCTGCAACTCCACTTTCAGGGAACTTTGAATCTGCACGCCTAGGTCTCTTTGTTCGGTAACACTCCCAGGACACTACCATTAAGTGTATATGTGCTGCCCTGATTTGTCTTACCAAAATGCAACACCTTACATTTATCTAAATGAAATTCCATCTGCCACACCTCAGTCCATCCGCCCATCTGATCAATGTTGCATTGTACTCTGAGATAACTCTCTTCTCTGTTCACTACATCACCAATTATGGTGCTATCTGCAAAATTACTAACCATACCTCCTATATTCACATCCAAATCATTTATATAAATGCAGAAAAGCAGTGGACCTAGAACGGATCCTTGCGGTACACAATTGGTCCCTCCAGTCTGAGAAACAACCCTCTAGCGATACCCTCTATCTCCTGCCTTCAGGACAGTTTTGTATCCAAATGGCTAGATCTCCCTGGATTCTCTGTGATCCGACCTTGCTAACCAGTCTACCAGATGGAACCTTGTCGAACACCTTGCTGAAGTCCATATAGACAACGCCCACACTCTGCCTTCATCAACCTCCTTTGTCACTTCTTCAAAAGTGCAGAGTTGTTCAGAAAGAGCAACTAGTGTCTTGTTTGTTAAAAAGAAATAAAGATAATTGTCAAAAGAACCAGAGAGTGGGTGAGGAGTTTATTTTAGCTCAGTGACCTGGTTGAGATCTACCTGAAAGGACAGTGAAAGTAGATTCATTCAAGGCTTCCACTAAAATGCGATTAATACGTGAAATGTTTAAATTGCCAAAGTCATGGGGAAAGAGCAGGAAGAGTGGGACTGCTTTGTTAAAGAGTCAGTACTGGCACAATAGGCTGAATGGTCTCCCTCTGTACTGCATCATTCTCCTCATTCTAAATCTCTTTCCAGAACCAATTCTCCACACTGACTCTTACCGGCTGTATATTTATGCCGTTCACTAAATTACGAGTGTACGTACAATCAGCGAGAGTAGGCAACTTGACCCTTCAATCCCTACTCTATGATTCAATAAGATCATGGCTGATCTGATTTTAACCTCAACCCTACATTCCTGTATGTCCCCGATAATCCTTCATCCCTTTAGTACTCCAGAATCTATCTCCCTCTGCCTTAAAAATATTTAATTTTGTGGAAGGGAATTCCAAAGATTGACAATCCTCTGGGAGAAATCTCAATCCTCTGTCTTCAATGAGCAACCCCTTATTTGTAAACCTCCAATAATTCAGAGCAGGAAACTTGCAAATTTGCAAAACAGATTCCTCTCATTCTCTTAAAGTAGTTAAACCTGAAATTTTCAGAGAGTGGCTTTATTCCAATTTCTTACTTGCATGTTTTATAATCCCATTGTCAGCTGTAACTTCCCACTCAGAGCTTGGGACCTTGTTTTGGCGATACCTGACATTCCCATTCCTTAGCTCCAGTCACAGCTGCTGAGGAAGGAGATTCATTCAGAAGTAAATCCCCCTCAACAGGGAACCCGACCTTATGTCACTCCTGAGGCAGGAGCCCCACCTGCTGACAGTAACTCCTCATTACACATCCAGTCAGAATTCCAAGAACAGAAGACGTACATTTATATATTTTGTGACTTCAGGACACTTGGAATCTCTCTACAGCTAAAGACATACTTGGGAAATGCAGTCAACATCGCACTATAGGGAACATATCCGCCAATTTACACAGAGTAAGATCCCACCAGCCACCCAGGGGCACCACAGCTTGGAATAACACCAGGTCTGCCCAAGATCACAAGAAAGTACAAACACAGCCCAGTGCCTCATGCAAACCAACCTCCGTTCCACTGACTCCGTCTACACTTCCCACTGCCTTGGGAACATAATCAAAGACTCCTCCCACCCCAATTATACTCTCTTCCACCATCTTCCATTGGGTAGAAGGTACAAACATTTGAAATATTTACCAACAAATTTCTTCCCCTCTGTTAGACTTTTGAACAGACCTCTCATATTAAAGTTGCTCTTTCTCTGCCCTTCTCTGTAGCAGTAACACTGTATCCTGCATTCTCTTCTATTACCCTGATGCACTTATCACACAATACAATACTTTTCACTGTATCTCGGTACGTGTGACAATAATAAATTAAATCAAATCAAATCAATCAAAAGGGCTCAAGACCCGATTGTCTGTTTTATTTTCCTTTCATTAAGGAGAATATATTGAACCAGGTGGAGAGAGTACATCAGCCGGCCTTTCTCAGAAAAATATGTTGGGATCTTCCGTATCCACCTGAGAAGGTGGACACAACTATAGTTTAATAACTGAGCACGTTCCAAACACATGATCACTTCCATCTAGAAAGATTTGATTGCACTAGAAAGGGTACAAAGGTGATTCACCAGGATGTTGCCTGGGATGGATCATTGCAGCGATGAAGAGAGGCTGGATAAGCTTGGGTTGTTATCTTTGGAGCAGGGACCACTTCATGACTACTTCCATCTAGAAAAACAAAGGCAGCAGATACATGGGAACACCAGCCCCTGCAAGTTCTCTTCCAAGCCACTCACCATCCTGACTTGGAAATATATCGTCGTTCCTTCAGTGTTGCTGGGTCAGAATCCTGGAATTCCCTCCATAAGAGCATTGTGGGTCTATAGCACAAGGACTGCAGTGGTTCAAGAAGGCAGCTCACCCTCACCTTATTGAGGGCAGCTAGGGACAGACCATAAATGCTGACCATTTTCAATGAGTGGGTAAAGAAAAATATTGAATATATTTGAGCTACATCTGTCCCTTTGTGTATGAAACCAAATGGTATGAAGATACAAGAGACCCAATTGAATGGAACAGATTTGAGAGGCTGAATGATCTCCTCCTCCTATGTCCTTGTCAAGGTTCATTTCTTATTGTTGTCAGTGGAAATTGGTGTAAAACGTTACCTTCAACGACAAGGAGTAACTCCATTCACCAAAGATAATCATATCTGTCATGAAATATATTCACCAATTAATCACTTCTGGTGCCAACAATTTTTGCGTTATAGCAAGAGGTGACCTTATAGAGGTTTATAAAAGCATGAGGGGCACGGTGAATAGTCGAGGTCTTTTCCCTGGGGTGGGTGAGTCCAAAACTACAGGGCATAGGTTTAAGGTGAGAGGGGAAAGATTTAAAAGGGATCTAAGGGGTAACTTTTTCACACAGAGGTGCATGTATGGAATGAGCTGCCAGAGGAAGCTGGTACAATTACAACATTTGAAAGGCATCTGGATGGATACAATAATAGGAAGGATTTAGAGGGATATGGGCCAAATGCTGGCAAATAGGACTAGATTAATTTAGGATATCTAGTTGGCATGGATGAGTTAGACCAAAGGGTCTGTTTCTGTGCTGTACATTTCTGTGACTCTATGACTCTATGTCCCCTCTGAGTCTCCAATGTTCTAAGGAAAACAACACCAGTCTGTCAATCTGTCTTCATAAAACTCTCCATCCCAGGCAACTTCCTGGTAAATCTCCCTTGCACTCTCTCCATTGCAATCACATCCCTCCAGTTATGTGGATTCAGAATTGCCCACAATGCTCTAATTATACAGTTATTTAGGCCACAGTTCCAGCATAACCCCTCCCTGCTCTTCAAATCTATGCCTCAGCAAATAAAGGCAAGTGTCCCATATGCCTTTCTTAATCACTTTATCCATCTTAAATAGCAGGTGGACATGGACAACACAGTCTTTATGATCCTTGGTGCTTCCCAGTGCCCTACCATTCATCATGTGTTCTCTTGCCTTGTTTGTTTTGGAAGTTGTCTCACAGTGTTTGAAAGCCAATGAAGTACATTTGAAGGGTAATATAGAAATCAAAGCAACTAATTTGAACACAAAAAGTAAATTGAGGGATGCGCATTGTCAAAGACAGTTGCTCACGTCCCAAAGGAGAGTTTTACTGAACTAAAAACATTAACTCTGTTTGTCTCTCCCCAGACCTGCTGAGTTTCTCCAACACTTGGATGAAGAAGAGGTGATTTTATTGAAAAATGTCAAACCTTGAGGCGACTGGACAGGAAGAGACCCAGACCTTGTTTCCAGTCATGGAGGAGAGCAGACCCAGAAAAAATAGTTTTTAAGACAGAGATGAGGAGAATGTTTTTCTCTCAAAGGGCCAGTAAAACTTGGAAATTTTCTTTCCCAGAAAGCAGTGGGGGCTGAGTCACTGAATTTAGTCAAGGACAGATACGGAAAGTGCTGGACAAACTCGACAGGTCTGGCAGCATCTGTGGAGAGAGAAAAAGAGTTAATGTTTCGGGTCCAGTGACCCTCTTTCAGAGTTGCTTCCTCTGCTTCTCTCCACAGATGCTGCCAGACCTGCTGAGTTTTCCCTGCAATTTCTGAGTTTCTTTCTGATTTCCAGCAACCACATTTCTTTGTTTCCTTTTAACTTAGCTCTGTTAGACAGTTTATTGAATAACAAGAGAATGAAGGGTTATATGAGCAGACGGGAGAATACAAGCCAATCAGCCAATCGTATTGAATGGCACAGCAGCCTTGAGGAGTCAACTGGCCAGCTCCACTGCTAACTCTTACATTCCTTCCCTCTCTTTTTTAATTCTCTCACTGTGTCTTGTGCTTTTAGAAATTAGAGTCATACAACACGGAAACAGACCCTTTGGTCCAACTTGTCCATGCCGACAAGATATTCTAAATTAATCAAGTGCCATTTGCTTCATTTGGCCCATATTCCTCTAAACCCTTCCTATTCATGTATCCATCCAGATGCCCTTTAAATGTTGTATCCACCCCTAACACTTGCTCTGGAAGCCCATTCCACACGTGCACCACCTTCTGTGTGAAAGAGTTGCCCTGAGAACCCTACTATATTTTTCCCCTCTCAACTTAAAACCATGCCCTGTAATTTTTGACTCCCCTACCCTGGGAGAAAGAGCCGTCCATTCAGCCTCTCCCTATAGCTCAAACCCTCCAACTCTGGCAACATCCTTGTAAATCTTTTCTGAACCTTATCAAGTTTCACAACATCATCCTTATAGGAGGGAGACCAAAATTGCACACAATATTTCAAAAGTGGCCTAATCAATGTCGGCATAGATAAGTTAAACCAAAGGGTCTGTTTCCGTGCTGTACATTTCTGGGAATGCTGGGATGTAATGCAGGAGGAAAGAACCCTTAGAAGGACCAACATACAGAGTGATGTAGGCATACAGGTCCACAGTTCCCTGAAAGTGACAGCACAAGTGGATAAGAAGACATACAGCATGCTTGCCTTCATTAAGCCATGTTGCGGCTGTATAGAATTCTAGTTAGGCCACATTTCAAATATTTCACCGCACCATCAGAAGAATGTGGAAGCTTTGGAGAGGGTACAGAAATGGTTTACCAAGATGTCGCCTGGTTTAGAGGGTTTTATCTATGAGGAGTGAATGGATAAACTTGGTTTGTTTTCACTTGATTGTTGAAGGATAAGGAGTGACTTGATAGAAGTTTACAAAATGATGCGAGGCTTCGATAGAATGGATAGTAAGAGTCTTATTCCCAGATTAGAAATGTCAATTACTAGGGGACGTAGGTTTAAGGTAAAAGGGGGAAAGTTTAAAGGAAGTGTGAGAGGCAGGTTTTTTACACAGAGGGTGCTAGGTGCCTGGAAAGTTCTGCCAGAGGAGGTGGGGGAGACAGATACAATAGCAACGTTTAAGAGGCATCTTAGCAGGTACAAGATTAGGCCAGGAATAGAGGGATATGGACAATGTGGAAGCAAAAGGTTTCTTGTTTAGAAAGGTGTGATGTGTTGGTGCAGTCTCAGTGGGCCAAAGGGCCTGTTCCTGTGCTGTACTGTTCTTTGTTTCTATCCTTACCCAAGTGAAGCATGTTGAGTTGATAGCCTTTGCTCCATAAGCTGTTATATACATACAATTTTTTCTGTTGTTGCAGTTTGAGAACATTTCATCAGGTACAACTGATGTACCTGATCCAGCAAAAGGGGCTCTGTACCAATGACACCTACAAACACAACCACCTCCCATATTAAACACAGCAAGGCTCTTCGGCCCCTCCACTCTGTTTCAGCACTCAGTGAGATCATGGTCAATCTGTACCTCATGTCCTGCCACCTACCATTGCTCCATAATTCGTCAAACCTTTTCAAGTACAGACATAGTTGTAATAGATGAAACATATCATTATAAAATCCAACAAACATCAATGCGATAACTATCAGATAATCCATGTTGAATGTGATGTTGGGTGAGCTGTATATATTACCCAGCTTCCTCGGAAGAATGCCCCTTCTCTTCTTCCAATAAATTTGATGGCATCTTTCACATCTCCACAAGACTACAGACAGCACCATAGCTATAATCATCTCCAACAGTGTCCACTCCCTCAGCACTGACCCTCCGACAGTGCGGCGCTCCCTCAGCACTGACCCTCCGACAGTGCGGCGCACCCTCAGCACTGACCCTCCGACAGTGCGGCGCTCCCTCAGCACTGACCCTCCGACAGTGCGGCGCTCCCTCAGCACTGACCCTCCGACAGCGCGGCGCTCCCTCAGCACTGACCCTCCGACAGTGCGGCGCTCCCTCAGCACTGACCCTCCGACAGTGCGGCGTTCCCTCAGCACTGACCCTCCGACAGTGCGGCGCTCCCTCAGTACTGACCCTCTGACAGTGTAGCGTTCCTGCTGAGGTAGATTTGGACAATGTTTGGCTGAAGGTGGTGCAAGGCAATGCATACTTCTTATCCAACAATCTTTACTGCTGTGTGTATATTTCCAGTGTTAGCTGTGGGAAATCCAGCTTTTGGAGTACCTGAGAATGAATGGTTAACTGTGTGAAGCTGACAGTGTTTATGCTCAGAAAACCCCGGGACTCAATGCCACAGGAGACTAGCTCCTCTTCCCACTCACAGTGACTGAGGTGAGAATGATTTGCAGTGAAATAAATGAGACAGCCGCGCTTCCCCCAGATTATAAATGTCTTGATTTTAATTCCACATCCAAGGTATATACAATGAAACCAGCAAAGCTCATTTTTAAATTAATAATGATATAATATACAAAGCTTCTCTGCAAACATTGGTGTGAGACATAAACTCTTAGAAGCAAAGGAAATAAGATAAGGTTCTGTCTGATTATAACTGTCTGAAATATTGGCTGTGAATTAGGAATCGGTATAAAAACTGGGAGTGACAGGGATGAGCTCTGGCTGCTAGGGCTGGTCCCAAGACTACAGGCTGAAGAGTCTCAGGAGTTTCGCATTTCAAATCCTACACAACAGATGCAGGCCATTCCACCCATCATCCCTCGGCCAGCTCTTTGAAGTAATCATCCAAATTGTCCCATTCTCCTGCTCCTTACCCAATATCCTGACGTTTTATTTATTCTTTTACAAATATTTATCCAATTCCCTCCTGAATCTGTGCCCAATGTCCCTTTGGGATGCATGTTCCAAATCACAGACACTTGCTATGCAAAAGTCAATTCTCATCTCCTTCTCTGGTTTATCTCCTTCAACCTGTGTCTCTCTGATCACTGAACCTCAAGATCCTTGGGTGCTCTGAGATGTTCGGCCAAGATATTAATCAAGGAACCTTTATTGGAGGACAGTGACCTGGGGGGAAGAATCATAAGTTATGTGCTAGTGATAGGGAACGAGGGAGTGAGAGGGACAAAGGAAGGAGGAGGAAGATGGGGAACAAGAGGAAGGAGAGGCAACAGGTACAGAAATATAGAAAAGAATTAAACAGAGAGATGAGTGAAAGGAAGAGAAACAGTGTGTAACAGAGAGGGGCAAGGAAGAAAGAAAGGGAGTGTCATAATCTGTCACTAATTCAAACAACTTGCTTCACAAAAATTTGGAGTTAATTGGCTAATTAAATGAAGAGTGTCACAATGATATGGGACCTGATCAGCCAGCTGGGATCTAGGCTGGGATCTCACCCAGCTAAAGTGATCTCCAACTCCCAGGGATCCTTGGATGGTGGGATGGTAAACCCACAGCAGGGTTTGCCAAGGCTACAGTAATACCTCGTTCCGATCTCTACAATCTAATGTAGGAAAATATTTTTTAAAAGTTCATAACATCAAAAGAATATCACAAGGCATCACGTGTAATATTGCAAGTGCTCATTTGATGGAGAAACGAATTAGTGTTTATAAAAGGAAATGTTCTTTCAACATTGAGGAGTCTAAGTGTTTGGCACTACAACAAAGGCATTGTACACAATCTATCAAAGAAACTGGAAAAACAATCATAGGCCTGTAGAAGAGCGAGGGCAGCCTGGCCTCTGGCTGAAGCATAACTTCAGAATGATTGGAGCCAAACAATGAGCTGATACTTGAGAAACCTGCCAAAGCCAAGCACCCGCACCAACGTCTCCAGTTTACCAAGCTCTGTGTGGCAAAAAAAAACGCTGGGACCTAGACTGGGGGAAGGCATAGCAATTAGATTGGGGCCTTGATGCACTGATACTAACAAATGCAGCAAAGGCACTGAGTCAGGGAACATTGTGACTCAGCCTACAGCAAGTTCACTGATCCAAGAGACACATTGAAGGTTCTGAAGGTATTCTGGTGTCCATGTATTAGGAATTCAGAAAGTGGGAGGCTGTTGGTGTGGGAGGGGATTAAAACCCATCCAGTACTGAGTCCTCATGATCGCTATCAAGCTCACCTAATGATTAGTCTCCTCAAGAAACAGGATGGAGAAAGATTAGGCACAAAAAGCTCCTTTGGCCTAAGACTGGGAATATTCAGTCATTCCCCAGAGCTAAACCCTCACTAAGTAACAGCAATTATTGATGGGAGATATATAAAGGAAGCAAGTAATGGCACTCTGAAGGATTTCTATACACTCTTTGAACTCTAATCTAAATATTCTGCCTGAGAAATTCACAGAGAAATAGTTTATTTTCATGACGTGATCTTGAGAGTTATTTGTTGTAGAAAGCGTGACATTGATAAATTTGAAGAGTTGTTTTAAAAAAGTGTACTGCAGGGACTGTGGCAGGCTTTGGTTAATCTTTGTTACAGTTTTGATCTAATTGAGGGGCTCATTAGGATCATCTCAGAGGCCAGTTAGGAGTCAGCCACATTGGTGTGGGTCTGGAGTAACATGTGGACCAGGCCGTGCCGGACCAGGCTGTGCCAGACCAGCTGAGAATGGCAGATTTCCTTCCCTAAAGGACATTAGCGAACCAGCTGGTAAGGTCACCACCGAACAGCTGCTACGTCACTTAGCTATGGAGTCCCCAGCGTTCCACTTCCAGGCTTTAAAATATTCTCAAATTAGAAGCAGTGGAATTTCATCTCTGAATTACTTCAGTCAGTGTCTAACTTACATGCCCTGAACCTAATGACCAACACAGCATGGCCAGGAACTGCTGAAGGGATGAAGTTTAGTAACAGGCACTTAGTAAATCAACATATGCAAAAGGGAAATGTAACTCTGTCACAGATTAAAAACACAACTTCCAATGAAGTATTAATTTGCGTTCATTGCTTGCGTTGTTGGTCAGATGATCCAAATGAATCTCCACTCCATCTCCCCCAGTCGTCCTCATAATCCATCGTCACTGTTTAGCGTCAGGCCAGGAGGCCAAGTCGAGTCACCTTTGTTGACAAGAATGAATGGATTATAAAGACAATGGTTTTGGGGCACGACTGTAGGTTGAGTTGCTGTAAGACAGAAAGGATGCAATTACTGACCTGAACACATTTGAGAGAACAGGGATCCAACCTAGAGTCAGAACAGTCACATAATTTGATTTCACTGAGATTCTGGGATCTAAGATTTCTTTGCAAGACAAATTCTGTGAATGGAACCTCAAATGGATCAACAAACATTTTATCTACATCTTCCACATACTCTACCTTTACTGTTTAATCTCCTGTGGGGAGATTCTGCTATATCGCCACCCCACTGAAACCTCAAATATAATCCATGTGGTCAGTGCAATAGGGAAAGGACTCCAAAAACGGGCATTTCTATAGTGCCTTTTCATTACCTCAGGACAGCCAATTAAATACTCAAGAAGCATACTCATCATTGTTATGTAAGAAACACAGCAATCAATTTTCAAACAGTAAGATCCCAAATACAGCAACATCACAATGACCAGTTTGCCAGTTTTCAGAATGTTGACCAGGTGCCAATAATTGGTCAAGACACTGTGGAGAAACCCAGAACTCTTCATAGAATAATGCCGAAGCAAGTCTTTCATCTAGCTGAGGAAGCAAATATGACAGCATTTTAATGCTCTAAGAGTAAACACCTCCTCCGACAGTGCGGCACTCCCTCAGCACTGAGCCTCCGACAGTGCCCACTCCCTCAGCACTGACCCTCCAACAGCGCGGCGCTCCCTCAGCACTGACCCTCCGACAATGCAATAAACCCCCAACCCTGGCTGGATGTTTGTCCCTCTGTAATCATTTAATACAAGCCATTGTCTTGCTTGGCCTAGACGGGTTGGTGCCAAGCAAGACACAGACCATTGTCCTATCCAAGTAACCTTATATTTCCCACAGCTAATCTACCTAATCTGCACATCCCTCGACACTATTGGGCAATTGAGCACGGCCAATCCACCTAGCCTGCACATCTTTGGACTGTGGGAGGAAACCGGAGCACCCAGAGGAAATCCACGCAGACACAGGGAGAATGTGCAAACTCCACACAGAAAGTCATCCAAGGGTGGTATCGAACCTGGGTCCTTGGCACTGTGATGCAGCAGTGCTAACCACTGAGCCGCCATGCACTCATCATGACATTTCACAAGAAAACCAATTCAAAGGGAAAACAACATTCATACTGCATGAGAGAAGGGTGCTATTTGGTTATGTACCGACTAGAGATGTTTTGTTTGTGAAAACTTGTCACGTTGTTGTTTTTAAACGTAACTTGAGCAGTGGAACTGTGTGGTGTCCTTTTGGTGGAACTCAATTTAACACTGTTGAAAGATGTTGGCACCAATTAGAGTGAACCTGCCTGGTTTGAAATCTAAACAAAGTTTGGCAGTTAGCTGTCAATCATTGTTGACTGCTGCATTATCCAGAGCAATGCAAAAACTACCAACAGTCCACTTGCCAACCAACTGCACTCTCTTCTCATGCAGTAGGAATGTTGGCTTCTTCCCTTGATCTTGGATTCTTGCTAATTGTCCTGATGTGTGCGAAATGAAAAGTTCTTGACAAAATCTGTCTTTTTTCAGTGCTACTCAAGTTCTATCCTGCCAAATGACTATTTGAATATGGGATTACATCCTATGGAATTAGAGTCCAATAACAGAAACATTGACACTAAGCTGTCCCTACCATTTCAATAATAGTTTCTGTGCAGTGGAAGTACTCACAATCTCCCCTTCTGGGCCCCCAAAGTCCAGGAAAAGCACTTTGACTCCATCATCAGACGACATGCGAAGTTTCTCGAAGGGCTGGCTGAGGAGAATCTTGCGTTTGCCCATGTCAGAGGTGTCCTGGTAGATGGTGAAGCCCTTTTCCAGGTGCACAGCGAGTTTACAATCCTGGCCGTTCCAGATACACGCTGAAGAAAGGGTGAGAAATTGAGAGCAGTGTCAATCACTGCACGATGATACAGACAGGCTGGTCAGATGGGCTGAAAAGTGGCAAATGAAAAGTATGACGAGATTTATTTCTGGGGGGGACTAACTTGGCAAGGGGAGTATGTGTTGTATGGTGGAAACCAAGGAAGTACAAAGGACCTGAGGGATCTTGGTGTGTACATCCATCGATCGTTGAAGGCAGTAGGACAGGTATCTAAGGTGGTTAAGAAAGTATATGGGCTACTTGGCTTTATTAGTTAAGGCACTGAGTACAACAGCAGGGAGGTGATACTGGAGGTGTACAGACATTTGGTGAGGCCACAGCTGGAGTACTGTGCACGTTTCTGGCCATGACACTATCTGAAGGATGAGAGAGGGGTGGAGAGGGTGTAGAGGGATATTCACCAGGATGTTCTTGGGCTGGGGTGATTCAGTGATGAAGAGAGTCTAGACAGGCTGGGGCTGTTTTCATCACCCACTGGTGAGCGGACAGGTGAATCCATGAAAAGATCAGCCATGACCTTACTGAATGGCAGAGCAGGCTCAATGGGCCAGATGGCCTACTCCTGCTCCTATTTCTTATGTTCTTATTCAAGAATAGTGGCCTGAAGGGGGATCTGGCTGTGATGTATAACATTCTGAGGAGCATAGACAGGGCAGACAGGGAGAAATGCCTCCCTTTTGTAGAGGGGCAGTAACCATGGGGAACGGTTTAAGGCCGGGAGTGGGAAGTTTGGAAAAGGCTGTAAGAGGCAGGATATCTAGAGACATTGAAGAATTATTTAGATGGACACTTAAAACACCATAGCAACAAGACTACAGGCCAAGTGCTAGGAAATGAGACTAGAGTAGAAAGGAGATTGATCACCGGTGCAGGCAGAGATACATAGGGTCGTGATTAGTAAGGGGATCAAAGGTTAAGGGAAGAAGGCAGGAGAACGGGGTTGAGAAACATATTAGCCATGATCCATTGGCAGAGCAGACTTGATAAGCTGAATGGCCTAATTCTGCTACTAAATCTTATGCTGATGGGCCGATGGCTATGACTCAACGCGATGTTATTCCTTAAGAGTTTGTTTTGGATGGCAAAGAGAAATTGGAGGCAACTTGGGGCAGGTTTGCTTCCCTCTCCATATCCTGAACTGATGTGAATTCAAGAACGACGCAAGAACTAGGACAGCAATCCTGACTCTCCATTCAGAACAGTCTCAGGGCACTGAGTAGGATGATCTGCCACAATCATATTGAATGGTGGAGCAGGCAGAATGGCCTCCTCCTGCTCCTAGTTTCTGGTTCTGCCTGACAGATGGAGTGTAAATGTGGAGAAGTGCAAACCAATTCTGTTTGATCACCAGAAAAGGAAAAACAGAATATTTCTCTAAAAGACACAAAACATATAAATATTAGCATACAGACAGATTTGGCAGAACTTCTACACAGAATGCAGGACTTTAACCTACAGCTAGCGGTCACAAAGTATATTCAAAGCTGAGATAGACAGATTTTTAATCAGGAAGGGAATTGAGGTTTACGGGGGAAAGGCAGGAATATGGAGTTGAGGATGATCAGATCAACCACGATCTCATTGAACAGCAGAACAGATTTGTTGGGCTGAATGGCCTGCTCCTATGTTTTATGGTCATATAGGATGTTTCTCCCTGGCTGGGGTGTCTATAACATGCTCCCTCTCAGAGGAGAGACCACTCACCTGTGACGACCTCCTGGATTAGCTCGGCCGCACTGTGACAACCATTGACCAGAAGGCATGTCCACACTGACAGGTCCAGCTGGATCTCTGCACAGAACAGGTGGGTCTCCACGCCATGTGGAGTACCAGCCCTCAGGACAAAGGACAGCTCTGAGGAGTCAGCCAACAGGGAGCCCTTGGCAGGACCCGAGTGAACCAACCTGAAATACAGAACATGGACCACCTTAACCCTTTCCATCTGACCTCAAATCCAATCCTAAACTGATCCCACATGCGGTGTGCATCAACCTTCCTGTATCAACTGAAAGCAAAACACACGCAGCGAAGGGAAAATTGGTTCCGGAACTTGATTGGATCATGTTTCGATAATATCGAGTTGGGTGATATTGACCAGAGGGAAACATACGATACTATGATGAGTGCAGAATTCAGAGGGAGAAGAGTCCCTGGAACAGACCATTAGAATTCCAGTTTCCAGGAAACCTGGTGTTGTCTTAGACCACTTATGTCACCATCAAAAGATTAGCAGACTCTTACCCTGCCTCAGCCAATCTGCTGCTGAAGCCATCATCTACAGCGTTATCACCTTCACACTTGACTACTCCATTGCTCTCCCATCATCCACCTCTCCTCGATCCTGAGCTCAGTCAAAACTGTGCCACCTGTCTCTCAACTCTTGCCAAGTCCCCTTCACCCATCACACCCTTTCACCTGTCACACCCTTTCACCCATCACACCCTTGCTAGACAGCCGTTCTCACTAATGGGGAGAAGCTTCTTCTTCATGGTGCCATTGCTTTTCCAATGAGAGAGTCCTCTTGCAATGAGACAGTCCTTTTGCTCTCAATCCTTCCTACAATGGGAACAGCTTTACCAATTTCCCCACTTGTTACTCTACACCTTTCCATTCAATAGGGCATCATTTGTCTCAGTGTATCTGCTGCTGTTTGGATACCAAAACTGATTCCACAGCTCTGCTGCTGTTCCTCAGTCGGATATCTTCACAAAGCTCCAAAAAAGCCTCTGGATAAAGACTCTGATATAAAATTTCTACTGTTTCACCAAGGTCTTTTCAGGAAGAACATGACAAATGGTGAGAATCTCCACAGGAATAATATGGAATCAGCTGAGAAACAGTCGTTGGGAGGCCCATCACCTCTCTATTTGGATCAGAGCAGAAATGTTACTGATCCAGTGTCACAGTGGAGCGGTTACTAGACCAGTTTGGAGAGGTTACTGAACCAGTTAGAGTGCAGAGGTTACTGGACCAGTGTCAGCGTGGAGCGGTTACTGGCCCAGTTAGAGTGGAGACGTTACTGGACCAGTGTCACAGGGGAGAGGTTACTGGCCTGGTGACACTGTGGAGAGGTTACTGGCCCAGTGACACAGTGGAGAGGTTACTGGTCCAGTGTCACAGGGGAGAGGTTACTGGCCCGGTGACACTGTGGAGAGGTTACTGGCCCAGTGACACAGTGGAGAGGTTACTGGTCCAGTGTCAGAGTAGAGAGGTTACTGGTCCAGTGTTACTGGACAACAGCAAGTAAGGGGAGTGAGATCAAATCCCATGGAACTGTTGGGAATTTGAACTCAATTCTAAAACTATAGAAATGAATTCTAACCTCTGTAAAAGTGACCATGAAATTGTCAGTTTGTAGTAAAACCCCACCTGGTTCACTAATGCCCTTTAGGAAAGGAAACTGCCATCCTTACCTGGTCTGGCCTACATGTGACTCCAGACCCACAGCAATGTGGTTGACTCTTAACTCCCCTGTGAAGGGTCTAACAAGCCACTCCATGCACCAATCACAGGGCTCCCCAACTTCTCAAGGGGTGGGAAATAAAACTACATCTGACTTTTACCAAAACAGCCTCGTGGCCGGAATAACATTCAGTCTGCAGTTACAAACAGGAGGCTGCAGGAGGCAGTGCAGTTGCTGACCTGGTTGCAATGAGGGGGTGCCTGGAGCTGGGGCTGTTCAGACTCTCTCTGGTTTGTGGTAAACTGTTGTACAGCAGCAAGTCCTTCTCAGTGAGAATGGCGAGGACCGGCTTTTCCACATCACCTGGTACCTGCAGGAAACCAGACACAAGACAGCTCAGGGGAATGTGGAACAGACGGGGGGCTGGGAGAGGGGGAACTGACCAGGGGCAGGAGAAACTGGGAGAATGGGGGTGTGCAGGAGAGACCAGCAATGGGCGGGATGGGGGGTGGGGTGTGCGGGAGGAGAGACGGTGGACGCCAGGGCAGGAGGGACTGGGATCAGGAGACACTGGAGGGTGGGGCAGGAGAGACCAGGATAGGAGAGATGGGGGTATGCACAGACAGTGTGGAGGGGGGGGGGGGGCAGACAGGGTGGGGGGGGGGGGGGGGGCACAGACAGTGTGGGGGAGGGAGGGTGTGCACAGACAGCGTGGCGGGGGGAGGGTGTGCACAGACAGTGTAGGGGGTAGGTGCAAGACCACATTGAGGAGATGGTTGTTCAGACAGCATTCCCCCCCGCACAGGGAGACGGATGCTCCTGGGCAGCCTCCCCAGGGGAGACAGGAGGTTCCAGGACTGAAACCTGGATCAACATGCAGCAGGACCCCAACATTCCTCAGAGTGTAATGGAGGTAGGGGGGGTGCTGCGGGGAGGAACAGAGAGGGACACAGAGCACAACAGAGAGAGACAGGGAGAGGCAGAGACAGACACAGACAGACAGCAAGGGAGGGAGACAAAGAGAGAGAGAGAGTGGGGGGTAGGGAGACAGAGAGAGAAAGAGCGAGAGAGAGGGAGAAAGAGAGAGAGAGAGTGGGGATGGGTGGAGGGGAGAGAAAGAGAGGGAAACAGAGAGAGAGAATGAGAGAGAGAGAGTGACAGAGGGTGACAGCGACAGAGGGTGAGAGAGAGAAACAGAGGGTGAGAGAGAGAAACAGAGGGTAAGAGGGGCAGAGAGAAAGGGAGGGACAACAACAGAAAGACAGAGAGAGGGAGAGGGAGAGAGACAGACAGAGAGAGTACAAAAGGAAGAAAGGCAGGAGAGAGAGAGGGAGAGGGGGCTAGGGCATAATGTTATTGGATTGTAATTCAGACACTAATGATATGTGAGTTCAAACACCATGAGGCAGATGGTGAGGTTTAAATTGAATGAGTTTATAAATGTGGAATTGAAAGCTACCACTCAGTATCACTGACCTTGAAATGATCAGCATTTGTTGTAAAAGCCTACCTGGTCTTAGGGTCTTCCCAAGTCTGACCTACACGTAACTACAGGCCCACATGTGACTCTCAAAGACAACTGGGGATGGGCGACAATTACTGATCTCACCAGCAACAGGTCAATAACAATAATCTAAAAATTAACCAGTTGACAAACCTCCCTTAAATGATGTGTGACGACAGGGTAAAACTGTGGTCTTTTCACTCAGTGAAAAAGCCAGAAATTTGTTGCCCATCTCTAACTGTCCTTGAACTGAGTATTGGAGAGAGTTACACATAGGCCAGACTGGGCAAGTAAAGCTGATTTCTTGCCTAAAGGGCGTTAGAATTTGACTACAATCGATGACATCACTGCTGACTAGCTTTATATTTCAGATTTAACAATTGAATTTAACTACTAACCACCAAATACTAGAGTGGGATCTGAAATCAGTATTTTGAGAGCATTAGCCTGGGTCTATGGATTACCGAGCAGTGACAATTCCACTGCACCACCATCTCAACCTAAACATGAGCAATCTCTAGGATCTTTAACACAGCAAGATTTCAGCAACCTCTTGCTTTGAAGCAGCTTGTAAATTTGCACAGCCTGTGTTTTCGTACTGCTTATGGATTTACACAGCTTGTATTTCTATGTAACTGAGCAAATCATCATCCAGCTGCTTGCACAGGGTGTGTTCATTGTCCCCGGGAAATAGAAGGAGGTATTAGATCAAAAAAACCAAATGTTGGTCAGACAAATAGCTTCAGTCATCTGTCCTGATATCACTTGTATCTTCATGTTAAGTTTAGTTTGTGAATAATGCTGTGGAGTGTTCGATGACATTAGAGGTGTTATCTAAGGAACTTATGAGAAATTATAGGATCACATCAGGAATGTTGGACAGTCTGGGCTTGTACCTGCTGAAGTATAGGAGAGAAACAGGTAGCTTGATTGAAACATCCTGAGGGGACCTGACAAGGTCATTGTGAAAAGGAATAGTTCTTCTTATGGGAAAATCTGGAACTGGGGTGACAGTTTAAGATTAAGGCAGAAATAAGGAGGTAGTGAGTCTTGGAATTCTTTTTCTCAAAACGTGATGGCTGACGGAGGTGGGGAGGTTATTTATAAGCAAGTGGAGGGGGAGGTGAAGGGTAATGGGAGTAGGCAGGGAGGTAGAGTAATTACACCAGCATGGATGGGACCAAAGGGCCGAATGGTCTGCTCCTGATTCGTCAGGAAATTGATGGTGACTGGCACTACAGTGTGTTGGTTTTTATTCCACACTCTGATCAGTATGGTGGAAGATAAAGGGAATTTACCTGCTCTGTCAGCCAGCCCACGTGTTTAATTTCTTTACTGCCAGCTATGCCCGAGTTACCAGCCAAGGCTCTAATCTCAGCTTTCACCATGGGCAGGAGGGCACTGGCATTACCGTGAAGGGCACTGAACCAGGACTGAGCAGTGGCACTGTCCTTCAGCCGCAGAGACACAGAGGACTTTCCATCAGCAGACGAGAGGTCAATGTACCTAAAGCAGGAGAGACAGGGACACACTGAGACACATAGAATCATTCACACACAACCACCCAGAGACAGAGCACCACAGGATACAGCAGCACCTCCCCAGGGCAGGTAGGATCCCGGGAGAGAGGGGAGTTAACTCCCCCCGGGGACCCCCCAGTAAATACTGACACACTGACCCTCCTCCCCGGGGACCCCCCC
>NC_063350.1:2574726-2585468 GCF_021869965.1 Rhincodon typus
CACTGACCCTCCTCCCCGGGGACCCCCCTGTAAATACTGACACACTGTCCCCCCTCGCCGGGGACACCCCCCGGTAAATACTGACACACTGACCCCTCTCCCCGGGGACGCCCCTATAAATACTGACACACTGCCCCCCCGGGGACCCCCCTGTAAATACTGACACACTGTCCCCCCGGGGACCACCCTGTAAATACTGACACCCTGCCCCCCCGGAGACCCCCCTGTAAATACTGACACACTCCCCTGGGGGACCCCCCTGTGAATACTGACACACTCCCCCCAAGGACCCCCCTGTAAATACTAACACACTCCCCCGGGGACACCCCTGTAAATACTGACACACTCCCCTCGAGGACCCCCCTGTAAATACTGACACACTCCCCCTCTCCTCGGGGACCCCCTGTAAATACTGACACACTGCCCCCACCTCCCTGGGGACCCCCTGTAAATACTGACAGACTGTCCCCCCTCCCCGGGGACCCCCAGTAAACACTGACACACTGTCCCCCCGGGGACCCCCTGTAAATACTGACACACTCCCCCCGGGGCCTCCCCTGTAAATACTGACAGACTGTCCCCCCTCCTCGGGGACCCCCTGTAAATACTGACACACTCCCCCCAGAGACCCCCCTGTAAATACTGACAGGCTGTCCCCCCTCCCCGGGGAGCCCCTGTAAATACTGACACACTGTCCCCCCGGCGACCCCCTGTAAATACTGACACACTGCCCCCGGGGACCACCCTGTAAATACTGACACACTGACCCCCTCCCCCGGGGACCCCCTGTAAATACTGACACACTGTCCCCCCTCCCCGGGGGACCCCCTGTAAATAGTGACACACTGTCCACCTTTCTGGGGACCCCCCTGTAAATACTGACACACTCCCCACCCCCCACAACACTTCACAAAGGAAAGACAGCCAGGCACTCAAAACAATGAGAACAGCCACTAGATATTACAAATCATTTCACGGCAATGGAAGTACTTTCCAAACAGACTTTCTGTTTAAATATGTAAAACACAACAGCCAATTCCTACACAGCTAAATCTCACAGCGCAGCAATCCAGTAACGACCCAGTTATCAGCGACACTGATGCTGATTAGGGATAGATATAGTCAAGACCCTGAGGAAAACACCTCCCTCTTGCTCGTCATTAAGATATTTCAAGGAAAACTTTATATTCAGCCCACAGAGTAGACAGGGCAAGAGTTTAACCTTTCATCAAAAAGACAACACTGCACCATTCCCTCAGCACTGACCCTCCGACAGTGCGGCGCTCCCTCAGCGCTGACCCTCCGACAGTGCGGCGCTCCCTCAGCACTGACCCTCCGACAGTGCCCACTCCCTCAGCACTGACCCTCCGAGAGTGCGGCACTCCCTCAGTACTGATCCTCCGACAGTCGGGCGCTCCCTCAGCACTGACCCTCCAACAGTGCAGCATTTCCTCAGCACTGACCCTCCGACAGTGCGGCACTCCCTCAGCCCTGACCCTCCGACAGTGCGGCGCTCCCTCAGCACTATCCCTCCGACAGTGCGGCTCTCCCTCAGCACTGACCCTCCGACAGTGCGGCGCTCCCTCAGCACTGATGTGAGGTGCCAGCCTGTGTGTGAATTTGTGCTGAACATTCTCGAGTGGCACTGACACAGTGCAAACGTGTTCCATGAACTGAGCCCCATTGAACTTTGGTCTAAGATGTTGACTGTTATAGTGAATTAACGGAGCTGCTGGTCACATTTCCCCAGCCTTACCTCTTCTCCTGGTCGGGAGCTCGGATTTTTCTTCGGAGGTAACACATTTTCAAGGGGATGGTTTTCTCCTGCTCCAGGTCCCCATGTGGCGGGGGGTGGAGGCCAGCTGGAGAGTTAGCCCCACTGCCAGGGGACGATGAGGAATCCCAGCTCTGGACAGAGCCCGCAGAGGTGTTCTTGAAATATGAAGACACTTCCTTCAGGTACTTCACTGAAGGTCGACAAAACAGAAGCTTAAAGTCATTGCATTTGCAAAACAATTCTTAACAACAGCAATGGAAGGTTACAAAATATTGAACAATTTGAACGCAGGTTTTATCTTGAATGTCTGGGAGAGATGCTTGTGCTTTCAGGGCATTAAGACACTATCTGGGAATAAGTGTAAATAAAGGCAAAATACTGCAGACACTGGAAATGTGAAATGAAAAAAAACAGGGAGTGCTAGAGAAACTCAGTGATGCATGTGTAGAGACAAAAGCAGAATTAATGTTTCCAGTCTGGTATAACACTCAAGAAGATTCATAACAGACTTGCAAAGTTTATTCTGTTTCCTTTTCTCACATTTTCTGTATGTATTCAGAATAAGTGTGATCAGTTCTGGGTCCCACAGCTCAGGACGAAGCCTCTTAGAAGGAACAGCCCACTATTTAGGGAACAACCCCAGGTCTTCCAGCTGGAATCCGGAGATCAATATTGGTCATAGTTGGTTTTTATTTCCCACAGTAAGTATGTGCTGATTACCTCCAAAGAATGGGTCTCCTCTGTCTCATTGAGCCTCCCCCACATCCTGCATGTTCGCCCAGACCAATCCAGGTTCACCTGGCTCCCAGTTCAGAACTCCAACTGGCTGTGATGGGAAGCAGGAGCCAAGAGATGTGTGAAATATCCAGGCCTGGACTGATGATTGGCAAGTAACGTTCACATCACACAAATGCCATGAAATGACCAAATCCAACCAGAGACAAACTAACCAACGCCCCTTGCAAGTTAATGGCAATACCATCATTGAATCCCCCACTATCAATGTACTGGGGGTTTACCATTAACCAGAAACCCAACTGAACTACCCGTATTAATACAGTGACTGCAAGGGCAGATCAGAGGCTAGGAATCCTGCAGCAAGTAACTCTCCTCCTGACTCCCCAAAGCCTGTTCACCATCTACAAGGCACCAGTCAGGAGTGTGATGGAATACTCCCCACTTGCCCTGGATGGGGGCAGCTCTAACAACACTCAAGAAGCTTGACACCATCCAGGTCAAAGCAGCCCGCTTGATTGGCACCACATCCACAAGCATCCACTCCCTCCACCACCGACGCTCAGTCGCAGCAGTGTGTACTATCTACAAGATGCACTACAGAAATTCACCAAAGATCCTCAGACAGCACCTTCCAAACCCACGACCAATTCCATCTGGAAGGACAAGGGCAGCAGAATCTTGGGAACACCACCCCCTGCAAGTTCCCCTCCAAGCCACCCACCATCCTGACTTGGAAATATATTGCTGTTCTTTCACTGTCACTGGGTCAAAATCCTGGAATTCCCGCCCTAAGGGCATTGTGGGTCAACCTCCAGCACATGGACTGCAGCGGTTCAAGAAGGCAGCTCACCCCCCACCTTCTCAAGGGGCAACTAGGGACGGGCCCAGCTAGCAACACCCACATCCCATGAGTGAATTTTTTTTAAAAAATCTCAGAAAACCACAGACTTTAATTTGTCACTGGAGCCCAGGGCAGCAACAGAACTGTTTTGAGATGGCAAGAACTGCAGATGCTGGAGTCTGAGATAACACAGTGTGGAGCTGGAGGAACACAGCAGGCCAGGCAGCATCAGAGGAACAGGAAAGCTGGCGTTTCGGGTCGGGACCCTTCTTCAGAAATGGGGAGGGGTTAGAGAGCTGGGAAATAAATAAAGGAAGGAGGGGTGAGGCTGGGGAAGGTAGGTGGGATGGTGATGGGTGAGTGCAGGTCGGCAGTGGTGGGGATTGGTCAGTGAGGTGGGAGGGGGGATAGGTGGGAGAGAAGATGGACAGTTTGTGTCAGGTCAAGGGAGCGGGGGTGAGGGACGGTTGGACATGGGATGAGCCCGGGGGTGGAAAGATTTTGAACTTGGTTAGAAACCAACTTCTGCAGCCTAAAGTGCATGGAGGCTTTAATCTCTTTCTCCATGCTCCCCATTTACTGCACTGATCCTTCTGTCCTGACTCAGATTCCCTGTTTTTTTTAAAGCAGATTCCAGGGATTGTGGCTGGCTCTGCGGGAATTCGAGAATAATTAAACTAACTTCCCTCCCACTCTCTTCCCAAAAAAAAGCATTGATGGGATCCAAAAATAAAATCCTGATCTCCAACTCTGGTAAAATTACAGGGCAATACGATAGAAGGGTTTAGCAATCAAAGACCGAGACAGGGTCACAGGTCAAAAATGATCTGTCACAAACAGAGGATTAACTGTCACAGATTTAGAACAGATGGCAAGAACAGTGTCCTCACTGAGTACACAGGATACAGGATCCACTTCCAGGATCACTGGCTGCAGGAGAAATCCAACTCCAATGCAGGAGACTGGGGTACGGCCTTGGACAAATGAAAAGCCATTGAGGGGACAAGTGTGATTGGTCGTACTTTCTCGAGGGGTGGGTAATATCAAATTGGGCCAAATGGCCCGCTGCAGCCTCTGTGTGTAAGGTTAAATACAGGCCGAGAGCTGTGATGCTTTCTACAGTCAAATAGCTTGCTATGATTCACAGAGTGAAGCAGCAGAGGGCAGCCAGGGAATGTAGTCTGAGCCCTTGTTGCTTGTGGAGTAGACAAACCCAGAGGGCAATATTTAAAACATAAAGCAAGGAAGGAGAGGGTCGGATCATGTTCTCACTGCTCCGGATTAAATGAGGAATTTGACTTTGAGGATAACTATTTGGAATAAAAACCCTTGTTGCTTTGCATAATGTACAATGAAGTCAGGCAGTAACAGAAACAGAGACAGGCTACAATCAGCCAGACAACCAACTCCTGCATTGGCCTTTAGCAGGGAGAAAGAGAGCGAGAACGAGAGAATGGGGAGTGAGAAAGAGAGGAGGCGGGAGATACAGAGAGAGAGAGAAAGAGAGAGAGAGAGGGAGAGAGAGGAGGAGATACAGAGAAGGAGACAGCGACAAACAGACAGAATGAGACAGACAGACAGCAAGAGAGAGAGACAGACAAACCAAGACAGTCAGATAGGGAGAGAGAGGGGACAGAGAACAGGACATTGAGAATTCAACCAGGAGCCAAAGCTCAACAATTGCTGCAGGAAGGAGTTTTAATAAAGTTAAAATCAATCCTGCTGTTTGAAAGCAGCATTCCATTTAATTTATCCTCAAATGCAGGGGCTTTACGTTAAATAAATCACATCAAAATTCAGGGATTTATTTTATAAACGTAAATGGTAACATTACAAGTTGTCAGTACATTCAGTATTTGGGGATTCTGATATGACTGCAGTATTATTTTCCCACATATGGGAATCCCTCTGATTCCTGATGTTACTACTACCTTCAATATTTGCTCCCTCACCACAATGCACACGGTAGCAGTGTGTGCGCCATCAAGAAGATACTCTTTAGCAATTCACTAAGATTCTTTCGACCTTCCAAACCCATGACCAGTATCTGCAAGTTTTCCTCAAAGTCCCACACCATCCTGACGTGGAACCATATCGTTCGGATGTTAATGAACCAGATGAGCTTTTCTTGATAAACATCATTAGACTCTTCATTTTATTTTGAATTCAAATTCCACCATCCAGACCCACAGCAATGTGGTTGACTCTTAACTGCCCTCTGGGCAATTAGGGATGGGCAATAAATGCTGCCCAGCCAACAACGCCCTCATCCCGTGAATGAATAAAGAGTCAGTGTGCCTGTGGGAATGAGGTCTGGAGAAGGGAATTATTACAGTAGGGTTACAGAATTTGGGGACAGTAAGTTCACTGAACCCTCTATTACTTGGGAACACGGGGAGTTGGTCTGAAACATCGCAGAGCACCGAGAGTCACATGTGGCTGGTCAGAAGCATTCCGCTTCCCTGAGAAAAATCTCAGGCCCATGCTGGGAGGAACACAGCTCCACATTTGGAAATTTACTTACCTTGTGAATTAATTCCATTTTATTTTTAAGCTGCATTGTGTGTAGCAGAAATCACAGTGAAACTGCAGCCTTTGGGGCGATAAATATCACTTTATGTAATTGAAACTCTCAGCAACAAAATTAAAAGTTTCCTCGCTTACTTCCCATTAAGAACAATGCACTGTGATGGCTTGCAGGGAATCTCAATGTGACATTGCTGAAGGTTAGGAATGCTGAATGCAAATGTGAATGTTAATAGTATCCGCTGCTTCTACATCGAAGGTTATGAGTAGTGGCAGCTCAGATAAAGTAATGGCTGAGTGAGTGCATAAATCTACAACTGAACAGTGCACTCAGTACAGTTCACACCCCTGCCACACTAATAACTGAACATTGTTACAATTACAAAGCATTGCCTTTTTGATGCTCTGTCAAAGAGATGTATAGCATGGAAATAGACCCCTCGGTCCAACTCGTCCATTCCAACCAGATATTCTAAATTAATCTAGTCCCATTTGCCAGCATCTGGCCCATATTCCTCTAAACCCTTACTATTCATGTACCCATCCAGATGCCTTTTAAATGTTGTAATTGTACGAGCCTCCACCACTTCCTCTGGCAGCTCATTCCATACAAGCACCACACTCTGTGCGAAAAAGTTGCCCCTTAGGTGCTTTTTAAATCATTCCCCTCCCACCTTAAACCTATGTCATCTAGTTTTGGACTCCCCTACCCTGGGGGAAAGACCTTGCCTATTTATCCTATCCATGTCCATCATGATTTTATAAACTTCTATAAGGTCACACCCTCAGTCTTCCATACTCCAGTGAAAACAGCTCCAGCCTTTTCAGTCTCTCCCTCCAACCCAAGCAACATCCTTATAAATATTTTCTGAACCCTTTCAAGTTTCACAACATCCTTCCTATAGCAGGGAGACCAGAATTGAATGCTATATTCCAAAAGTGGCCCTAACCAATGTCCTGTACAGCTGCAACATGACCTCCTCCTCCTATACTCAGTGCACTGACCAATAAAGGCAAGCGTACCAAACGCCTTCTTCACTATCCTATCTATCTGAAAATCCACTTTCAAGGAACTACGAACGTAACTATGAACCTGCACCCCAAGGTCTCTTTATTCAGCAACACTCCCCAGGACCTTACCATTAAGTGTATAAGTCCTGCCCTGATTTGCCTTTCCAAAATGCAGCACCTCACATTTATCTAAATTAAATTCCATCTGCCACTCCTCCATCCATTGGCCCATCTGATCAAGATCCCACTGTACTCTGAGGTAACCTTCTTTGCTGTCCACTACACCTCCCATTTTAGTCCATCTGCAAACGTACTAACCATACTTCCCATGTGCACATCCAAATCGTTTATATAAATGACAAAAAGCAGTGGACCCAGCACCGATCCCTGTGACACACCGCTGGTCACAGGCCTCCAGTCTGAAAAGCAACCCTCCACCACTACCCTCTGTCTTCCACCTTCAAGCCAGTTCTATATTGAAATGGCTAGTTCTCCCTGTATTCCACGTGATCTAACCTTGCTAACCAGTCTACCCTGTGATGACAAAACTGAAAAAACAAACCTTTCCATTAAGGTTGTATCACACTGAGGCAGCCTGAGGCCAATCCACATTCAACAACTTGTTCTGAAAACTCTGTTGACATTTGGCAGATGTGACAAATTTCAATAGGGTTGAGACAACCACAAAATGCTAAAGCCGCAAAGCCCTTTAAAAAACTCCATTTACCCTTTGTCTTGCTTCACTAAGTTAACAAACACCAAGAACACTGGAGAAACTCAGCAGGTCTGGCAGCATCTGTGGAGACCGAAACCGAGTTAACGTTTCGAGTCTGATATGAAGCTTTGTTAGAACCTTTCCCAAAGTTAACAGCTTCTTTAAAAATGAAGTCCAGGATAGCATCATGGGAAGTTACAGCACAGAAAAGGGCCCTTCAGCCCATCAAGTCTGTGCTGGTTAAAAACCACCTCACCATTCTAATCCCATTTCCCAACACTTGGCCCATAGCCTTGTGTGCCTTGGCATCGCGATTGTGCATCTAAACACTTCTTTGATGTGATGAGGATTTCTGCCTCTCCCACCCTTACAGGCAGTGAGTCCCAGATTCCTACCACCCTCTGGGTCTTCAGCAAAAATCAATCAGGTCTTTTTGTCAGCCACTCTGTATATCAAGTTTCACTGAAATCTGATGATTAACATTGGAGATATATTGTTTGCAAACTGACTAATGTAGCAAAAAATATTAGGGTGGGGGTAATAAATTTTTAATAATTGTTCTTTCTAAAAACATAGCTTGTCATCTATATGATGCAATATACATTATAATCATATTCTGGATGTTGCTCGGCTACGTTACTGCCATTTTGTTTTAGTTGACATCTGGGTCACATTAACTTTTAAGAGTTGAAAGTGGATTATGTCAGAAAATAGTTTGGGAAGCACTGATCAACAGTAATGATAATGGGAACTCCCAAAATCCTGAAGTGCATTCCACTGAATTTTCAGTTTTGGAACGTTCCTGACCCAGTGGGAAGGAGTCATTGATGGATCTGGTTATGGTAAGGTGACAGATCAAATGGATCTGGTATCAGTAGTTAGCACAGCTGCCTCACAATGCCACAGACCCAGGTTCGATTCCAGCCTCAGGCGACTGTGTAAAGTTTGCACATTCTCCCCATGTCTACGTGGGGTCCCTCAGGGTGCTTCAGTGTCCTCCCAAAGTATGCAGGTTAGGGTGGATTGGCCATGGGAAATACAGGAATAGGGTAGAGGGGTGGGTTTGAGTGGGCTGCTCTTTGGAGGGTTGGTGTGGACTTGATGGGCCGAATGGCCTGCTTCCATACTGTAGGGATTCTATGAATTGTAGCAGAAAGTTTAGGCTAAGAGAAGGAGCAACTTAGAGCAAAAAAATCATTCATTGGAGGGGGCAAATTCTGAAAGAATGGATCTGAAGCAGGAAAATAGGAATTAGGATTGATGGGTAACAATGTATCTGAACAACTGGCTGCCTTTATGGAGGAGAACATTTAGTTAAAGTCAAGGTACATTCCCACACAAGGGGATAAATGAATCTGAAGCTCCCTGGACAACAAAACAGATAGACAATAAGAAGAAGCAGAAAGAGGGGATGATAAGAATTAGATTAAAAATGAGAGTAACAGGATCTAGATCCTGACCTTCTGTCATAACCAAGGAAGATGTCGCCGTGGTGAAAAAGGACATTGCTGAGACACTCGATGGATTAGGGGGATGCAGTGGGATTGTGGTAAAATTCTGGTGACATGGGTTTGAATCCCAGCATGGAAGATGGTGAAATGTGAATTAAAAATAAATAACTGGAATTTTTTAAAAAAAAAGCTAGCCTAACGATGACTGTATAGCCACTGTCAATCGCTATAAAAACCTACTTGGTTCACTGATGTCCTTTAGGGAAGGAAATCTACCATCCTTACCTGGTCTGGTCTACACATGACTCCAGACCCACAGTGATGCGGTTGACTCCTAACTGCCCTCTGGGCAATTAGGGATGGGTAATAAATGCTGGGTCAGCATCTATTTCAAGATTGATAAAACTACGGTATTACAAAGCCTGACTATACTTACAATCACTAAAATTGGATCAGATGCAACTGAAGAAGCTGAGGGCTGTAAGGGTGAACATTGCAGATTGAGGGCTGGTGCCCGAGCACTCGACAGGTGTGAATATCACTGAATCTCAGAAATGTTACAGTACAAGAGGAGAGGATTCAACTGATTGTGCCTGCATCACCTCTTCAAACGAGCATCCTTACGTAGTGCCAGTCTCCTGCCTTTATCCCCATACCCTTCCACAATATTTCTATCCAATGCCCTCTTCAATGCTTCATTTGAACCTGCCTCCACCAATTTCCAGGCAGTGCATTCCAGAACCCAACTACACACTGAGTGAAAATGTATTTTTCTCACAGCAATTTTGCACATTGCTTTCAAGCTATGCTTTCTTATTCCTGTTGTTTTTATGAGCGGGAACCTGTTTACTCTGTCCAGTCCATTCATGGTTTTGAAAACCTTGATCAAATCTCCCTCTCAGCCTTCGTTTCTCTAAGGAGAACAGTCCCAGCTTCTTCAATCTAACCTCGTCACTGGCGACTCTCATTCCTTGAACTATTCTAATAAAGCACTTCTTCATGCTCTCGAACACATCCTTGTTCCAAAAAGGCGGTGTAAGGATAAATTTCAGTGGCTTCAGAACAAGCAGTTTAATCTCAGCAGTGGGGAAGCCTTAAGAAACATTAATCAGGAAGAACAGCCATTTCAAAAAGTCTGGATAAATGAAGATAAGCCTACACACATTGTAAGGACAACAATGTTTACCGAACATGACCAAATTTTATGTTGAAAGGACAGAGAGGGTCAGTGGGGTGGTGTACCCAGCCTTCCAGATAGAATGCCACTTGATAGACCCAGCAGCAACACAAGGGGATAAAAGGGACACTGACAGCGTGGATGCAGAGTTAGCCAAGTAACAGGAACTGTGCGTGTGCATGTGAGAGAGTGAGCTTCTGGCTGCAGATGTGCGGGTGTGTGTGGGGGCAGGTTTAGGGTTGTGGGAGTGTGTGTGTGTTTGTGTATGTGAGGGTGTGTTTGGGGATGTGGGGATGTGTGTGTGGGGGGGTGTTTGGGTATGTGGGGGTGTGTTTGGGAGTGTGTGGGGGTTAGGTTTTGGGGTGTGGGTGTGTGTGCGTGTAGGGGAGAGTGTTTGGGTATGTGGGGGTGTGTTTGGGAGAGTGTGGGGGGTAGGTTTTGGGGTGTGGGAGTGTGTGTGTGTATGGAGGGGGTGGTGTTTGGGTGTGTGGGAGTGTGTTTGGGAG
>NC_063350.1:2585478-2591605 GCF_021869965.1 Rhincodon typus
GGTTTTGGGGTGTGGGAGTGTGTGTGTGTGTCAGGGGGATGTTTGGGTATGTGGGGGTGTGTTTGGGAGTGTGTGGGGTGTTGGTTTTGGGGTGTGGGAGTGTGTGTGTGGGGGGGGTGTGTTTGGGTATGTGGGGATGTGTTTGGGAGTATGTGGGGTGTAGGTTTTGGGGTGTGGGAGTGTGTGTGTGTGGGGGGCGGTGTTCGGCTATGTGGGGGTGTGTTTGGGAGTGTGTTGGGGGTAGGTTTTGGAGTGTGGGAGTATGTGGGTGATCACTGGTGAAAGATTAGGTGGGGGGGAAGGTTGATAGGGGGTTTCCCCAGGGGCTGGCGATGGGACCCTCACTCTTTTTGACAAACTTTCACAATCTAGGCTTGGTTGAACTGGGCACAACTTGCAGCTGACAAAACCTAGAAGCAATGTGAATTGGGATGAGGATGTTGTGCAGGCAGAATTTAATGCCGCAGAGAGTGAAGTAATTCATTTTAATGAGACAAACACAGAGACAATAAAAGGGACAATTCTAAAAGGGTGCACGAGCTGGGGGTGAGTGTGTATAAATTATTGAAGGTGTCTATCATCATATGCAATTGTTGAATCTATTGGAATGTCGAGTCATGAAAGACACTGTGGGAATTCAAATTTCTACTTCTTAAACAACGCCTCATTGTGCCTTTCTAAAACACCTTAGGGCACATTGTGTAATGAATAACCAGGGAACATAATGATTGGTGTTGTGCGTGGCAAGGACCCACGGATAGCTCGGAGATGAATGACCCAGTCAACAATCATTCCTTGCTGGTAAGGATTGAGGAAGGAGCCCTGGCCCAAGGAGAACGGCTGACCAGGCAACATAAAGTGCCAAGAGATTTTTTTTTCTTCTTTTCTTTAATAACAGTCTAGGCCAAGCTAAATGGACATCTTCCAAGATTCTACAGACTCTGGAAGAGTTCCTACAGATTGGAGGGTGGTTACTGTAACCCCTCTAAGAAGCGAGACAGACAGAAAACTGGGAAATTATAGACCAGTCAGCCTGACATTGATATTGGAGAAAATCTAGAGTCCGTTATAAAATATTTAAGAGCTGAGCCTTTGGAAAACAGCAGCAGGATCGGACAGAGTCAGCATGGATTAACAAAAGGAAAATCATGCTTGACAAATCTACAGGAATTCTTCAAGGATGTAACTAAAGTTAATGAGGGGGAGCCAGTGGATGTGGTTTATTTGGATTTTCAGAAGGGATTACTGTGTAAAGCACATGGGATTGGGGTTAGTGTATTGAGATGGATAGACAACTGGTTGGAAAAGAAGAAACAAAGAGTAAAACAAATGGATCTTTTTCTGAATGGCAGGCAGTGAAGTGGTGTGATCAGTGCTCAGACCTCAGCTATTCACAACATACTTAGAGTCAAACAGCATTGAATCAGGCCCTTCAGCCCAACTTGTTCATGCCAATCCTAAACTGAACTAGTCCCATTTGCCGGCATTTGGCCCATATCCCTCTAAACCTTTCCTATCCACACGCCTGTCCACGCCTGTTGTAATTGTACCAGCCTCCACCACTTCCTCTGGCAGCTCATCCCATATACGCACCACCCTCTGTGTGAAAAAGTTGCTCCTTGGTCCCTTTTAAATCTTTCCCCTTTCACCTTAAACCTACGCCTTAATAATTTAGATGAAGGAACTAAATGTAATGCCTCCAAGTTTGCAGAAGACACATAGCTGAGTGGGAGGGTGAGCTGTAAGGAGATGCGGAGATGTTGTGGTGTGATTTGGACAGGCTGAGTGAGTGGGTAAATCCATGGCAGACGCAGTACAATGTGGTTAAATGTGAGGGTATCCACTTTGGGAGCAAAACCAGGAAGGAGGATTATTATCTGAATGGTGATAGATTGGGAAAGAGGGAGGAGCAATGAGACCTGGGTGTCCTTGTGCATCAGTCACTGAAGGGAAGTGTATAGGTGCAGCAGGAGGTGAAGAAAGCGAATGGTATGTTGGTCTTCATAGCAATCTCCTCATTGTCTCCTCTTCAGTATAGTCACATCCTTCCCACAGTGAAGTGACCAGAGCTGCACACAGCACTCCAACTTAGACATTTCTTGCTGCAAAGATACAAGGCCCTGGTGAGACAACACCTAGAGCACTTTGTGCAGTTTTGGTCTCCTTATGTGAGGAAGGATGTTTTGGCGATGGATGGAGTACAACAAAGGTTTACCAGACTGATTCCTGGGACGGCAGGACTGACGTCTTAGGAGAGGTTCAATCAGTTAGGATTGTATTCACTGGAGTTCAGAAGAATGAGGGGGGAATCTCAGAGAAACCTGTAAAGCAGAACTTGACAGGGTAGACACAGGAAGGATGTTCCTGGTGACAGGGGAGTCCAGAACCACGGATCATTATCTAAGGATAGTGGATAAGCCATTTAGGACAGAGTTGAGGAGAAATGCCTTCACCCAGAGAGTGGGGAGCCTGTGGAATTGTCTGCCACAGAAAGCAGACCCGGCCAAAACACTGAATTGGATGTAGCCCTTGGACCTAAAAGGATCAAAGGATATGGGGGAAAAGCAGGAATAGGCTTTTGAGTCGGACGGTCAGCCATGATCATATTGAATGGTGGAGAAGGCTCGAAGGGCCGAATGGCCTATTCCTGTCCCTAGTTTCTCTGTTTCTAAGTTTCTGTGACACTGATTTAAAAACAGTAGCCCAGAAAGTGCAGCATTTCCTCTGTTTTAGAGACAACTTGAACCCACTAAAAACTGTATTTAAGTAGCACCTTTCACTTCCTCAAAAAGATCAAACGTTTAAACCCAAGGAAGTGCCTTTGATGTATAGTTACTATTGTATTGTTTTTATTTAATCCAGGGATATGGGCATCCCTGGCTGGGCCACCATTTATTTCCTGTCCCCAGTTGCTCCCAAGAAGAGGTAATGAGCTGTCTTCTTGAACAGCTCCAATCCATTTCCTGTTGGTATACCATAATACCGTTAGCAGGGAGTCCGAGGATTTAGACCTGGCGATAGTGAAGGAACAGCAATATATTTCCAAGTCAGGATGGTGGGAATAGGAATGCAAGAAATAGCCAATTTGCACACAGCAAGCTCACAATCAATGAAGTTGGCTGAGGGAAAAATATTATCCAAGATATTGGGATAAGCTCTGAGAGCTCTCTGAAGTCACGTCGTTGAGCAAGATCAAAGGAGCCAAGCTGCATCTCAAACCTGTCGATGGTAAAATGTTCACGGACTACCTCCTGGGGATAAACTTTGCCACTTAAAATTATTAAGAGATAATGGGCCAAAGGCAGGTACATGGAGCTAGGCCACAGATCAGCCATAATCTCATTGAATGGCGGAACAAGCTCGAGGGGCTGAATGGCCTACTCCCATTCCTGATGTCTTAAATTCTTTGAGGCCCATTTTACACAATGCTGGGGGTACAATTCCACAGCTGCCATGTCAGACGTGCAACATTACATCAAATCTTGGATTAGATCATCAATCATCTAAACACAAATAAAAGTCTGGACAGCCCATCCTCATTATTCAACACTTTCATTGCCAGGTAATCTCTCGCATCATGTCCCAACGCCCCCCAGGCCAATATCTCGTAAACCGATGAGTGATGCCAAAACCACAATACTGTCCTGACCAATAGGACAACAGAGTACTAAGCTCAACTCTCTCCTCCTCCCATTCCCCAAAGACTGAGCTCTATATTCAAAATAAGTCCAAAGCCTGTCATTAGCTCCAGAACATACCCGCTGTGAGAGAAAGCAGGAGAGGACACAAGCTAGACAGCCTTACAGTCCAGTTGGATTTTAGGAGAATGAGAGGTGACCTCAGTGAAACATATTGGATTCTCAAGGGGCTTGACAGGGTAAATGCTGAGAGGATGTTTCCCCTCACGGGAGAGTCTAGGACCAGACGACACAGCCCCAGAATAAACAGGCACCAATTTAAGAGTGAGATATGGAGGAATTTCCTCTCTCAGAGGGTTGTGAGTCACTGGAATTCCTTGCCACAGAGAGCTGTGGGGACAGAGTCCCTGTGTAAATTTAAGACGGAGATAGATAGATTGTTGACAGATAGATAGATAGTAGAAGAATGAAGGGTTACAGGGGAAACTGGATCTAAGCAATGTCAGATCAGCCATTATCCTGTTGAATGGTGCAACAGGCTTGAGGGGCTGAATGGCCTCCTCCTGTTCCTGCTTCTTATGTTCAGTCCTAAAATCCTGTGACTTTTGTACATTGAGTGAAGTCTGCACTGAACCTATCTGGTCAGGAACTAAACACTAAGGCACAATGTGACAGGCTCACTTTGGACAGTAGGTCACCAACCAATGTTCATCCAATCAGAGGCTCCCGTACTAATCAGTAACAAGTTGTATTTACATTACAGCTTTTACAATGCTATAAGTTCCCCATGCACTTCCCAGGAGCAAAGGTAGACAGTGATTGAGATTGAAAGTAGGAAGTGAACCACATGGTCACACAGGTAGATTCTAAGGAGCATCTCAAAGGACAGAGGGAGCGAGAGAGCGCAAGAGGAGAGAGTGAGAGAGAGAGAGAGTGAGAGAGGGCTCAAAGAGGTTCAAGGAGGTGTGAGGCCGAGGCAGCTGAACGCACATCCACCACTGAGGAGTGATGAAAATAGGGAGCATGCAGCAGGATCACAGGGACTGACAGAGTCATCCTGGAGCTCTAGCTCCAGCTCTCCTGGCATTCAGAGATTAGGTTTGTCTTATGTCTTTGGCCCAAAGAGATCCTGGAGATATTAAGGTCTGTAAGAGGTTAAAGATAGACAGTGATGAGGCCTTAACACAAAGGAAATTCTAAAGTTGAGTTGTTGGTGGATTGGGAGTTGACATAGATCAGCAAGCAGAACCATAGTCTTGTGATGTTGACTGTGTGATTTATATATTTTTTTAATATTGTTTATTTCAGGTTTGGACTTTTGCATGAATGACATCTGGGCTTTTTGTGTGTCTGAAGTGACATTGATTAACATAAATATTTCTGTAATCCTGATGATTTCTTGTCAAACGTTGAGGGAGTAGTTTCAGAACTAATGGGATTTTATGTACATTACAACTGAGCAAGGTAAACAACTGCACGGATTTCTGTGAGAAGATTCTGGATTTTCTTTGAATTTAAGGGAAACATGCAAAACTTGAAATTAAAATTGTCCTGAGTGTTGGGACATTCTGCAGATGATCTTTGATGAAGATGGATGTGTAAGGCAGTGCTCATGAGAAAACAATAAAAACAGATTAACGTGGAGCAAGGACTTTAGTGGTAGTGATGAGAATTGTTGGGTAAAACCCTGGAGAGATTACTTGAAGCTCAGGTGTATGAAAGTTTTTTCCTAAACCTGTCAGATTTTCTAGATTGGGAATTGAAACCAGAGTTAAATTAAACCTACTGAGGTGATAGAGAAGGATTCCACAATAGGTGCTTTCAGCTTTAGCACAGGGTGTTTTTGAGATTTGAAAAGGAGTGTTCTGAATGTTAATGAAATTGAAACACACGGTAGCAGACACAAAATCTCTAAACTTGTGTTATATCTGAATAGTTTGGGTATATTCTATTTTGTATTCATTACTTTAGTGAAACTTACTTTTGATTTATTGTTAAAATCAAATCTGCAGCATTGTGTGCTTATGTTTCAGTGAGAGATCACCTTGTTAAAATCAAAAGAGAACAAACTATGCCCATCAAATCAGATTTCAGAGTGAGCTCTGACCACTCCATCAACTGGGATCCCAACGGCCCTGTTATATTCCAAAGCCTGGCCAATCAACAAGTGCCCTCTTGCTGTAGAAACATACTCAACGTAAAATTCCTGTTAACGCTGTCATGTCTTAAAAACACAGGTAGATACAATATCAGAGGTGGCCATTTGGTCCACAAATACTGTGCTGGCTCTTTTAGCTCCAGGCTCTAAACAATCGTGTAGAGTCTGTAGTGATGGTAACTGTACTGGTGTGTGCCTTGATACACTCTCAAAAAACCAGAAAACTTCTCTCACTGTCAGAGGGTCAGTGCTGAGGGAGCGCCGCACTGTCGGAGGGTGAGTGTTGAGGGAGCGCCGTACCGTCGAGGGTCAGTGCTGAGGGAGTGCCGCA
>NC_063350.1:2591615-2607891 GCF_021869965.1 Rhincodon typus
TGAGGGAGCGCCGTACCGTCGAGGGTCAGTGCTGAGGGAGTGCCGCACTGTCGGAGGATCAGTGCTGAGGGAGCGCCGCACCGTCGGAGGGTCAGTGCTGAGGGAGTTTCTTCCTACTAGATGAAACACTGAATCAAAGCCCTATTTCACAGCTTGGAGTTATCCCATTGCCTGGTCAACTTTGCTCATCAACACTAAAAATGCTGATTAACCAAAAACTCAACCCTTGCTGTGGGGAGCATCTTGCTCAATGAATGTTGTTCTTTGTACATGGAATGCGAGAGAGATTCACAACAGCCAGGATTACGTGCTCCAAGTCATCAATGAATAGAGCAGTTTGTTGCTGACTGGTCTATTTTTACACAAGTAAAGTACTCTGTAGAATAAAGGAATGAGCAGCTGTTTGTTGCAGCATCTACAATACTACATCCTTAGCCGGAACACTCCACAATCTGTGCAGCTGAATCTGGTTTGGATTGAAACGTTCTTTTCAGACTGTCCCTGAGCAGCTGAGAAATCTGCATATGTCTCAGCTTCTCTCTGCTCCGCGTAAATATTCCACCTCAAACTCCTCCTGTTGTTGCTGTACTTGGTGACATCTGTGTTTTGCTCAAAATTAATTTTTCTATCTCACCCTCAGACAATTGTGTTGGGATGTCATGTGGCGGGTTTACAGGACGTTGGTGAGGCCACTTTTGGAGTATTGTGTCCAGTTCTAGTCACCCTGCTATAGGAAGGATATTACAGCCCCAGAAAAATAGTCATCCATTTCAGATTGAGATGAGGAAGATGGAGTGAAAGAAATCCTTCCTAATCTTCCCAGAGGCCAGTGTATCTATGGCATTCTCTACCTTAGGGAGCTGTGGATAATCAGTCATTGGGTCCACCATACCACAGAAAAACAGAAGCAGGCCATCTAGCCCAATGAGTCTGCTTCACCATTCGTTGACATCAACTTCAACTCCATTTTCCTGCCTTTTCCCCATAATCCCTGATACCCTTACTCATTAAAAATCTCACCATCATGAATATACTTAATGACCCAGCTTTGACAGCCCTCTGTGGTAAAGACTTGCACAGATTCACCACCCTCAGAAATTCCTAAATGGCCAACCCCTCACTGTCAGATTATACCTTCTGGCCCAAGGTTCTCCGAGCAGGCAGAGTTTGATTGATTTTTGATCACAATGGAAATGAACGACATTGGCTACGGTGGAAGATCTGGGAGAATTGCAAGAGAAATCCATTGAGGTCCCATTCTCGATGTTGGGAATGTGTTGCCACATTTACACACACAGTCCCAGATATTGAGCTGAGATTCTCACTGGCAGTGGTGAGATCCCAATAATGGGACAATTGCTTGTTATTGGCCTCATTAACTGCAAACCTCACCTCATTAACATGCAGCTACAGACCCTACAACCCACTGCAAGGAAACAAGGCATTGAGGACACCCAACATGGATGTCAGAGCAGGCACCAGACAACTGTAGCTCATCGCTTGCTCTTCTGGGCTGCTCTCTAGGAACACTGGGCAGCAACATCTCAGGGAACGCTGCCCAGGCACCTGCCATTCTGACTGTCCTTCTCCAGCTACCAGTATCAATCCTTCAGACCTCTGCTGCCACTACTTACAGCACACTGATGTACTATACAGCACATCGGCAAACAGCATTGAAAGGTTACTACAAAGATCATTAGCCACTGGGACAGGCACCCAGCTTCCAAGCTGGACCAGGCTGTAACTCAGAGCAGCCCACACGCGCACTCTTCCCCCTCTCACTCTCTTTGTGCCCTCTCACTTTCCCTGCCCTTGGTCACCCAGCCCAGCCACAAATACCAGGCTCACATAAAAAACAAAACAAAGATCGGCAGATGCTGGAAATGTGAAACAAAAGCAGAAGTTCTTAGAGAAACTCTGTGGAGGGAAAGCAGAGTTAACGCTTCAGGTCTAGTCCCTTCTTCAGGTTCCCATCCATAAAGCAGCACACCGCATTCCCCTCTCTCTGCCCTGAATGGAGCAAACCTCTCATCATGCAGGGCAGCTCCATATACACGCGGTGTCTCTCCAATGACACCTCTTTATGCCAGCCTGACAGTTCTGCCGTTTTGTTGTGCCATGTAGTGTTTAGCTGCAGAGATCAGCCACATCAAGGAAGACAAGCTTCAATCAATGGCCCCCAGCACAGGAAGTGAAGGGTAACCTCCAATCTCAGGGGCTTGGGCACAGTCAGCCAGTCATTCAGGGTCATGGGGTGAGGAGCTCACAGTCAAATAGCCCATCACCCACCTTGACTCCTTCTGACCCACCGTAACCTGTTTACTCCTAGAATGAGAGAGAGAGGGGGGCAGGGGGGAAGCATTGAGTGAGATGGAAGTGCCTGGCACAGCTGTTACTGCTGCTCCAGGTGAGGAGAGGATGGTGAGGTGTCTGAATTTTTAAAAAATTATTCATTCATTCAGGGGATGGGAGTGTGACTGGCTGGGCCCAGCATTTATTGCCCATCCCTCATTGCCCCCTTGAGAAGGTGGGGGTGAGCTGCCTTTTTGAACCGCTGCATTCCTCCTGCTGGATGTTGACCCACAATGCCCTGAGGGAGGGAATTCCAGGATCTTGACCCAGCAACACTGAAGGAACGGCAATATATTTCCAAGTCAGGATGGTGAGTGACTTGGAGAGGAACTTGCAGGGGGTGGTGTTCCCATGTATCTGTTGCCCTTGTCCTTCTAGATGGAAGTGGTCGTGGGCTTGGAAGGTGCTGTCTGAGGATCTTTGGTGAATTTCTGCAGTGCATCTTGTAGATAGTACACACTGCTGCTACTGAGCGTTGGTGGTGGAGGGAGTGGGATATTTGTGGATGTGGTGCCAATCAAGCAGCTGCTTTGTCCTGGATGGTGTCAAGCTTCTTGAGTGTTATTGGAGCTGCACCCATCCAGGCAAGTGGGGAGTATTCCATCACACTCCTGACTTGTGCCTTGTAGATGGTGTGACAGGCTTTGGGGAGTCAGGAGGAGAGTTACTTGCCGCAGTATTCCCAGCTTCTGGCCTGCTTTCATAGTCACTGTATTTATTTGGTGAGTCCAGTTGAGTTTCTGGTCAATGGTAACCCCCAGGATGATGATAGTGGGGGAATTCAGTGAAGGTAACACCACTTAATGTCAAGGGACCGTGAACAGATTGTCTCTTGTTGGAGACAGTTATAGTCTGGCATTTGTGTGGCGTGAATGTCACTTGCTACTTGTCAGCCCAAACCTGGATATTGTCCAGATCTTGTTGCATTTGAACACGGACTGCTTCAGTATCTGAGGAGTCATGAATGTTGCTGATCATTGTACAATCATCGGCGAACATCCCCACTTCTGACCTTATGATGGAGGGAAGGTCATTGATGAAACAGCTGAAGATGGTTGGGCCTAGGACACTACCCTGAGGAACTCCTGCAGAGATGTCCTGGAGCTGAGATGACTGACCTCCAACAACCTCAACAGTCTTATATGCCAGGCTCTTTGATACCCTGACTCGAATGCAGCCTTGATATCAAGGGCTGTCACTCTCACCTCACCTCTGGAATTCATCTCTTTTGTCCATGTTTGAACCAAGGCTGTATTGAGATCAGGAGCTGAGTGGCCCTGGCGGAACCCAAACTGGGCGTCAATGAGCAGGTTATTGCTGAGCAGGTGCTGCTTGATAGCGCTGTTACTGACACCTTCCATCACTTTACTGATGATCGAGAGGAGACTGATGGGGCGGTAATTGGCCGGGTTGGATTTGTCCTGCTTTTTGTGTACAGGACATACCTGGGCAATTTTCCATATTAAAAAATGAAAAAACTTTTGATTCCCGTAATCAAAAAAAAAAACCGAAGTTGCTGGAAAAGCTCAACAGGTCTGACAGCATCTGTGAAGAGAAATCAGAGTTAATGTTTTGGGTCCAGTGACCCTGCCTGAAAATAGGAAAGGTCACTCAACATGAAACGTTAACTCTGATTTCTCTTCACAGATGCTGCCAGACCTGTTGAGCTTTTCCAGCAACTTCTGTTTGTGTTTCTGATTTTCCTCATTGTTGGGCAGATGTCAGTGTTGTAACTGTACTGGAACAGCTTGGCTAGGGGAGCGGCAAGTTCTGGAGCACAAGTCTTCAGGACTATTGCTGGAATGTTGTCAGGGCCCACAGCCTGTCACGTGGAGTGAATGGAATTGGCTGAAGACTGGTATCTGTAACGCTGGGAACCACTGGAAGAGGCCGAGATGGATCATCCACTCAGCACTTCTGGCTGAAGATTGCTGCAAATGCTTCAACCTTATCTTTTGCACTGATGTGCTGGGCTCTCCCATCATTGAGGATGGGGATATTTGTGGAGCCTCCTCCTCCAGTGAATTAATTGCCCTCCATTCATGACTGGATGTGGCAGGACTGCAGAGCTTAGATCTGATCCATTAGTCTCTGTCCAATCACTTACTGCTTATGTGGTTTTGCAAATAAATAGTCCTGTTTGGTAGCTTCACCTCATCTTCAGGTATGCCTGGTACTGCTCCTGGCATGCCCTCCTGCACTCTCCATTGAACCAGGGTTGATCCCCTAGCTTGATGGTAATGGTTGAGGGGGGGATATGCCGGGCCATGAGGTTACAGATTGTGTTGGAGTACAATTCTGCTGATGTTGATGGCCCACAGCGCCTCATGGATGCCCAGTCTTCAGTTGCTAGATCAGTGCGAAGTCTGCCCCCTTTAGCACAGTGATAATGCCACACAACACGATGGAGGTTATTCTCAATGTGAAGGCGGGACTTTGTCTCCACAAGGATTGTGCGATGGTCACTCTTACCGATACTGTCATGGACAGATGCATCTGCAGCTGGCAGATTGGTAAGGATGAGGTCAGGTATGTTTTTCCCTCTTGTTGGTTCCCTCACCACCTGCCGCAGACCCAGTCTAGCAGCTATGTCCTTTAGGGCCCGACCAGCTCGATCAGTAATACTGCTGCTGAGCCACTCTTGGTGGTGGGCATTGAAATCCCCCACCCAGAGTACATTTTGTGCCCTTGCCATCCTCAGTGCTTCCTCTCAGTGTTGCTCAACATGGAGGAGAGACTGATTCATCAGCTGAGGGAGGACGGTATGTGGTAATCAGCAGGAGGTTTCCTTGCCCATGTTTAACCTGAAACCATGGGATGGTGTGGAAGTGACAGGTTCTCTGGGTACAGTGAGATGGCAAAATCCAGATAGAATCACACAGGAGGGGCATCATGGTTGGGGGCAGTGTTAGTTAAAGAGGTGAGTTTGGGATGATACAGGAAGAAATTATGCAAGACCCTCAAGGATAGAAACCCACCATGAAACTCAAAAAAAAAAATCAACATTATGCCAAAATATGGTAAGATTCAGGCTCAGGGAATTCAGAAATACGGGGCTAATGCAGGAAGACAAAGTGATGTTGAGGATTATGGAACAGGGCCAAGGGCTCAAATGGCTAATTCCTGATCCCATTCCTTCTGGGGAATGTGTTGGTGGGGGCGGGGGGCGGGGGAGTGCAGATGAAGATGTGGAGCCGATCAAAGATCAAATTCAGTGACAGACCAGACCCAAGGGGCTGAATGGTCACATCCTCAAACCGTCTATAAGCTGCATTTATCACACAATGGTGCACACCATTATATGATATACTTTAAAGGACATAATCAGCACAGTAATTTTGTTGAATTCACCTTCCCCAAATGGTGTCACTGAATTTTGAAATTACTGGTTTGTAGGGCAGTATCTCGGGTTGACAGACTACTCGGGAGGGAAAGACAAAAACTGAATGTCCACAGCCACACAGTGTATGAGACACCAAGTCTGAATGGTCAGAATCTTTGATCGCTGTCAGCATATATCAGGTTACAAACTCAAACCCAGCCACTGAACAAACTAGGTCAGAAGTCACACAAGTCCACTTCACCTGATGAAGGAGCAGTGTTCCCAAAGCCTGTGCTTTTAAATAAACCTGTTGGACTATAACCTGGTGCCCTGTGACTTTTGACTTTGTGCACCCCAGTCCAACACCGGAACCTCCACATCATGACCGAACTAGAGCTACTCAAACTAGACCAAAACAGGATTTCTCCAGCACTTCCTGTTGTTTGCAACAGTTCCAACTTCTGACCCTGTGATGAATCTGATCCTGGTCAAACAGATTCAAAATACAGCCAAGGGTCTTTACAGATGGGCATAACTGTGAGACCCTCACAGTTGGATAGTGGATTGGCACTCCCAAGTGAGCCCACAAGGCAAACAATCAGATGGTCAAGGGTGACGGGCTGAACGGCCTCTTCCTGTGCTCTTTGTTTTCTTTTAAAAATGTTCCAGCCACGTCCACATCCCCAGCCTCCAAAACAACATCTGCCCAACACAAAGAAGATGGAGGACACAGAACTGGGTGGCCATTCCAATTGGGAAAGGGCTTACAGGCTGATTATTGAAGAAAAAAGCCAGACCTTTAGGCGGGGAGCGGGGCTGCTATGGCAGAGAAAGGTGTTAGCGAGACCACATCTTGTATGCAGTTTTGGTTTGTGTTCTAGCGATGGAGGGAGTGCAGTGAGGGTTTACCAGACCGATTCCTGGGATGGCAGGACTGATGTACGAGGAGAGATTGAATCGGTTAGGATTGTATTGACGAGAGTTTAGAAGAATCGCGGGGTTGGGGGGGGGGTGTCTCATAGAAATCTGAGACACAGAACTAGCAAGGTAAATACAGGAAGGACGTTCCTGATGACAGGGAAGTTCAGAACCAGGGATCACTGTCTAAGGAACAAAAACAGAAGTTGCTGGAAAAGCTCAGCAGGTCTGGCAGTATCTGTGAAGGAAAAACCAGAGTTAACGTTTCGGGTCCGGTGACCCTACTTCAGAACTCAGACCTGCTGAGCTTTTCTAGCAACTTTGTTTTTGTTCCGGATTTACAGCGTCCGCAGTTCTTTCAGTTTTCACTGTCTAAGGATACAGGATAAGCCATTAAGGACTGAGATGAAGAGAAATGTCTTCACCCAGAGAGTGGGGTGCCTGTGGAATTCTCTGCCACAGAATTGTCTGATTTGAAGGAGGAGTTGGATGCAGAAGTTGGAGCCTGCTCCTCTTGTCTGTGTTTTTTTTTTAATGAACAGAGGGCTGCAATGATGGATTTGGACGAGGAAAGGTTGGAGGATGCTCCGGTGAAGCACAAAGCCTGCATGGACACTTTGGGCTGAATGGCCTGGCTATCGTGTGTAAGAGCTGCCCAGCGAGCCAGCAGATCAGGAGGGGTGGGAATCTTTGGGAAAGCTTTTGATGCAGACGGATAGAAACAGTTAATATCCACCTTGTAGTTACACTGGCAGCAGCGTCCAGGCTGTGAAAGATATCACAGAACATGCTGGGCACCCATCCAGGAGAGATATTCTGTGCAGGGAACGTGCATAAATTGTGAAACCGATTACAGACACATTACGCAAGGAGCTCTAAATTCCACGGGTGACAGAGTTTAAAACAACACATGCAACATTGTTTATAGCCAATCTCCGTCAGAGCCTCTATCGCACACTTTACTCTGAGGCAAGTGTAAGAAGTTCCAAATGCCTGCTGGAGAGCGATGAGCTCTGGTTTGAAGAAGCCAGTTCCAGCCAGTGTGAACACTGCCAGGAACCCCGAGTGATGAGTTAGTGGAGCGTTGCGGATATTAGTAAAACAGCTGCTCTAGGTCACACAGGATTCCCGACGGCTGTTCACATACCGACACTGAACCAAATACCTTCAGATGGCAGCCTCCCACAATCAGTCAAACTTCACAGGGACCTCACATCAGTTACTCATAAACCTGGTAATTGAACCTACTACTGGAGGCTTTTCACACAGTCCCCACATCCAGGCGGCTCTCTCTCTTTATTCTTTTGTCCTTGTAACTCCCTACAGCCTCCCTTCCATTCCCCCGAAACTACAGCCCTGCACTACCACCTCCATTGCAATTAGGGAAAGGCAATAAATACTGGCCCCAGCCGGTAATGCCCACATCCTGGGAATGGATGATTTAAAAAAAACGGACCAATTTTTCTACACTTCCCCACCGACTCAGCTTTGGGACCAACATGTTCCTCTGTAACTGGGCTAGACAGAGAGGGGTGGGGTGGAAGAATACATTGTGAAACTGTCTAAGTGAAAGTAACTGGAAATTAAACCAGGGATTTGGCTCCAAAACTGGTAAAACGCACACACGTCTGACAGCCTGTTTATGGAGGAATTCCTCTTTTTACAACCGTCAGCCGAGGAAGCTCATTACCATCTAAGGCAGCGACAGTCCATCTCTCCATCACATTGTCGTCACGGTGACCACAAAGCCTGAAAGATAAGTGTTACTATGGAGACAGCGGGAAAGCAGGTACCAGAAACCCTCAGTCTCCAGGTCAGGTCCTGGGTAAGAACCTTTGACTTCTCAGGGTGGAATCGCCTGATCAGTGGGTGAGCTTGGCAGAGGTGGATGGAGGGGATGGCAAACAGACGAGAGGCCTCAACTTTCTCCAATTCAAGCACACCCTCCACATATTCTCCAGTCTAGGTAACTGGAACCCATTGTGCTGCCCAACAACAGCGGATGACCCATTTGTAACCAGCTTTGACGTCGGACATCAACTCGAAATATACTCGAACATTCCTGGCCGACCACAGCATCACTGACCATAATCTAGTCCTCCATTCCCCAGCCTGGCCATCTCCGAGGGTTAACAGGACGGATGGAGGGTGAAGGTGGAATCTCATGTTGACCACGATAAATGGCAGCCAGTTTGTGCACTGCAAGGTTCCACAGCCAACAATGAGATAATGACCAGATAAATGGTTTGTTTCCGGGCTCCTGCTCAAGGGATAAACATCGGCCAGGACACAAGAGCTTTTTCCTATTCTTCCACAAAGATACCACTGTGGGGTATTTCATGTTTATCCGAGAGGGCAGACATCTGACCGATAAGAGGGCGCCCCCACACTACTGCACTGTGGGTGTCAGCCTGGCTAATGTGTTAATTGCCACTGAAACACACGTCCGTCAGCTTGAGAGGCAAACATGTAACAACCCAATTATAAGAGCAATTGAGGAAGAATTTATGGCTCTGCTCAACTAATATTAGGAAGGAGAATGTGTTTGATTATTGCACAGCTCAACCGGTTTGTAAAAGTCCTGCAGGGAAGGGAACTTTGACCTTCTCCTGACTCTAGTCCCACAGCCGACCTTCACTCTCGAGGAAACTGGGCAATGGGCAATAAATACGTGCCTTGTCAGCACCATCCACATTCCGAGAGCAAAACATTAAAAGAATTCTACATTCCAACTGCCCTCTTAAAAAAAAACATTCGCCCTGACCTTTCATTCTGACTCGTTTGATAATGACCTTTAAATGATTATTGCCTCATTGCTGCCTGAACCACCACTGGAGGCCAGGCATTGGGAGCTGCCTCAGTAGAACCCTTCACAAACGCCTCACGTTTGTTGGGAATTATCTTACATTCAACCCATCGGGCCTGTACTGGTTCTTTGAGAGAGAAACCTGGTGCCTCAGCCCTGCTTTTTGTTTGTGATGGTGAAGTGTTGCTGGGTATCTGTCCAACTTGTTATTTATAGAATTGGCCTCCACCAGCTTTTCAAATCCCGACAATTCTCCGAGTGAAAACATTTGCCACCTGTCAATGTGGTCTATTGCATCCGCTGTTCCCGATGTGGCCTCCTCTATATCGGTGAGACCAAGCGGAGGCTCGAAGACCGTTTTGTGGAGCACCTACGGTCTGTTCACGACAAACGACAATACCTTCCGGCCGCGAACCATTTCAACTCCCCCTCCCACTCCCTGGGCGACATGTCCATCCTAGGCCTCCTCCAATGTTACAATGACGCCACACATCTACAGCCCAATGGTCTCAATGTGGACTTTACCAGTTTCAAAATCTCCCCACCCCCGGCCTCATCCCATGACCAACCCTCCCTCTAATCCCGGCCTCCTTAACCTGACACAAACTGTCCATCTTCTCTCCCTCCTATCCACCCCTCGCACTTCACTGACCAATCCCCACCTGCACTCACCTATCACCATCCCACCTACCTTCCCCAGCCCCACCCCTCCTATTTATTTCAGAGCTCCTTTCCCCCTCCCCCATTTCTGAAGAAGGGTCCCGACCTGAAACGTCAGCTTTCCTGATCCTCTGATGCTGTCTGGCCTGCGGTGTTCCTCCAGCTCCACACTGTTATCCCTTATCTCTCTAGGTCTTTTACAAATGGTTTTGAATCTGTGACCCTCTGCTTATGGACTTCATTCATCAGAAGAATGCTCAAAATCTCTGTTCATCTGTTAGATCTCCAAGGAGAACAATCCTAACTGTGACTTCCAGCCTCTCCTCACGACTGAAGTCCCTCAACCCGGGTTACATCCTGGTTAACCCTCCCCAGTGCCATTTCAAAGCCTTTGCATCATTCTAAACCTCCCTTCCTCCAATGTCACTTGGTCAAAATCCCTCCCTAATGGCATTGTGGGTCAACCTACAGCACATGGACTGCAGCGGTTCAAGAAGGCAGCTCACCCCCACCGTCTCAAGGGCAAATAACAAATGCTAGCCCAGTCAGCAATGCCTACATCCCACAAATGAATTTAAAACTTCTATACCTGACCAAAGTCATGAACTTACAATTTTATACATTGTATATACACATCCATGTTCCAACTAGCACATCTGTACTCCCTGGCTTACCCTAATGGAGACAACAGCAGACTGCCTGGGGGAAGGGGGTTGGGTGTGTGGGGAGAAGCTACAAGGATAGGGGAGCAAGAGGTCAGGTTTATGTTCATGCACACTCAACACTCTGGCTCATTCCTGAACCAATCATAATCCCAGAATAAAAATATTTCCTTAACGAGGTAGGCACAAAAGGAATGAATAGCACTTCAAGGTTCAAGTATAAGCTCAAAGTACCAGAGCAAAGACATAAGATATTTTTTCCAGGCCTACAGTTTGAGAGTTTTGTTTTAGGAACACCTTTACCAGTAATAATGGACAGGGGGCTAGCAGCAGGGTCATGTTTAATCAGTTGGGCCAGGGAGTAAAATTCAATGTAAAGAGCATGGAATGCAGTTGGACCAGAACTGTGCCAGGCCTGAGGGACTATAGAATCAGAAGGAAGCTGAGATACTTGGGATTTATCCAGTCGAGTAAGGCCGATTCAGAGGAAATTGAAGATTTCAGCACCATTAATTTTAAATAATCACAGAGTGAGGTTAGGGAGATATCCTCGACAGTGGGTTGTGGAGTGTAGAATGTGGAATGTTTCACCACAGGGTGGGGTTGAGACAGAGAATACGGCACTGAATGTTAGAAAACTGACAAATATTAGTAATGAAGGAAAATACATTCCATTGCTCCGCCATCAGCTCAACTCCTAGGCCAAGGCTTAATTATCGTTCAGCTTCTGCCATCTTGATGTCAAATGATGTTGCAATTACTTTTTAGCCAAAATTGATAAAACCTTTGAAATGTCGGTACAATTTACAATGGCCTTCAAGAATGACTGAAATGGCTTTAAGATTTGCCATCAATTATAAAGGGATCAATTGTAATTTTCCTAAATAATAAATACTGGTCCATGTGACATGGTGATCCCTGACCTAGAAGCAGTGCCAACAAGAAGGCAGCTAAGACACATGCTATGTAACTGGCAGATACAAAGGAAAGTTACCAGCAGAGGAGCCAGATGGTGAAGTTGGTCAGGACACAGATGTGGACTCAAAGAGAAACACACATAGTTGAGAAGCAGGAAATCCATCTCAGGAGGAGGTCAGTTTTTGTTTGGCATCAAAGGAAACAGGAACTCTTGGAAGCATTCTGTGAGCTTTGTAAAAGCTGGATAATGTATTGATAGCTCAGAGGTGCCGGAGAGCTGAGAGTTTTTTTTTCCAGAAGTGGTCAAACCACTTTTTGAGATATTATATGTTGATAGGTTGAAAAGGAAAGCTGCACCATCAGAACAGCTATGACCCAATGCAAAGACAGTCCATCCAGATGGTCCTTACTGATGCTCATCATAACCATGAAGCACAAAGGGGTGAAAGCAACTGCCTGATAGGTGGGAATAAAGACCAGCCAATTGTAGAATAGTGTAGCTATTAATATGCTGCTCACCAACACCTTCTCAAGGGCAACTAGGGATGGACCCAGCCAGCATTACCCTCATTAAACAACATTAAACATGAACAGGAAGGGTTTAGAGGGATATGGGCCAAATGCTGACAAATGGGACTGGATTAGTTTAGGATATCTGGTTGCCATGGACAAGTTGGACCGAAGGATCTGTTTCCGTGCTGTACAGCTCTATGACTCTATGCTGAAGGGAATGTTTATGGTAAATTTGTTAATGGCACACGGGTGTAACTGATTGTCCATTCTCAACTGACATAAAACTTGCTAAGAGTCAACTCACATTGTTTGGGGCTTTGGAGTCATATTTAGGCCAGACTAGGTAAGGACAGCAGATTTCCTTCCCAAAAGGACATTAGTGACACAAATGGATGTTCACAACAATGACAACATAGTCACCATTAGGCTAGCTTTTTAAAACCGGGTGTTTTACTAAACTCAAATTTCACTATCTACCCTAGTGGGTTTTGAACCCTCATCCTCAGATCATTAGCTTCTGGATTACTAGCTCAGTGATATGACCACCACACCACCTCGCGCCCCCCCCCTACCCACAACAACCACCCTGCCCCCCCCCCCCCCCACCCCCACCACCTCGCGCCCCCCCCTTACCCACAGCAACCACCTCGCCGCTCCCCCCTTACCCACAACAGTGACATGACCATTACACCATCTCATCCCCATACCCATGGCAGTAGATGTATTTTTGTCATGTGTGTTATTTGAAGTGAAATTTACATTTCCAGGTGAAATCTCGTTCACCTGTTGATTAGTTTAAACTAGTGCTGGTTCCGATTCAGGTGAAATCCTGTTGGCCATATCTTTACTTGGAAATCATTCATTCAATTTCGATGTTTTGACCTATGGTTTTCCAGTGGGGACTTCAAACAACAATAATGCAGCTATGAACAATGATGACCTCCTGCCCCACAACCCTCAGGGCACCCTCTCACTTGAGCCGATACAGTGCCCTGCCGATTTTCACTGGTAGCCATGCTTTCAGCTGCCTGGACCAGACATTCAGAATTTCCTCTCTAAACCTTCACACCCCTCTCTCCTGCTTTAACAGACACCTTAAAACCTAACCTACAGCTTCGGCCAAGCTTTATAGAACTTTAGTTCGGCCACACTTGGAATATTGCGTACAGTTCTGGTCGCCACACTACCAGAAGGACATGGATGCTTTGGAGACGGAGCAGAAAAGGTTTACCAGGACGTTGTCTGGAATGGGGGGATTTTAGCTCTGAAGAAATGTTGGATAGACTGGGTTTGTTTTCACTGGGATGCAGGAGGTTGAGGGGCGACCTGATAAAAGTTTATAAGATTGTGAATAGCATGGATAGAGTGGAAAGTATGAGGATTTCTCCCAGAGTGGAGGGGTCAATTACTAGGGGACACAGGTTCAAGGTGTAAGGGGGGGGGAGGTAGTTGGTGGGGGAAGAAGTTTAAAAGAGATGTGAAAGGCACGTTTTTCACACAAAGGGTGGTGAGTGCCTGAAACGTGCTGCCAGAGGTGGTGGTGGTGGAAGCAGACACAATAGCAGCTTTCAAGAAGCATCTGGATGAGTACATGAATAGGAAGGGGATAGAGGGATATGGATCCTGCAAGTGAACACAGTTTCAGTACGGAACAGCAAAATGTGTCGGCACAGGTTTGGAGGGCCGAAGGGCCTGTTCCTGTGTCGTATTGTTCTTTGTTCACTCAATCTCAACAACTCCTTAACGTGGCTGTGTCAAATTTTGTTTGAAAACACTTCTATAAAGTGCAAAGGCAAAATATAAATGCAATCCTGCTGTTCACTAATCACTATGCTCACTATTTAACAGGCACAGACACCACATGAGGGAGAATGCCAGGAACCATCAGTCCAAAGTCACCTAACTGCTCCCGAGCACGTTATACCCACTACACACACACACACTCAAATTATTCATAGACTGAGTCCTAAGATGTTAATGGAGGTTGTGAAGATAATTTTGGAACAAGTTAATCTGTGACTGATAGCAACGGCCTGTCACTGACATTGTTGTATTTAAGTGCAGCGGCAAGTAACTTGATAAAGATCCGGTGTGAACTGTACTATCTGGAGTAATTTGATAAAGATCTGGTGTGAACTGTACTATTTGGAGTAACTCGATAAAGATCTGGTGTGAACTGTACTATTTGGAGTCAGGGTTACTGCACTTTTGTGTCTCTGTAAAGCTGGACAAGCACATACAGAACAGATGGGGGGAGGGGGCAATGGTTTAGTTGGGTGGCCGAGAAGAGAGTCAGAGGGGAAATAATTGAACAGGATCTGCCCTTTGTCTAGAATTGAGCCTATCTTTACTGTCTCAAACTTGGTGTTCTGTCATTTGAGGTGAATGTTCTAGTTACAGTGTCAAAGTTATACAAGACGTAAACAGACCCTTCACTCCAACTTGTTCATACCAACCAGATATCTTAAATTAATCTAGTCCTATTTGCCAGCATTTGGCCCATATTCCTCTAAACCCTTCCTATTCATATACCCATCCAGATGCCTTTTAAATGTTGTAATTGTACCAACCTCCACCACTTCCTCTGGCAGCTCATTCCATACATGCACCACCCTCTGTGTGAAACAGTTACCCCTTAGGTCCCTTTTAAATCTTTCCCCTCTCACCTTAAACCTATGCCCTCTAGTTTTGGACTCCCCCACCCCAGGAAAAAGAACTTGTCTCCTTACCCTATCCATGCTCCTCATGATTTTATAAACCTCCACAAAGGTCACCCCTTAGCCTCCGATGCTCCAGGGAAAATAGCCCCAGCCTATTCAGTCTCTCCTTATAGCTTAAATCCTCCAACCCTGGCAACATCCTTAATAAATCTTTTCTGAACCCTTTCAAATTTTACAACATCCTTCTTATAGCAGGGAGACTAGATTGAATGCAGTATTCCAAAAGTGGCCTAACCAATGTCCGGTACATCCGCAACATGACCTCCCAACTCCTATACTCAATGCACTGACCAATAAAAGCAAGCGTACCAAATGCCAATCAGTTCATAAAACTGATATAAAGTTTTGAAGTCAGTTCTGGAACAGACATCACTGAGGGAAACTTTTACCACGAGGGCTGGTCAGGGAAAAGGACACATAAAAAAAAAGGCCGGGAGGAGCTGAGAATTGATGGAGATTGCTCTATTCACCAGAGTCTCAGCTACAGGGTCACTCCAAAGTCACTCTGCATTTGGGACAAAACAGAGGGTCAGGGGACATGAACAGATCGATCCCCAATTACACCTCTATATCCAGGGGTTGAGAGAGTGAAGAGGTGGGGCATTTTGGGCGGCTCTCAGCTGTGCGTGTGGTCAGGAGATGGCAGGTGGATGGGGTCGGAGGGTAGTAACCTTATGGGGGTGGGTGGTGTCAGGGGGCAGTAAGTGGGGCTGGGAAGTAGGATTCAGTAAACATCACTGCTTCATGGCAGGGTCAGCAATATCAAGGTGGGGTGGAGGGGAAACAGTCCAGGGAGGAAGGATCTCTGGGGTGACCTCATGTGGGAGATCCTGTGTGTAGGTGGGGGGGAATATGGATACTCAAGAGGTAAAAAGGGTTAGTTTGGGTGGCAATCAGGGCATCTCAAATGAGAATGGGACGTGAGGGAGTTGTAGGGAATACTGGGAGGGAGGTATTGGGTGCGGGTCAGAGGGCTCATTGGGGGATGAATGTTGGGGGGGTAGGGGAGGTGCTCAGTTCGGGGTGTTTTGGCTGGGGTTTAGGAGTTGGGGGTTTGAGAGTTGTGGTGTTGGTGCAGGGTGATGAGGGTATGGGGTGTGTTGTGGAGGTGGTGAGGTGTGTTGGGGATATGGGAGAATGGAGTTTCGTCTGGAGGGGGTAGGGTGAGGTGTGTCCAGGAAGGGTGTGTGGGGGATTAGGGGTCAGGGGTAGTGTGGGAAGTGTGGTGGTGGGGTTTCCGGGGGTGGGGTGTTGGTGGTTTGTGGCAGGGCTGGGTATTTGTGGGGGTAAGGGTTTGTGGCAGGGCTGGATGTTTGTGGGGATGTGGGTGAGCAGTGGGGGATGGGGGAGTGTGGGTGAGAAGGGGGGTTGTGGGAGTGGGGGGCTGTGGGGGTGAGGAGAGGGG
>NC_063350.1:2607991-2611951 GCF_021869965.1 Rhincodon typus
GGTGTGGGGTGTGTTGGCGGTGGTGTGGGGTGTGTTGGCGGTGGTGTGGGGTGTGGTGTGGGGCCCCTACCTTCCAGCAGAACCTCCTTGCCGGTTCTCTTGAGCGCCTGCACTGCTTGGTCGTGCGAGGCTTCCCGCAGGTCGGTGCCGTTCACCGAGAGGATGGCGTCTCCGACAAACAGCTCGCCGCTCTGATCGGCCGCTAATCCGCGGAAAATCTTCGAGATAAGGATCGGCATGTGGTTCTCGCGGCCGCCCTTGATGCTGATGCCTAAACCCCCTGCCTCCTGCTTGACGATGCGGACCGTGCGCTTATGGCCGGAGCCGGGCTCCGAGTCCGCCTGAGGAACAGGCGGCTGCTGCGGCTCACTCTCCCCGTTACTCAGGCCATGTCCAGCAGGAGCTCCGGCCGGGCTCAGCCGCAGCGACTCCTCGGACAAGGAAGCAAGCAGCCGCCGCCAGCGCTCAGGCTCCGGCTCGGGGCTCCGCACCTCCAGCAACCCGCTCCGCAGCACCATCCCGGCCGGCTCCCAGTGTCCGGGACTGGGAGAGTCCCCTCTATCCACCCCCACTCCCAGGACCCGGGCCAGCCCAGCCCAGCCCCTGTTAAAGGGACCGCCGCACTGACCTCGCCAAAAACCTCCCCAAACGCGTTCCAAGTGTTTTCCAAAGTTGGGAAAACTTTCCCAAACTTTTTCGAAGCTTTTTTTTAACAAAATTGGGCAAACTTTTCCAAACTTTTTTAAAAAGTGTTTCCCAAAGTCGGGAAAACTTTTCCAAACTTTTTCGAAGCTTTTTTTTAACAAAATTGGGCAAACTTTTCCAAATTTTTTTAAAGTGTTTTCCAAAGTTGGGAAAACTTTTTTCAAAACTTATCCCAACCCCTTTTCGAAGCGTTTTGTTTTTCAAAATTGGGCAAACTTTTCCAAACTTTTTTAGAAGTGTTTTCCGAAGTTGGGAAAACTTTTTTCAAAAAAAACTCTCCGAAACTTTACCAAACTGTTTTCTAAAGTTGGGAAAACTTTTCCAAACTTTTCTAAGTACTCCCACATTTTCCCAGACCTTTTCTAAACCTCACAATTTTTAAAAATTATTTTCCAACAGTTACAGAACTGTCTCATTTGTTTCTAATTTTTTTTAGGTTCAAATACATTTTACAAAACCATTGTTTCTGAGTGTTTACCAAATTCGAAAAGCAGTGTTTATTTAAAATAAAAGTTCCCAGATATATTTTTGTAAATGTTTCTAAAGTTTTGACATTTTATTCAAACTCTTCGTATTTCCTGAACTCTCGGCAGCCGGTAGCTCCGTGCTTCCGGTTGCTGAAGACGGCGGAAGCTTTAATAAATCTGTCGTTAATAGCCAGCCGCTCTCGGAACCCGGAGTCAGACCGGTGAGCTGGGATTCATTGAGATCCACCTGTTTAACATATCAGGACATAGAATTTGGTTTTAATCCATTCAAATTAACAGATCGTTCTGATTTTATTTTGGAGTATTTTTATTTTCCCTTTAGCTAACTATGGAATTCAAATGACTGAACCAATTCCACTTTGAAAAAGAACTTGTGAACTACAACATAGGAGCAGAAGTAGACTATTCGGCCCTTCAACCTGCCCACTACTCAATAAGGTCATTGTTGATCTCTATCTAGCCCTGATAACTGGGGCTTCCCTGCCTAACAAAAGTCTTTTGTTTTTGATTTACAGCATCCGCAGTTCTTTCGGTTTTTTTTTATTAAAAGTCTATCCACTTTCATTTTAAAAATATTCAATGACCCCCATCTATCCACTTCAGAGGCAGAGAGCTTCAGAGTTTGATTTGATGTATTTATTATTGTCACATGTACCTGGGTACAGTGTAAAGTTTTGTTTTGTGTACTGTACAGGCAGATCATACCATACACAGATCATTGGGTGATTGAACAGAGTGAGGAATACAATGTTACAACTACAATGAAGGTGCATAAAAAAACAAGACCAACATCAGATTTGAAAGTTGCACAACTCTCAGCGAATAAAGGTCCTCATCTCTGTCCTGAAAAAGGTGATTCTAATTTTAAAACAATGCCCCCTGGTTCTGGTCTGACCCCCAGGAGGAAACATCCTTCCTACATCCACCTTGTCAAGACCATTCAGGTTCTTAGACACTTCAATCCAGTCACTGCTCACTCTTTGAAACTCCAGGGAAACAAGCCCAGTCTGTCCTCATCAGACAACCTGCTCACTCCAGGTACTAACCTAATAAACCTCCTCTGAACCAGTTCCAAAACATTTACACCCTTCATTAAACAAGGAGACTGATACTGCACACAGTGTTTGAGACGTGGTATAAACATCCTGACTCATATGTTCAATTTCTTTTGCAATAAGGGATAGCATTCAATGTGCCTTCTGAATCATGTGCTGTACCTGCATACTAACTTGTAATTCATGCACCAGAACATCTAAATTCTTCTACACCTTTCACAGTCATTCTCTGTTTAAGTCATCTCTATGTTAACATTCTTCCAGCCCAAGTGAACAACATCAGTTTCCCACATTATACTCCATCTGCCTAAACTTTTACATTTCACTCAACCAATCAGTATCCATCACAAACTCCTCATATTACCTTCATGCATACTGTCTGACCTACCTTGGCGTTGTCTGTGAATTTAGCCTTGTTGCCCTTCGCTAAGTCTTTGACGTAAATTGTAAAATGTTGTGGTCCCAGCAGAGACCCCTGGAGAACTCCACTCATTACATCCAGCCAACCAGACAAGCAGAAACTGTGCCTGCTAGCTAGCTAATATTGGAGACTTTCTAATATGTTATCCCAGACATTCATGAGCTTTTAGCTTCCACAATAATCTTTGATGTAGCATGTTGTCAGATAAACTCTAGAAGCCCAAATACACTTCTACATCAATGAGCAGCTCACCATCACATTGAGGTGATTCCTTCAACATCCTCCAAATGACAGTGCGATGCCCCCTCAGCACTGACCCTCTGACAGTGTATGCTCCCTCTGTACTGACCTGCCGACATTGCAGTACTCCCTCAGCACTGAGACTCTTCATCTTCATCTTCATCTTCATTTGACTTGGATAAATATTCAAATCTCTAGGGCCCTGCTAACAATGCCAGGGGATTATTTTTCATCATTGGTTAAAGTGACCTCTCTCTGTATACTGGGTTTATCTGAGGCCTGTGTGAATTTCCAAATCTCTCCTCCCCCACACCACAGTAAACAGCAACATGAAGGAGGTGGGTTATTAACTTAACTTTTAAACATTTACCTAATGACAGTGTCACCCAGACATCCTGTAATCTGGTGATTCCTAATCATCACTAGATTTACAATTATGCTTTGTTTGTTGCCCTCCTACGTTAAACAGGTCCCATTGCAGTCACCCACAAGTAACAAGGAAATTAAAATGCAGTAAGTCTGCATTGAACCACTGTTTGGACAGAGTCAGTTTCTTCTCACCTGATGTGGGCACATGGAAAGGGAATGTAACGTATGTCCATCAGGTAACTGTGTCACTAAGAACTCAGTCTATGCTCTGTTACCAAACACATGTAATGTCACACTGTGGGAGCTCTGCACTGTCAGAGGGTCAGTGCTGAGGGAGCGCTGCACTGTCAGAGGGTCAGTGCTGAGGGAGCGCCGCATTGTCGGAGGGTCAGTGCTGAGGGAGTGGGCACTGTCGGAGGGTCAGTACTGAGGTTGGGCCGCACTGTAGGAGGGTCAGGGCTGAGGGAGTGGGCACTGTCAGAGGGTCAGTGCTGAGGGAGCGCCACACTGTCGGAGGGTCAGTGCTGAGGGAGTGGGCACTGTCGGAGGGTCAGTGCTGAGGGAACTCTGCACTGTCGGAGGGTCAGTGCTGAGGGAACTCTGCACTGTCGGAGGGTCAGTGCTGAGGGAGTGCCGCACTGTCGGAGGGTCAGTGCTGAGGCAGTGCCGCACTCTCGGAGGG
>NC_063350.1:2612051-2616609 GCF_021869965.1 Rhincodon typus
AGTGCTGAGGGAGTGCTGCACTGTCGGAGGGTCAGTGCTGAGGGAACTCTGCACTGTCAGAGGATCAGTGCTGAGGGAGCGCCGCACTCTCGGAGGGTCAGTGCTGAGGGAGTGCCGCACTGTCGGAGGGTTGGAGAGAAGCGGTGTGCAAGAAGTTGAATTATTACTAAAAGCAAAATTCTCCAGTTGCTGCAAATCAGAAATTAAAAGAAAAGTTCTGGAAACACTCAGCAGACCAGGCACCATCTGTATAAAGAGAAACAGTAAAGGGGCCAGCATAGAGATGAAGTCAGCTGTGGAAGAGCACGCATAAATAGCTTGTAATAGACTGATTTTGTAATTGACTGGGAGGAAGTATTTGTGGATTTGGGATTGCTGCTTTCTTTGATTTATCTTCATGACTTATTCCAAGCTGAGTGGGATACAATTTAAAAACTTCAGATGCATCAGAATTCGGTAAGAAGACAGTGAGAAGGATAGGCTTGGACTTTAAGAGGTGCAGGTGAAATTTAAAACCAAGGAGAGTGATGTGATACATTTCGATAGAAAGGACACGAATGGTCAAATTGAAGGGACAATTCTACATGGGGGCTCAGGAGCAGTGGGACTTCGGTGAATAAAATGCTGATGGTAGTTGTATAAATGGATGGAAATGTTTAACAAGGAATATAGCAATTTGGGCTTTACAAATCGAGGAATCAAGTTAGAAGCAAGGAAATGACATTAAACTCTATATTATGCACTGGCTCAGTCTTAATTTATGTATTGTGTCCAGTATGGAAAAATGTGAAGTCCAAAGATATGTATGTTAGGGTGGATTGACCGTGCTAACTTGTCCCGTAGTGTCCAGCAATGTGCAGGCTAGGTGGGTTAGCCATGGGCAATGCAGAGTTACAAGGATGAGGTAGGGGGTGGGTCTGCGTGGGATACTCTTCTGATGGATAATGTGGACTCGATGGGCCAAATGGCCTATTTCTACACATGGGAATTCTATGATACTATGAAGGCATTAAAGAAAGTACAGAATAGATTGAGGAGAATGGTTCCAGGAATGAGGAACTTCATTGACATGGATAGATTCGAGAAGTTGAGACTGTTCTCTTCAGAAAAGGAAACTTTGGGAGCGGATTTTTAAAAGTTATGTGGCCATTGCTGGCTTGCTCAGCATATTCTGCCTAACTCACTGTCAGCCATTTCATTACTTTGCTGTGGGTCTGGATTGACATGTAGGCTGGAGCCTGTGCAGAGAGTAAATCTCCCTTTCCCAAAGTGACATCTATGATAATGTCTTGGTCAGCTCTCACTTGACTGACTGGGATTTGAATCTATGTGCAGGGGGCCTGGTTTCTGAATTGTTACTCCAGTTGACATTGCCACAAGAACATTACCTAACACACGTTTTCCTCCCTGCCTCTTTCTACAGATGTTACCTGGTCTGCTGAGTGTTTTCAGCATCTTCTGCTTTCATTTCTGATTACCAGCAACTGGAGAACTTGCTTTTTGTAAGAGTCTTCTCCTTGGACCCTATGTCTCTCTGAATTTCCCCAGAGCTTGGGGAACAGAACACTGCGGGTGGTCTTGCTCACACAGGGATCTGTCTAATAGAATTGTTCAAAGCCCTGATAATCCTGGAAATTACAGGCCTGTTAGTCTTATGTCAGTGGTGGGCAAATTATTGGAAACGGCTCTGAGAGATAGGATTTATGATCACTTGGATTGACACAGTTTGATTCGTGATAGTCAGCATGGATTTGTGAGCGGTAGATCATGCCTCACAAACCTTATTGAATTCTTTGAAGAGGTGACCAAACACGTGGATGAAGGTAGAACGGTAGATGTGGTACACATGGATTTAAGTAAGACGTTTGATAAGGTTCCCCATGGTAGGCTCATGCAGAAGGTAAGGAGGCATGGGATAGGGGGAAATGTGGCAGATTGGATCAGAATTGGCTGACCCTTAGAAGACAAAGGGTGGTAGTGGAGGGAAAATATTCAACACGGTGCTCAGTTACGAGTGGTGTACCACAAGGATCTGTTCTGGGTCCTCTTCTATTTGTGATTTTTGTAAATGATTTGGATGTGGGAGTGGAAGGGTGGATCAGTAATGTTTGTGGACGATACGAAGGTGGGTTGAGTTGTGGATAGTGCGGAGGGCTGTTCTAGGTTACAAAGGGACATTAATAGGATGCAGAGATGGGCTGAGAAGTGGCAGATGGAGTTTAACCCTGAAAAGTGTGAGGTGGTTCATTTTGGAAGGACAAACTTGAAAGCAGAATATAGGGTTAAGGGAAAGATTCAGTGTGGAGGAGCAGAGGGATCTTGGGATTCAGTCCACAGTTCCCTGAAAGCTGCCACCCAGGTGGATAGAGTTGTTAAGAAGGCGTATGGTGTGTTAGCTTTCATTAATAGAGGGATTGAGTTCAAGAGCCGTGAAGTTATGCTCCAGCTATACAAAAGCCTGGTTCGGCCACATCTGGAGTATTGTGTCCAGTTCTGGTCGCCTCATTACAGGAAAGATGTGGAAGCGTTGGAAAAGGTGCAGAGGACATTTACCAGGATGTTGCCTGGAAGGGATGGAAGGTCTTACGAGGAAAGGTTGAGAGAGCTAGGGCTTTTCTCTTTAGAACGACGAAGGATGAGAGGTGACTTGATAGAGGTGTACAAAATGATCAGAGGTATAGATAGAGTAGACAACCAGAGACTTTTTCCTAGGGTGGAGGTAGCTATTACGAGGGGGCATAGTTTTAAAGTGAGTGGAGGTAGATATAGGGAAGACGTCAGGGGTAGGTTCTTTACTCAGAGAGTGGTCGGGGCGTGGAATGCATTGCCAGAGAGGGTAGTGGAGTCGGCCTCATTAGGGGCATTTAAGCGGCTATTAGATAGGCATATGGATGATTGTATAAGGTAGGGGTGGAGGTAAAAGTTCGGCACAACATCGTGGGCCAAGGGCCTGTACTGTACTGTTCTATGTTCTATCTATGTTCTAAGCCATGGGAGGTCCACACTGAGCAGTGAAAAACTGCTCCTGTTGGTGGAAATATTGAAAACCAAAGGACACTAACTGAAAGTGTTTGGGAAAAAGAAGCAGAGATTCTCCTGAGAAGACAGAAGCTCCCTGCAAAATGGATAATTACATGAAGAATCGTTAGCAACTGTGACAGTATAACAATCTCAAATTTGAGGCCCAAAATTCAGCATTTGTGTGCAGTGGTAGTGTCACTACCAGTAAGTCCAAGTCCCAATTCCTGCTCCAGAGGTGTGTAATTACATCTCTGAACAGGTTGGTTCAAAAATATCTTTTTGCTTTGAATCCCAAAGTTGTTTTCAAGTCTCACACCTGGGCTTAAGCATAGGAAAATAAGGCTGATTCTGCAGTTCCACATCTTTTTTTCCTTTATTCATTAATGGGATGAGGGCGTCGCTAGCTGGGCAGTATTTATTACCCATCCCTAATTGCCCAGAGGGCAGTTAAGAGTCAACCACATTGCAGTGGGTCTGGAGTCACATGTAGGCCAGACCAGGTAAGGATGGCAGTTTCCTTCCCTGAAGGACATTAGTGAACCAGATGGGTTTTTCTGACAATCGGCAATGGATTCTTGGTCATCATTAGATTCTTAATTTCAGATATTTTATCAAATTCAAATTCCACCATCTGCCGTGGTGGGATTCAAACCCGGGTCCCCAGAACATTATCTGGGGGTCTCTGGATTAACAGTCCAGCGATTGTCCCAGTAGGCCATCACCTCCCTGCACTACACTGACTGGAGAACTGTCTGCTGTAGAAGATGCAAATCCGAGGCTATGTCTACTCTCAACGTACAACATCTCAGAGGACCATCTGATCAAGAGCATCACTCCCTCCTCCCCACCCTCTGTGTCCAGGCCAATATCAATCCTTCAACCAATATTATAGAAATTGATTCAGAGATAGTAGGAACTGCAGATGCTGGAGAATCCGAGACGAGGTGCAGGGCTGGATGAACACAGCAGGCCAAGCAGCATCATAGGAGCAGAGAGGCTGACGTTTCGGGCCTAGACCCTTCATCAGAAAAGCTCGCAGGGAGAAACGCTTCTGAAGGATCTCAATACCATGAGTGTAGATATTGTCATAGTTGGGTCCAAATTGGGAAGGCTTGAATGTGGATTATAGTCCATTGGGGATGATCTGGTTCCGTAGGCAGGTACTAAGAAAGGTGATGTGGCTGTAGTACCTGGTTTGCTTCAGGACATGGTCGAGCAGTTTCAGGGCCGAAGAGATTACGAGAGAGTTGCAGTGGGAGAGAGATCCCTTGAGGTTTGTCCGGAGGGAGGAGGGTAACTTCTTCAGGCTAGGCATCCTTAGAAGAGGCTTCGCAGTGGGGTTAAAATTGAATCAGAGATAGTAGGAACTGCAGATGCTGGAGAATCCGAGACAACAAGGTGCAGGGCTGGATGAACACAGCAGGCCAAGCAGCATCATAGGAGCAGAGAGGCTGACGTTTCGGGCCTAGACCCTTCATCAGAAAAGGGGGAGGGGAAGGGGGTTTTGAAATAAATAGGGAGAGAGTGGGAGGCGGAT
>NC_063350.1:2626609-2651070 GCF_021869965.1 Rhincodon typus
AGAGGGAGGGTTGGTCATGGGATGAGGCCGGGGGTGGGGAGATTTTGAAACTGGTAAAGTCCACATTGAGACCATTGGGCTGTAGGCTCCTGAGGCAGAATATGAGGTGCTGCTCTTCCAGTTTGCGGGTGGCGTCATTGTGACACTGGAGGAGGCCCAGGATGGACATGTCACCCAGGGAGTGGGAGGGGGAGTTGAAATGGTTCGCGACTGGAAGGTGTTGTCGTTTGTTGTGAACAGAGTGCAGGTGCTCTACAAAATGGCCTCCGAGCCTCCGCTTGGTCTCCCCGATGTAGAGGAGGCCACATCGGGAACAGCAGATGCAGTATACCACATTAGCAGATGTGCAGGTGAACCTCTGTCTGATGTGGAAGGTTTTCTTGGGGCCTGGGATGGGGGTGGTGGGGGTGGGGTGGGGTGGGGGTTGGTATTGTAGGGGCAGGTGTAGCACTTCCTGCAGTTGCAGGGAAAAGTGCCGGGGGTGGTGGGGCTGGTGGGGAGTGTGGAGCGGACAAGGGAGTCATGGAGACAGCAGTCCCTCCGGAAGGCAGATAGGGGTGGGGAGGGAAAAATGTCCTTGGTTGTGGGGTCGGATTGCAGATGGCGGAAGTGTCGGAGGATGATGCGTTGAATACGGAGGTTAATAGGGTGATACGTGAGGACAAGGGGAATTCTGTCATTGTTTTTATTGTGGGGAGGGGGTGTGAGGGCAGAGGTGCAGGAAATGCAAGAAATGCGGTCGAGAGCGTTTGGGATCTGGGATGTCCAGGAGTGGAACGCCCCAACTTGGGAGCAGATACGGCAGAGGCGGAGGAATTGGGAATAGGGGATGGCATTCTTGCAGGAAGATGGGTGAGAGGAGGTGTAGTCCAGGTAGCTGTGGGAGTCAGTGGGCTTGAAATAGATATCTGTTTCAAGGTGGTTACCAGAGATGGAGACAGAGAGGTCCAGGAAGGAGAGAGAGGTATCAGAGATGGTCCAGGTGAACTTGAGGTTGGAGTGAAAGGTGTTCTTAAAATTGATCCCCCACCACTCCCTACCTGCACTCACCTATCACCATCCCACCTACCTTCCCCTCCCCTCCTCTCTCTATTTATTTCAGAGCTCCCTTCCCCCTCCTCCATTTCTGAAGAAGGATCCCGACCCGAAACATCAGCTTTCCTGCTCCTCTGATGCTGCCTGGCCTGCTGTGTTCCTCCAGCTCCATACTGTGTTATCTGTGAGGATGTATAGTCCAGGTAGCTGTTGGAGTCAGTGGTTTATAGTGGATATTAGAGGCCAGTCTATCCCCAGAAATGGAAACAGAGATGGTGGGGAAGGAAAGGGAGGAGTCAGAGAGAGACCAGGTGAAAGTGAGGACAGGGTGGGAATTGGAGGCGAAATCGATAAACTTTTCCATTTCCAGATGAGAGAGGGAAGCAGCGCCGATGATATCATCAATGTATTGGAGAAAGAGTTGTGGGTGGGGACCGAAATAGGACTGGGACAAGGAACGTTCCATGTACTCCATAAAGAGACAGGCATAACTAGGGCCCATGCAGGGACCCATGGCCACCCCTCTGACCTGAAGAAAATGAGAGGTATTAAAAGAAAAGTTGTTGAGGGTGAGGATGAGCTCGGCCAAGCAGAGGAGGGTGGTGGTGGGTGGGGATGGTTCAGTCCATTTTCCAGGAAGAAGCAGAGAGCCCTAAGACTCTCCTGGTGGGGAATGGACGTGTAAAGGGATTGCACATCCATGGTAAAGAGGAGGCGGCTAGAGCCGGTAAACTGGAAATTCTGAAACTGGCATAAAGCGTCAGAGGAATCACGGATGTATGTGTGCAGTGATTGGACCAGGGGAGAGAAGACTGTGTCCAGGTAGGAAGAGATGAGTTCTGTGGGGCACAAGCAGGCTGAAACAATGGGTCTGCCCAGACAGTCCTGTTTGTGGATTTTTGGCAGGATGTAGAAACGAGCTGTGCGGGTCTGGGGGACTATCAGCTTAGAAGCAGTGGGGATGGCGGGGAGATCACCAGGTGAAATGAGGTTAGTGACTGTGATGGATACAATAGCCTGATGTCCCATGGTGGGGTCATGGTCAGAGGGAGATAGGATCTGAGAGCTGGTGCTCAGCTCTGCAATGTTGTGGTCTGTAGATTTCTGTTTTTGTTTTACATTCCCAGTGTCTGCAATTCTTTGTTTTATTCTCTCGAAGTGAACGGTTTATTGCTGATTAGGATCAGGTAGGTCAGCCTTGGGAACCAGATCAGTGATTACCCAGTCTACGTGACTCTAACACAGCAGGCACTTGAGAATTAGCAGGAACCTGTGCTTTTTAATTTGTTAGCCCATTGCATTCCATTTCCACAAGCTTTCAAATTCTGTCCTTCCAGCACAAAATGTGAATATGCGCCTTGGACTGCAAATCTCTGCAACATGGCCAAAACCAAAATTATGTCAGGTTTTGAGAAGCTATTTGGATGTGGGAAGCAAGTGAAGCAGAAAAGGTTTTAAGTGTGTTTATGTGGTTTAGATTGAGCTTTCAGCTAATTTCACTGTAAAAATGCGAATGTGGACCAGGCTCAGCCTGGAGTGAAATGAACAGAACAAGAAGATTTTAACAAACCCTGAAGAAACACCTTTTGTAAATAAGCCTACATATATCTATAAATTATACAACCACACAAATATATCGACATGGCCATTTCCATTTCTGCAATGTCACCAGATTCCACCCTGAATCAACTCATCTGCTGCTGGAATCCACCTTCCCACTCTGGTTATCTTGTGGGGTTGGTCAGCTCAGTTGGCTTCTCAGCTGGTTTGTGATACAGAATAATTACAAACAATGTGGGTTCGATTCCCCCACTGGCTGAGGTTACTACGGAGCACTCTCTTTCTCAATCTCTTCCCTCGCCTGTGGCGTGGTGACTCTCAGGTTAAACCATCATCAGTCATCTCTCTCTCTAATGGGAGAGCAGCCCTCTGGTCTGCGAGGACTGTGGAGACTTACCTTCAGACTCGACTCTTTGAACACACATTGATCAGGAGACCCCATGTAACAAACACCACTCTCTGTAGACGTGATTATAACCACTGGCGACTCCCATTCCTGTAGCGCTCCCTGAGCTCGTTTCCCTTGGCTCCTGCTTTAGTAAGGTCTCGACCTTAAAGGTTTCCAAAGTCCTCTTTGGCACCTCCACCTCTTCCCTATCTCTGGAATCTCCTGCCAAAGCCTCCTGAGGAGCAGCAGCAGAGACTGGAACACCTTGGGAGTTGGGTTCAAAATCCACCACAACAGCTGGTCGACTTCACACTCAAGTGAGTATTAAAACCCAACTGGTTCAGAAAGTGATCTGGGAATGACAGTCAGCCCAAGCTGTAGCAGCATCTGAATCACAAGAATAGAAGTTGCTGGAAAAGCTCAGCAGGTCTGGCAGCATCCCTAAAGAAAAAATCAGAGTTAACATTTTGTGTCGGGTGATGGAAGATAATTTTTTTCTTCACAGATGCTGCCAGACCTGCTGAGCTTTTCCAGCAACTTTTGTTTTTGTTCCCAATTTTACAGCATCTGCAGTTCTTTCGGTTTCTGTTTCACTGATGTCCTTTGGGAAAGAAAATTGTCCCACTCCGGCCAACACCTCATAGAGATTTTACAGCATGGAAAGAGCTCCTTTGGCCCATCATGTCTGTGCCTGTTACCATTTATTTTAATCCCATTTCCCAGCACTCGACCCATAGTCATTGCACTTCAAATATTTATCAAAATGTTAGGTAAGTACCTCCTGCTTCTACCACCCTTTCAGGCAGTGAGTTCCAGTTCACAACCCTCTGGGTGGAAAAAAATGTTTCCTCAAATCCTCTCTAAACCTTCTGCTCCTTACCTTAAACCTGTGGTCCATGGTTATTGACCCCTGTATCGAGTGGAAAGGTTTCTCCCTGTCTGTGCCCCTCAGAACTTTTTATACCTCCACCAGATCCCCCTGCTCTGCTCTAATGAAAACAACCCCAGCCTATCCAGCGTCTCTTCATCGCTGAACCATTCCATCCCAGGCAGCATCCTGGTAAATCTCTCTCTGCACCCCCTCCAGTGCTATCAATGTGACTTCAGGCCCACAATGTGGTTGGCTGAATGCCCCCTGAAATAGCCAAGTGAGTTAATCAGCCACTCAGCTTGTAACTGAAAAGTCAAAAAGGAACAAAACTTGACAGACCAACTCACATCAACTTAGTCACTGCAAAGGACAAGAGGAGACACAGCCCGGTCAAAGCTGAAAACTCCTCCTGACCAATATCTGTGAACTCGTGCCTAAATTGTCCCACAGACTTAGTCAAACCACAGCCTGACATTGTGTGTCAGGTATGATTCCTTGAATATGACTAAGACCAAGACCCAGACACCACAATCACCATCCCTGCGTATGTCCCAGACCCAGCAGAGGAGCGGCACAGTGATCCACAGTTGGGAGGGAGTTGACCTTGGAATCCACAACACTGACCCTAGAGCCCATGATGGCTCATGACATCAAGTTAAACATGGGCAAGTAAACCTCCTGATTATCCCTCACCAACTCACCTTGGATGATGAGTACATACTCTTCCACATTAAGCATCAATTGGAAGGTGGCAAAGACACAGAAAGTACTCTGGGTGGGGGATTTCAATGCCCACAACAAAGAGTGGCTCAGCAGCAGTATAACTGATCGAGCTGGTCGGGCCCTAAAGGACATAGCTGCTAGACTGGGTCTGCGGCAGGTGGTGAAGGAACCAACAAGAGGGAAAAACATACTAGATCTGCCCCTTTTTTAATTCACAAAATGTGGGCATCACTGGCTGGGCCCAGCAATTATTTCCTGTTCCTAGTTGCCCCTTGAGAAGGTGGGGGTGAGCTGCCTTCTTGAACTGCTACAGTCCATGTGCTGTAGGTTGACCCACAATGCCCTTAGGGAGGGAATTCCAGGATTTTGACCCAGCAACAGTGAAGGAACGGCAATATATTTCCAAGTCAGGATGGTGAGTGGCTGCATGGTTAAAGAGGGCAGCTCACTGCACTCTCTTCCAGGGGTAACTAGGGATGAGCAATAATTGCTGGCCCAGCCAGAGACACCTACATCTGATTACATTTTTAAAAATGCTATCAGTGCTCCTCCAATTTAGCTTCTTGAGCACACCTTAGAGACTTTTAAGCGACTCTTGGATAGGCACATGGAGGATAGTAAAATGTAGGGTATGCAGGGTAGACTGATCTTAGTAGGATAATAAGTCGGCACAACATCGTGGCCCAAAGGGCCTGTACTGTGCTGTACTGTTCTGTTCTATGTTCTACATTGGAGTTTAGTCACTTCATTCTAGTCACAGCTTCAGTCTGCAGAGTCTGCCAAAACTGTGTAATAATCTTGCTAGACCACCTTCGATCTCCTTCCTCCTTTCAGACCAAATCTTCAGACTAATATCTGGTTATATGATTCAGTATCTTAATTTGTTTGTTAGTGCTCCTGGGAATTACCTTGGGATATTTTACTCAGTTAAATTTGTTTTTGGCTCTCTCATGGGATGTGGGGGTCGCTGGCTGGGCCAGTATTTATTGACTGTCCCTAGTTGCCCTTGAAAAGGTGGTAGTGAGCTGCCTCCTTGAACTGTTACAGTCCATGTGCTGGAGGTTGACCCACAACACCCTTAGGGAGAGAATTCCAGGATTTTGATCAGCGACATTGAAGGAACAGTGATATATTTCCAAGTCAGGATGGGGAGTGGCTTGGAGGGGAACTTGCAGGGCGTGGCATTCCCCTATATCTGCTGCCCTTGTCCTCCTAGATGGAAGTGGTTGTGGTGCTAAGAATCTAAATACATGTGTAGATTAGGTGGGTTATAGGGGGGAATAGGTCTGGGTGGGATGCTGAGGGTCAGTGTGGACTTGTTGGGCCGAAGGGCCTGTTTCCACACTGTAGGGATTCTATGTAACTACGTTGTATTGAAATATTAAGATCAACTTCTTTCTGATGTCAATTATTAGATTCTGCTGCTCCCTGGTGGTCATCAATTCCTAATGTATAAACTATAGAACCTGCTCAATGCTTTTTTGTGTTTTGACAAGGCAGTACCCGAACAGACTGTTCCACCTCAGTCAGTCCTGAACCTACTCTCTAGAAGGGCCATTGGTACCATGGAGAGTGGAACCTTCCTGTCTCCTGTCACAGGTCATCCAAGGGGGAAATCAGCACCATTCAAAACAAGGATTAAAGATTTCAGTTTCAATCACCTGGCACTGTTTACTGGGGACACAGAACAGCATTGAACAAATGATCAGGGGCTGGGATTAAATGATTTAAAGCAGAGAACGTGCCTGTGGAGAGAGGGTGGAGAATTTCCTTTCTGGAAGTACTCAGGAAGGGGCCCTCTCCAAGTATTGTGAGTCACTGCTGTTCAGCACCTCCTTGTCAGCAGAAACAGTCTGTTAGGGTCAGAAAACCGAGCTGGACTCATTCCAAAAAACCTTGCTCTCTCTCACCGAGCCTCAGCCTGATCCAATACAGCACAACAGATTGTTGGGTCAGCGGGGTGTTGGGTACTGCAGTAAACTGGGGGTTTAAAAGGCCCAAAGAATATGGGAGTTATTCTCACACCATCCTGGAAGTGTTTGTCACTGACATGTTGAGGGGATCTGTTTGGGCTTGGGGAGAAAGTATTATTTTTATTCCTGTAATTGTCCACGTTACAATGAGGAGCATCAATTATGAGAATTGATAAACGGCAGGGCAAGTGGCTTTCATTTTCACAGAAACCAGTCAGAAAGGGGCAAAATTAGAACAGAATTGGATCCGAGCCCAGATCCCTGACCAGTTCTGGACCATTCTCCAACTCTCTAGATCTCTGCGTTCCTCTCTTTCTGACCTCGTGTATCCCAGATTTCCAAAGCTCCACTGTCATTGGCTATCTCTTCACCCAATAGGGGCCCTTCAGAGAACCTTAAACTCTTTGATCACTGTTTTGGTCACTTGTTCAACATGGCTGAGAGTCAACCCAGACAGAAAAATGCAATGAGAGGTGGAGTTGAACTGGAGTTCTGTTTGTAAGTAAACGAGTTGGACTAAAACATCTCAATCACCATTTTTACCGGTTTCTCCACCTGAAAAAACTTGGTTTGATAATTTGCCCAAAGTCCAAGATGGGATGTCTTACTTCATTAGAGGTAAATTCAAATGTGCTGTTGAGGATCAGGGGAAATTATTGCCTCACTTCCCAAACTCTGAAAAGAACATGACTTATAAAGGAGATTAACTGGAGCTTTTCAGATGAGGAAACAATGAGAAGGTTATGCACACATGGCATCAGTCTGTCAGCACCTGGGAAGACAGCTTCACAAACAAGGCCATGTTCTTTCCAACAATGGGATATTTCCAAAACACAAACGCCCCTGTCCTCTGTCACAGAGGGGCAGCCATGGCACAAATTCCACACCAGCACTGTATGACACATCTCCCTTTTTCCGCAACTAACAGATCCGACTTGGTGTTTGAATAGGCTCACCCTTCACTATACACACTTACACTCTCATCCCTTTCTTTTGCTTGTCCCCCTGCTAATCCTTCTCACATTTATGGGGCAATGGAAAATAGGTTTAATTTTATGGGCCAGCTGATAAATGTCTTCCTTGCCGTTGTAACCTCTGGTCATACTTACTGGAGATAGTGATTTTAATTCTCTGAAGAGAATAATTTCTCAGAGCTTGGGGGAAAAAGTATTGAGCAATGTATTGGGAGTGAAGGCAGACAAATCCCCAGGGCCTGATGGCTTGCATCTGAAGATTTTAAAGGACGTGCCAGCAGATACAGTGGATCTATTGGTTTTATATTAATACTCCAAAATATTCCAAAACTCTCCAGATGTGGATAAGGTTCAGATGGATTGGAAAAATACTAACATAACATTCTTATTCAAAAAGTGAGGGAGGTAGAAAGTAGGAAACTATATACCAGTGAGTTTAACATGTGTCATTTGGGAAACTGTTAGAATCCATTACTAAGGAAATAATTACAGGACATTTGGAAAGTCAAAATACAATCCATCATACTTTTATGAAGGGTAAATCATATCTGATGAATTTGCTAGAGTTTTTTGAAGATGTGAAAAGTGGATAATAGGGATCCTGTAGATGTGGTATACCTGGACGTCCAGAAGGCATTTGCTAAGTTGCATTGCACAAAAGGGTTAATAGAGAAGGTAAGATCACAGGGTTAGGGATAATTTATTCGCATGAATCGAGAATTGGCTAACCAACAGAAAGCAGAGTCAGGAGAAACGTGTCTTTCTCTCATCGACAAGATGAAACTAGTAGGTTGCTGCAGGATTCAGTTCTTAGGCCCCAACTATTTACAATCTACTAAAGATTTGGATATAGGAACACGAAGTACTGTAGCCAAATTTGCAGATGACACTAAACTAGGTGGGAAAGTAACTTACAATGAAGAAATAGGAAATTCACAAATGGATATGGGTAGTTTGGATGAATGGGCCAAAATTTGGCTGATGAAATTTAATGTGGATAAGTGTGAGGTCATGCATTTGGGTTAGAGAAATAGAAAGGCAATTTATTACCTAAATGGAGAGAAACTTCAGTGCTTTGATGCAGTGGGATCTGGGGGTTCTTTGCATGAATCACAGAAAACTAGTATGTAGGTATAGCAGGTATTTTGGCATTTATTGCTAAAGGAATAGAGTATAAAAGTAAGGCAGTGTTGCTGTACAATGCTGGTCCCCTTGAGCAAGGATGTAGTTGTATTGGAAGCAGTTCACAGAAGGTTCACTAGATTGATCCCAGATAGGAGGTGTTTGTCTTAAGAAGAGAGATTGAGCAGTTCAGGGAGTTTAGAAGAATGAGAGGAGATCTAATTCAGGATATAAGAGGCTAAAGGGGATTGGCAATAGTAGATGTAGAAAGAATGGTACCTGATGTGGGGCAATCTACAATGAGAGGTTCCACCAGTGCCCCACAAGGCTGCGTACTCAGCCCCATACTATACAGCTTATACACTCAACTGCATGGCCAAATTCCACCCCAACTCCATTCACAAGTTTGCCGATAACACTGCTATTGTAGGTCAGATCTCAAATAATGATAAGATAGAACACAGGATCAAGATTAAGTACTTAGTGGCATGGTGTAAACACAGCAATCTCTCCAAAAACATCAGTAAAATGAAGGAGCTGGTCATTGACTTCAGGAAACAGCATGGAGGGCATGACTCTGTCTGCATAAATGGTGCTGAGGTTCAGATGGTCTAGAGTGTCACGTTCCTGGGAGTGACGATCACCAACAATCTGTCCTGGTCCACCCTTGTTGATGAAATGGTCAAGAAAGCACAACAACACCCATGTCCTTAGGAGGCTAAGGAAATTCAGCATGTCCACAGTGACTCTTACCATATTTTATAGACGCACTATAGAAAGCATTCGATCTGGATGCATCACAGCCTGGTATGGCAACTGCTTTTCTCAAGATCACAAGAAACTACAGAGAGTTGTGAACACAGCCCAGGACATCATACAAACCAGCTTTCCATCCATTGACTCCATCTATACTTCCTGCTGTCTCAGGAAAGCAACCAACATAATCAAAGTCTCCTCCCACCATGGTTATGCTCTCTTCCATTGGGCAGAAGATGGAAAAGTTTGAAAACACATACAAATACACAAGTATGGTCTTTAATGCCAGGTAGTGTAATAGATAAGATTGATGAGTTAATGACATGGATTGATACATGAAATTATGATATTGTTGCCGTTACAGAAACATGGTTAAGGGAAAGGCTGGACTAGCAACTCGACATTCCAGGGTCAAGGAACTTTACGTGAGAAAGACAAGAGTGTAAAAAGGGTGTTGGTGTAGCACTATTAATCAAGAGGAATGGTAGAAATGAACCAGGAAATTACAGACCAGTGAGTCGCATGTCAGTGGTAAGGAAACTGCTGGAGAAAATTCTGAAGGAGTGAATTAATACCCACTTGGAAATGCATGAGTTAATTAGGGATAGTCAACATGGCTTTGTCAGAAAGAGTCCATGCCCAACAAATTATGTGGATGAGGAAAGTTCAATTGATGAAGTTTACATGGATTTTAGCAAAGCTTTTTACAAGGTCCCATATGGGAGACTGACTGAGAAGGATAAAGCACATGGAATGGAGAGAAAATTGGCGAGATGGATCAGAGACAGGTTTATAATAGGACACAAAGGGCAGCAGTAGAAGGCTGTTTGACTGACTGGAAGCTAGTGTCTAACAGTGTACCACAAGGATCAGTACTGGGACCCTTATTGTTCGTTATATACATAAATGATATCGATGAAAATGTGGGAGGAATGTTAAGCAAATTTGCAGATGACACCAAGGTTGGTAGAAGTGGTTAATGATGAAGAAGATGGTTGTAGATTACAGGAAGATGTAGATGGGTTGGTCAGATGGGCAGATCAATGGCAGATGGTACTTAACCCTGATAAGTGCATCACCTCACATTCTGGAAGAAGAAACAAGATGAGGGAGTATTTAATGAAAGGCAGGACACAGAGTAGATTAGAGGAACAGAGTGATCTTGGGGTAATTATTCACAGTTCCCTGAAGTGGGCAAAGCACATGAATAGGATAGTTAGGGCAGCACTTGGGACACTTGCTTTCACAAGTCTTTGCATAGAATATAAGAGCAAGGACCTAATGTTGGAGATGTACAGAGTGTGGGTCAGGCCACAGCTGGAGCAGTGTACAGTTCTGGGGGTCACCTCATTACAGGAAGGATGTGACAGCACCAGAGGGGGTACAGAGGAGGTTCACCAGGATGTTGCCAGGGATTGAGCTGTAAAGGAGAGACTAGCTAGTCCTGGGGTAGTAGGAACTGCAGATGCTGGAGAATCTGAAATAACAAGGTGTAGAGCTGGATGAACACAGCAGGCCAAGCAGCATCAGAGGAGCAGGAAGGCTGACGTTTCGGGCCTAGACCCTTCTTCAGAAAATTTTCTATATACTAGATAGTCCTGGATTGTTTTCCTTAGAGCAGAGAAGACTGAGGGGGGACATGATTGAGGTGTATAAGATTATGAGGGGTAAGGACGGGGTGAATAGAGAGCAGCTGTCCCCCCTGGTTGAGGGGTCAATCACGAGAGAGCATAGTTTTAGGCTAAGGGGCAGGACATTCAGAGGGATTTGGGGAAAAAAAAGGGTATTCACTCAGCAGGTGGTGGGAATCTGGAATGCACTGCCTGGGAAGATAGTGGAGGCTGGAAACCTTACAACCTTTAAAAATATGAACAATTCAAATATCATAACATTTGAGGATGTGGGGCAAATGGAGGAAACTGGGATTAATACACTTTTAGTAGTTTTGTCGGTACAGACTCAATGGGCCGAAGGGCCTTTTCTGCACTGTTCAAATCTAAGATGAAGGTAAGCATGCTGTATGCATTCTTTACCGTCTGATCCACTTATGTTGCCACTTTCAGGGAGCTATGGACTTGTGCCCCAGGTTCCCTCCATATATCAAATGCTCCTCAGAGTCCTAACATTTCCTGTATACTTTCCTTTTGTATTTGACTGACCTCCCAAAATGCATCACCTGACACTTGTCTGGCTCAAACTCCATCTGCCATTTCTCTGCCCAACTTTCCAGCTGATCTTTATCCTGCTGTATCCTTTGGCAACCTTCCTCACTATCCACAACTCCACCAATTTTCATGTCATCTGGAAACTTACTAATCAAAACACCCACATTTTCATCTAAATCATGTATATATATTACCAACAACAGAAGTCACAGTGCTGATCACAGATCTCCAGCCAAAAATCACCCCTTCACAACAATGCAGTCTATTCAGAAGTCTGATAACAGCAGGAAAGAAGCTGTTCTTAAATCTGTTGGTAAGTGTTTTCAAACATTTGTATCGTCCTGCCCAGTGGAAGAGTATAACTGGGGTGGGAGGAGTCTTTGATTATGTCGGTTGCTTTCGCAAGTCACCAGGGAATACAGATGGAGCCACTGGAAGGAAGGCTGGTTCGTTTGATGGACTGGGCTGCATTCACAACTCTTTGTAATTTCTTGCTGTCTTGGGTAGACCAGTTGTCATACCAAGCTGGGGTGCATCTAGATAGGATGCTTTCCATGGTGCATCTATAAAAATTGATAGAATCCCTTGAGGACTTGCTGCATTTCCTTTGCCTCCTGAGGAGGTAGAGGTGTTGGTGTGCTTTCTTGCGGTAATGATGTGAATGGACCAGGACAGATTGTTGGTGATATTTACTTCTAGGAACTTGAAACTCCCCACCTCAGCACCATGGATACAAACAGGCATGTCGTCCACTCCGCTTCCTAAAATCGATAACCAGCTCCTTCCTTTCACTGATATTGAAGCTGAATTGTCGTCTTCACACCATGCCAGGAATCTGTCTCTCTTTGTTCTACTCCGCCTCATTGTTTAAGACCCGATCCACTATGGCAGTGTCATCAGCAAACTTGTAAATGGAGTAAGAGCAGAATTTGGCCACACAGTTGAGTGTAAAGAGAGAGTATAGTAAGGGGCTGAGTACACAGCTTGTGGGATACCGGTGTTGAAGATTATTGTGGAGGAGGTATTGTTGCCTATTCTTACTGATTATGGTCTGCGGGTCAGGAAGTCAAGGATACAATTAGAGTCCTACGGATAGAGTCCTAGGTCTCAGAGTTTGGAGATAAATTTGTTTGGAATTATGGTGTTGAAGGCAGATCTAAAGTCAGACTCCTATTTATTGACATAAGTTTCCTGGTTATCAAGATGTTTTCTCTCTCTCCTTTCTGAAGACCTCCTTTTACTTTGCATTCAAGGTTTTTAATTCCTAATTCAAAAGTTTGTTCCTTTCAATCCTCTGCTTTTTGAACTTTACTTCTAATTCTTTTGACTTTTTTTTAATGATTAAATTGCTTTAACTGCACCTCAATTAGAATCTGTCCCTGATGACTCACACAGGGAAGGTCATGGTGAAATGATAACGTCACTGACCCAGCAATCCAGAACCACAGGCATTATTCTAGGGGCAAGAGTTCAAACACCACAAGAAATGGTGAAGTCTGAATTCAAGAAAAAGCTGAAGTTAAACATTTGTCTAAACATGTTAACACCAATGCCAATTGTCATAAGAAAACCACATCTGGACCCCTAATGTTCCATTTTCCTTTAGGGAAGGAAATCTGCCACCCTTACCTGGTCTGCCTATGTGACTCCAGGCCCACAGCAACATAATTGATTCTTAAGTGGCATCTGAGAAATTAGGGATAGGCAATAAATGCTGAGTCAGCAATGCCCACATCCTGTAAATGAACAAAAAAGAGTGGGAGTCCTGGCTCCCTCTCGCACTTCCATCAATCCCAAATGCCATTCTAATATTTCAACTACCTCCACCAACTTCGTTTTTGCAGGATATATCATTATTAAGCCCTTCACCAATTTTATTAGCTTAGTCCGGGTTAAATCTTGTCAGCCATCTTTATAACGTATCGATGGATGAACACAGCAGGCCAAGCACGTCAGAGGAGCAGGAAAGCTGACGTTTCGGGTCTGGAGCCTTCTTCAGAAAGACCCTTTTCTGAAGAAGGGTCCAGACCCGAAACTTCAGCTTTCCTGCTCCTCTGATGCTGCTTGGCCTGCTGTGTTCATCCAGCTCTACACCTTGTTATCTCAGATTCTCCAGCATCGGCAGTTCCTACTATCTCTTTATAAAGTGTCAGTTGATACTATCATTGCCTGTCCTTTTACCTTTCACCTAGTAGTCATGGTCTCCCACATCCAATCTTGCATTGTCTCCGTCTAAAATTCCCACAGAGCCCCCAGACTTTGTCAGGATACCAATGAGGAGAGAGCTAGAATTCAAACCCCACTATTCCATGAGAAATACCCCAAAATTATCAACATCTTTATAATCATCAAAATAGTCAATTTGTTTCTCTGTATTACTGTTACTTAGAACAAAACGTTATCAAATTTCTTTAATAAACTCAACAATAACTCATTTACTAGAAACAAACTCATCATCTAAACACTTGGCCAAACTACTTAGCAACTAATCTACTAGACAGAATTAATTCTTCCTAATCCCAAATACAGGCATTCATATGCAGGGTGAGATATAATTGCTCTTTGAGGCTGTGTCAAATAGATAAAGATAAGGAAAACACTGAATCAAGAGTTCAAACTACAAGGGTAAAATGAGATTACTTCCTCTCAATTTCTTGACAATGATATCACAGTTTTGAGGAAGGGTCACCGGACTCAATATGTTAACTGATTTCTCTCCACACGTGCTGCCAGTCCTGCTGAGCCTTTCCAGCAATTTCTGCTTTTGCTTTGGATTTCCAGCGTCTGCTGTTCTTTCGGTTTTTATATCACGTTGCAGTAGGCCACAGAATGACAAAAGGCTGTTGTCGTAGCATGTCAGTTAGACAACTCCTATGACCGAATTAACCAGTTGGGCTTTCGGAGTTTGATAGGATTAAAGATATTATTCCCTGGAGCTGAAAAAACTTTATCAACAAGTGGTTTTATTGTCCCTCCTGGCTGTCTCCCATCAACATGAGATCAATCAACATTCTGCTGCCTACATTCTAGCTTGCACCAAGTCCCATTTATTCAGCACCCAGTGTGCCCACTGTCCCTTTGTAAGGCCCAACACCAATTTAAAATTCACCAATTCCTCTGATTTCTCCAATATTGCAACCCGTTATCCACACCACCCCCCACCCCCCAAAGAGATCTCAGTGCTCATGCAACTCTGGCATCTTGAACAACCAATTTTAAACTCACTCCTTCAGCAGTTGTGCCTTCAAAAGCCAAAACCCTAAACTCTGGCATTCATCTCCATTCAACCTCCAACTCTCAATCCTCCTTTAAGATGCTCCTTAAAAATACCTCGAGTACTCCTGAAAGAATAAATTTTGCCAAAGCTTTGGGTCTTGCACTCATCAGGACAATATGCAAGAAATCCCAAACTGAAAGGAAAATGCATTGATACTGCATGGAGAGCCGGGGGACTCCGCCCACTGATTCAGGACTGGGCACTCAGTGTAAAACACACGCCTACAGCAATGAGGTTTCCTGGATTGCTAAGGAAAAAAAAGTGAAAAGTTAGGGATTCTGGGGAGTTTGTCAGGGCAGATGCTGACAGGATATTTCCCTTCACAGGGGCATCTAGAACTGAGGGCACAGTTACAAATAAAAGGGTCTCCCATTTAATATGGAAACTTCTGAGGGCCATCACTCTCTAATTCCCCACCTCCAAAGGGCAGTGGAGGCTGGGCCATGGAATATAATCAAGATGGAGTCTCACAGATTTTCAAACTGGGAAAGAGTCAAGGGAACAGACAGGAGCATGGAGTTGAAGCCACAATCTCATTGAATGGTGAAGCAAGCTCAAGGGATTTACTTCTGCTCCTAGTTCTTATGTAACTTTTTAAAAAGTGGCAGCATTAAATTATGTACGCATTCTTTGCGCCAATCTCAATACATAGGGATTTACAGACACACACAGATACATGATTTTTTTTATTCAGAACCCACAATCATAGTAAAAACAGTTACATTTAAACTAATTGGTCACATTCTACTAAAGATTGTCAGCTTTGGTCAGAATGGGAACCCCTGGCTCAGTCCATTTAGAGAAAGGAAAGGGAAGGTTTTTTTTGGGTGGTGGGGTGGGCTGTGGCAGAGGCAGTGGGGAAGACAAGGGAAAACACCAAATACAGGAAAGACCAACACTTCAGTAACCATTCGTGAGACAATTCCACTCACCCCGTTCCTCCAATAAATTGAGACTCAATATCCAAAAGATCACACTTAATACTTGGAGCTGCTAGGGTTTTGTGAATGAACTTACAGGTCTGTTAAGTGACAGTGCTAAACTTAAAGCAAGCACGCTTTGGCAGGTTCACAAGAAATCGACGGCATGAGACTAAAATTGAACAAATGCACGCTTAGCACAAATTGCACTGAGTGCTGAGCACAGGCCCAAGGCCTGTTAGCCTCCTTAGGCAGGCTGTCTACTTTAGCAAGTGCAGCAATGGAGGAATAGACCAGGCGGCTCCTGTCTCAGTGTTAATGAGATCTCCACGTAACTTTCTGACCATCATTCAAATAGGTTTGATCAGAACAAAGTAGATCAGCACCTGGAGTGTATCTACACAATGGCTGAGTGGCATGACCGCTAGGCTATTACTTCAGACACTCAGGTAATTTTCGGGGGACCATGGCAGATGGTGGAATTTGAATTCAGTTAAAAAAATGTGGAATTAAGAGTCTAATGATGACCATGAAACCACTGCTGACGTCATCAAAGCCCATTTGGTTCACTAATGTTTTTTAGGGAAGGAAACAGTTGTCCTTACCTGGTCTGGCCTACATGCGACTCCAGGCCCACAGAAATGTAGTTGACTCTGAACTGCCCTCTGGGCAATTAGGGATGGATAATAAATACTGGCCTAGCCAGCAACAATCCCATGAATGAACTAAAAAAAAAAATAGGTAACCATTTGGGATTCAATGGGGACTAGATTTCTGGATGAATGAACACTAGGCAATAGATATTGCATTAGCTCTTAACAGGAAGAACAGTGGCAGGAGTTTGGAAACTGTGAAACATCAAGAGCTGCATCCCAACTCATCAGAACAGGATGTTCAAACATTAACTATACCAACATTCCAAACAACCAGCAACATCACTGGCTTGAGATTTAAGAACAGAGACTTAATAGAGTTTTCAATCATTGCAGGGAACCACCCCGAACTTTAACGACACAAAGAAGAGAGTCTGGCTTGGCCTCCCTCACATCTCTGATCTAGGTGTGTCTCGTGCCCACTTTAAATAATTTAATTGCCAAGTAGAGCACAGTGTTAAGGGCAGCAAAGAAATCATTACAATAAACACAGTGTGCATTGGTTGCTGGGTATTGCTTCAGTGTGAAGGTGCAGAGTGTGGGGGGGCTGCAGGCCGTACCATCACCTTGTGAAATGACTGGGTCCAGCCTGCGATACAGTGGGCAATTCACTATGGAATGTAAACAAGGGTGGTCAGCAGCTCTTTAGTGAGTGTTGAACAATAAAAGAGTTTCTGTGCATTTAGGATTGTTGGTGTGGTATTCTTCTGTCTGCTCATTTCAGACTGGTTGCAGTTCAGTGTGTAAAAGCTGCTTTAGGTTAGATGAAGATTGGGAAGACTGATCTAATCATTCTGAAGGTGACAAGGATTTATTCTATTGGCTGTGATCAGAAAACATTCCAGTTTATGAAAGACCAGTTATTGTTAAATGTCCCTGTGGAGTTTAGTAAATACAGTACTTGGCTAATGTAATTCACCAAAATGATACTGAATTTGGAGGAATTACAGCTGATTGCAAACCAAACCAGTTCTGTTATAGACTAAACAAATGCAAGGGGTCAGGGGCTGATCCTACAAACAGATGGGGGAGCTATTGGAGGAGGCCCAGGCAGCTGGAGGCCTCCGGAGGACAATCAAACAGTAACGTTCCAATTATTCACAAAGGCAAACAATTTAATTTTGGCAAATTGAGATCACTTTCCATCTGTTTCCCAAACCCACCCCACCTCAATTTCCTTAGTAGAATATGACCTCTTTGCATGTAATGTTGCATAAAGTATAAAAACTAAAACATTGACAAAAGGGTTTTTTAAAAAAAAATGTCTCCTATCCAATATATTTGACGCAATTTCATAATCCTTAACCTGTCAACATACAAACATTAACCAGTGTCCACTGGCAAATAGAACAAAGAAACAGGCTGCAGCAGAAAACAATCAATGACAGGTCAGAAACTAATAGCCAGAAAATACCAACTCCAGGAAACATGGTTACAGATCACAGCGTCTAAACACATTCAGTGCTTTTTCAAGAACATGTGAGAAAGCATTCTAAAGCTGAATGCCATCAATAGTACCCAGATACTCGATTATTATATATGCAACAGCAATATGTCTATAAAGTGTACGTAGCAGCAAATAAAGCTTTGGAAAGTCAGCTGTGCAAGGCAGCAGAGAATGCATTGAACTGTGAGAGTCAATATTTGTTTTCACAGAGCTCTCGCAGATTCGCAATGATGTGCAACAGAGCAAGCAATCCAGGAAGAAGTGACTTACAAACTACACAACTTAGTTTGGGTGCTGAACACGGTGTGAATCCAGGCAGGACCATACAAACCGGGGGACTCAGTGGCCTTTCAAGCCCAAGGGAAGCCAGGTATTGAAGCCCAACTGGAGTTAAAAGGCAGACAGTACACTAGCACAGAACAGGGATTGGGGAAAGAGATGTGCTTAGATCATGCTCCAAACCAAATTCCTGAACCAAGGAATATAGCCTGATAGGTCACATTGGAAAACAAGCCTTGGAATAGCTTGATTGAGATCTTGGGTAGGTTTCACTTCACCAGCCCCCATGGCACTGGTCAGTAAATGATGATGATTGTAAGTCAGCTCAGGTAGGCTATCAGTGAAGTCACATGGGTGAGAGCATCGCCAACACTCACGAGAACAGTTTACAGACTGAGAACAGGCACTTGCATGTATTTTAAGCCTTGTAGTTCACAAGGGAGGTTTATGGAAAACTGCATTTTAAAATCTGTGTCAAGGTTAAGAGTTTAATAAAAAAAAAAACCTGCAGGACTTGAAAAAGTTGGCAACACTGGGTACACTTGTGTGTGACAGTCACCAGAAGAGATTCTGGTCCCTGATTATAACCAGTTTATATGCACACAGACTGATGAGGGTAGTGGTAATATTATATAGACAGACATAGTGCAGCCCATGTGCCTGGTGAACTGTTACTGGGCTGCCTTCGGGGGATTCAGTGGGGCCAGGTTTCTCATCTTAAAGTAGGATACCAGCTGCTTGGGCACTTCTGCCAGTACCATCTGGGCCAGGGCTTCCTTGGGAGCCTAGGAAAGAAACAGGTAATAAATAAAAATCAGTGTTAACCTTGAGGTAGATAAACACTGGCCTTTACACAGCATCTCACTAGTGCCCACAGTCTCACACAACAAATCACTGTCACTTCAGTGACCTATTAAATTTCACAACCTTCCCGTCAGTGCATGAACAAGGATATGAATTACAAAAAAGTAACTAACAGACAAAATAAGGAATTATTTTCTAAAATTGATACACTTTATCCTTATCTGAAGGAGGATATTCTGGATATGAAGGAGGATTACCAGACTGATTCTTGAGATGACTGGGCTGACTGACTGAACTGAGACACTAAACTGGTTTGGATTATATTCACTGGAGTTTAGAAGAATGAGAGGGAATCTCATAGGAACCTATAAAATTGTAACAGGACCAGACAGGGTCAATGCAGGAAGGATGTTCCAAGTGACTGGGGAGTCCGGAAACTGTTTAAAGATACAATGTTGGACTGGGATGAGGAAACATAGAAGAAGGGGCAGGAGGAGGCATTCAGTCCTTTGAGCCTGCTCCACCATTCATCATGATCATGGCCGATCATCCAACTCAACAGCCTAATCCTGCTTTCTCCCCATAACCTTTGATCCCATTCACCCCCAAGTGCTGTATCTAGTCGCCTCTTGAATACATTCAATGTTTTGACATCAACTACTTCCTGTGGCAATGAATTCCACAGGCTCACCACTCTTTGGGTGAAGAATTGTCTCATCTCCATCCTAAATGGTCTATCCTGAATCCTTATCCTGTGACCCCTGGTTCTGGACACACCCACCATCGGGAACATCCTCCCTGCATCTACCCTGTCCAGTCCTGGTAGAATTGTATAAGTCTCTAGGAGATCTCCCCCTCATTCGTCTGACAATCCTAACCTAGCCAATCTCTCCTCAGACGTCAGACCCACCATCCTCGGAATCAGCCTGGTAAACCTTCGCCGCACTCCCTCGAGAGTAAGAGCATCCTTCCTCAGAAAAGGAGACCAAAACTGCACACAATATTCTAGCTGTGGCTTCACCAAGGCCCTGTACAACTGCAACAACACATCCCTGCTCCTGTATTCGAAACCTCTCGCGATGAAGGCCAACGTACCATTTACCTTCTTTACCGCCTGCTGCACCTGCATGTTTACCTTCAGAGACTGGTGCACAAGGGCACCCAGGTCCCGCTGCACACTCCCCTCTCCCAATTTACAGCCATTCAGGTAGTAATCTGCCTTCTTGTTTTTGCTTCCAACGTGAATAACCTCACATTTATCCACATTATACTGCATCTGCCATTGATTTGCTCACTCACCCAATCTGTCCAGATCATGCTGAAGTATCTCTGCATCTTTGTCACAGTTCACCCTCCCACTCAATTAGGTATCTTCTGCAAATTTGGAGATGTTACATTTTGTTCCTTCATCCAAATCATTAATATACATTGTGAATAGCTGGGGTCCCAGCACTGATCCCTCTGGCACCCCACTAGTTATCGCCTGCCAATTTGAAAAGGAGCCATTAATTCCTACACTTTGTTTCCTCTCTGCCAACCAGTTTTCTATCCATCTCAATACACTTCCCCCAGTCCCATTCACTTCAATCTTGCGCAATAATCTCTTACGCGGGATTTTGTCAAACACTTTCTGAAAGTCCAAATATACTACATCGACTGGCTCCCCCTCGTCTACTCTACCAATTACACCTTCATACAATTCCAACAGATTTGTCAAGCATTTCCCCTTCGTAGATCCATGCTGACTCTGTCTGACCCTGCCACTGCTTTCTATATGCTCCGCTATAAAGTCCTTGATAATGGATTTGAGAATTTTCTTCACTACCGATGTTAGGCTCACCGGTCTATAATTCTCGGTTTCCTCTCTCCCTCCCTTTTTGAATATTGGAGTGATATTAGCCACCCTCCAATCTGCAGGGACTGTTCCACAGTCTATAGAATCCTGGAAGATGACCACCAATGCATCCACTTTTTCTACAGCCACTTCCTTAAGTACTCTGGGGTGTAGATTATCAGGCCCTGGGGATTTATCCACCTTCAATCCTATCAATTTTCCTAGCACCATTTCTCTACTAATATTGATCTCCCTCAATTCTTCCCTCTCACTAAATGTCACAGAAATGTCTACATTCAGAGAGTGGTGAGCCTATGGAATTCTGTGTTACAGAAAGCAAGCTGAGCCAAAACACTGAATGATTTCAAGGAGGAGTTCATAGAATCCCTACAGTGTGGAAACAGGCCCTTCGGCCCAACAAGTCCACACCGACCCACAGAGTATCCCACCCAGACTCATCCCCCTATAACCCACTTAATCTACACATCCCTGAACACTACGGGCAATTTAGCATGGCCAATCCACCTAGCCGGCACATCTTTGGACTGTGGGAGGAAACCGGAGCACCCGGAGGAAACCCACGCAGACACGGGAAGAATGTGCAAACTCCACACAGACAGTCACCTGAGGCTGGAATCGAACCCGGGTCCCTGGCATCGTGAGGCAGCACTACTAACCACTGAGCCACCGTGCTGCCCTTAGTTATAGTTCTTTGGACTAAAGGAATGAGAGAGAGGGTATGAGGAGAAAGTGGGAACAGGCTATAGACATGGATGATTAGCTAGTGGAGCAGGCTCAAATGGCCAAATGGCATCCTCCTGCTCCTATTTTCTATGTTTCTACAGAAAATGGCTAGAAATTGGAACTAACTGCTAACACGAGTAGTTGGTGCAGGCAGCATTGATGTATTTTAGGGGAGACTTGATGAATCTTGGAAGGAGTAGGATTCCAGGGTCTGGTTATTTTGGAAGGGGAGGGGTGAGGCATGGGGGCAGTAATCAGAGTTGGAGGGGGCTGCTGTGGAGCAGCAGCACCAGCAGAGACCACGTGGGCTGAATGGCCTGTTTCTGCACTGAAGACTCAAAGTTGAGTCAGACCTTAGTCTACCCAACGTACAGTGTCTAGCTAATCTAGTCGCAGGAAGCAAGATTCAATATCATGCTCAGTGCAACAACTGCCTTTAAACACAGCAGCCAAGTCGTATGCAGCAAGCTCCCCCGAGTAGTAATACAGTAACAGCCAGACAATTGGATTCATTGATGTGAATAGACAAATAAATATTGGCCAGAACACTGGGCCAATACCTCCCAGATAATTCCCCTGTTCTTCCTTGGAATAGTGCTCTGGAGTATTTTACATCCACCTGATACAGCAGCTGGGGTTTAACTCTAAAATGTGAAAAACTAAACACACAGGAGTCTTATTCGGCCAGTGCAGTCCACGAGCTCTCCAGCTAAATCCACAGCCTAACTCTATGAATGTAGCCCTTTAAAATACAACATCTCCATTTTCGAGTGCTGCTTAAATGCAGGGTGGGCGGCTGCCTCTATCATCCTTCCAGGCGGGGAGTTCCAGACCCACCCACCTCTGAGTGAAAAATTTACTCCTCAACTCAACCTCAAATTTTTCCAATTACACCAAATCTGTTTATGGACCTTGCAGCTAGTGGAAACTGCATGCATTAAGTCCTCATCCAAATCCTTAACATCAAAGGGTCAGCCTGTACCTTGTGGCCCAGCCTTTGGAGTGGAATTTGAAATCACTAACCACTGTCTCCGAGGTGACTGCTACACACCATAGCTGCATGTGAAGACAGTGAAAGCTCAGGCATGTGGTTAGATTCACACAGAAGAGTTCCAGACAGTGATATTCCAGAGGGTGGGACTGAGCCCAGTTTAACACCCAGTCTTTCCTACTTACATTCTGAAACTGTCTGAAGGGCACAAACTGCACAATGTCTCGAGCAACATGCTCCCCAGCCAGTGACTTCAGGACACCATTGTCACCATCAAGGAACTCCATGGCTTTGAAATCCGCGCTGCCAACACCAACTATAATGATGGACATAGGCAACTTTGAGGCTTCAACAATTGCATTCCGCGTCTGGTCCAAGTCAGTAATCTCCCCGTCAGTGATAATCAGCAGGACGTAATATTGCTAAAGGGGGAGGAATCAGAAACAAAGCAAGAGAGATGATGCAAGTACCAAGATCCTAAGAACTTATTCCCCCCAACTATCCCCCCACCCTCAATTTTCCCAGTAAATTTCTTTTAGACAGATGAAGTAAGTTTCACAGGCACCCAAAACTCCACTCCCTTCTCCTAAATGTTCAATAAATGAGCTATTTAACTGCAGAAGACCATGCCTATAGGCAATCACAACTGGTATCGCAAGGCACAAACGTTCCAGAGATGGGTGCAGGGTCAAAAAAAAAATCACTGGATAAAGATGAATAGGCTGGGGCTATTTTCCCTGGAGCGTCGGAGGCTGAGGGATGACCTTATACAGGTTTATAAAATCATGAGGGGCATGGATAGGGTGGATAGTCAAGGTCTTTCTTCTAGGGTAGCGGAGTCCAAAACTAGGGGGCATAGGTTTAACGTAAGAGGGGAAAGATTTAAAAGGGGCCCAAAGGTAACATTTTCATGCAGAGGGTGGTGCGTGTATGGAATGAGCTGCCAGAGGAAGTGGTGGAGGCTGGTACAATTACAACATTTAAAAGACATCTGAATGGGTATATGAATAGGAAAGGTTTAGAGGGATATGGGCCAAATGCTGGCAAACGGGACTAGATTGATATAGGATATCTGGTCGGCATAGATCGAAGTGTCTGTTTCCATGCTGTATATCTTTAAGGGTCTAAGAGCAAACCTTGGCAATGAATAGACGCCCCCCCACCCAACTGCAGGCCCTACGTACTGACAAAAATCCATCCGAGCCCTATTAGTTGCGACTCAGTGGAACGTGGAAAGGACTGATCCATGAATTGAACCATGGAATCTCCCCTTACCCAGGACTGACTGATCTATCGATCAAGGGGTCCATTGTAACAACTCGCCCATGGCTCTTTCAACATCACAAAGCCTGGACCCCTCTTTCATTCAGAAGGGGGAGGGCAGGAGGAATACCAGCACCCCCAATGTCACACACCAGCAGGACTGGAGTCACCTGTAAGCTACACTGAATAAGCAGATTCCCAAAGGATATCGAGAACCAGTTCTTTAATATCAAACCTGACAGGTTTGTGCGACCAGTTTTTCTGACACTGGGCATGAAAATTCAGATTTTTTTGATGGAATTTCACAGAAGTCACTGCAAGATCCAAACTAGTTATGACACGGCCTCACAAAGCGCAGATGATGGGATTAAAAAATATCAAGACCGTAAGCATATTTCCACATAGCAAAAACACTGCCTTGGGAAACATTTAACACGAGCTATCTGGCACCACGTCCCCTCCATAATGCAGCGATGACAGCTTATCTCGACATTGCTGTGGACACAGCCCAGTAAGAGCAGTACAAACTACCAGCCTCTCCCCACCTACCCCTGCCAATCCCTGCAAAAATCTCTCCTGCAAGTTCCCTTTATTCAAGAATTATTGAAGGATGTATGGGGTTTTGCCTGCAATGATCTTGTCCCAGGAACAAATTAAAAATCCAGAGATAGTAGGAACTACA
>NC_063350.1:2651470-2711428 GCF_021869965.1 Rhincodon typus
TTGTTATCTCAGATTAAAAATCCAGTTCTCTTTTATAAAGTTTTTACCAAACTATCTTCCTCTGCCCTGTCAGACAGCATTCCCCAGATCCCAACTCACTGCCTGAAAAACTGATCCCATTTCTCCTACAGTCCCTTGGCCAATTACTTTAAACCTCTCTTTTCCAGTTGCTGACCGTTTCATCAGCAAGTTTCTCTTTATTCACGTGATTTTTAACACAGTGATCAAAACTCCCTCCCTGTGTACTCACCCCAGCAGTGCCTTCCCGGGTAGAAGCTGCAGCAAATCGGGAAACGTGGGTTATAATGGGGCAGAAGTTAGTTGGTCCATAGAGCCTCACGTTGACGATAGCATTTCGATATGCATCAATAATACCCTGTACTCCTGTCAGCACGGGGAGGGGGGAGAGGGGTGAGAGCGAGGGGAGAGAGCGAGAGGGGAGGGAGAGACAGTGTATGTGCAAGAAGGGGAGGGAGACGGGGAGAGACAGATAGACGGAGGTGGGGGCGAGGGAGAGGAATAGAGATAGAGAGTACTGTTACTCAGTCTTGCATAGTACTGCACAAGATGGAAAATCAAACCAAATATTTGGACAAAAATTCAGCATCAAATAAAGAATGGGCCATCATTCTGTCCCCTTGGTGAATCATACCTTTGTTCGACATTGAGGAGATCCTGGGTGATTCATCATTTATTCCACAGGAAATGGAGCATCGATTCACGCTGTGCCACATCCCTTGAACCCCTCCTACAAACAATGTCTCAATGCCCCAGTGTACAGAACCCCAGCCTAAAACCAGGTTCTCATTACTGTAAAGACCATGTCTTTTTATTTTTGTGCTTTTTAAGATTGTGACTGAAATGGGTAAGATGTCTCAATGTGGACTTCACTAGTTTCAAAATCTCCCCACCCCCGGCCTCATCCCATGACCAATCCTCCCTCTCATCCCCGCCTCCTTGACCTGTCTGTCTTCTCTCCAACCTATCCGCTCCTCCCACCTCACTGACCAATCCCCACCACTGCCTACCTGCACTCACCTATCACCATCCCACCTACCTTTCCCCAGCCCCACCCCTCCTCTATTTATTTCAGAGCTCCCTTCCCCATCCCCCATTTCTGAAGGGTCCCAACCCGAAATCAGCTTTCCTGCTGTGCTCCTCCAGCTCCACGCTGTGTTATCTCGGACTCCAGCATCGGCAGTTCTTACTATCTCTGAAATGGGTAAGAATTGTTTTCAAACCGGGTGTTTTAAAGGATTGCTGTACGGTTTGAAAAGTCAGTTACCGACCCTCATGGCAAGCGTTGTTTAAACAGCTGCTGGAGCAAGCAGTAATTGAAGTGGTTGCAGATGAACTGGAGACGAGGGGCTCTGTATTCAGGTGGTGATCTGGCTGGTAATTTCTATTGGTCTATGACTAGTAACCAGTTATTGATGTCAAAGGCCTTTTGCCTACCAACAGTCTTGTGATTGGCTCTTAGGTAAACGAACAAGATATCTGATCACATCTGTCTCAACCAACTCCGGAGCTGTTTCTCTGTTCTCTGCAATCAAAAATCACTTTAAACCTGAAGAAAAACAGTTTATCGTTCCTTCAGCAATTTCTCTAAGCTATGAATTTTTAACTGCTAATTCAGAGACCTTTTATGAATGAATAAACAACCCTGTGCCTCTTGAAAAACAGTGGAGTTGTCCAAAAAGTGAACCTTCAGTAAGAACCAACTTAACAGATCTCGTGAACAAACACTAGGGAATTGTTTTCTCTCTGCCCATATCTTTTTCACCGTGTCTATGTCAGTGTGTGTAAGGGGGTGTTAATAAGCTAATCAGTAATATGTAAAGGTATACAGTCTTGGTGTATAATGGTTTATCTGGAACTAGGTAGCCAATGCTTGCAATAATAGTATTTTTTGAGAATGCAGAAATCAGGTATGTGCTCTCTTTCAACCTGGGTCTGGGACAGAGGGTCTAGAAGAGAGGTGAACTATGGAATTGTGTGCTTTTTAAAATATTCTTTAACTTTTTGATAATTTGATCATTAGCAGGACTTGATTGCCAGTATGTCACTTCTGCGTGATCACCATTGGGTCTACATTTCATTCTACACCATTGGAGGGCAGAGGGGTCTCCATTATTTTGGCTGCTCAGGGTCACGAGTTTCTGCCCAGAGTCTTCACATGACTGAAGAGGTTGATCCTTAAATCTCAGACATCCAGCCATGTGGGTCAGGATGCCCCACGAGGTAGTGGGATCTGGGCAGCAGGATTTGCTTCCTTTTCCTTCCTTCTGTGCTGTCTCTGCCTCATCAGGACTCAAAGTGCGATGCAGCTGGATGATCAAGTTGTTGCCATTCTTAATGACTGCAAGTTCCTCCAAGACAGGGAGAGCTTCAGGGTGTCATTGTAGTGCTTTCTTTTGCCCTCTACTGAATTACCAGCCATTTGAGAGTTGAGAAAACTGGTCTAGGAATTGCTTTCCAGCCACCCAGTCATAGCGCCCAGTCCACCGGAGTTAATTTTACAGGAGTCTTGCCTTAACAGAGCTGGCTTACTGAGGAGGATAGCAGAGTTTGACTGATGGCCCTCCCTGTGAATCTGGGGGATTTGATGAGGGTGTTGCTGATTGTTGGTGCACAGGCCATGTCTCTCAAGAGTATGATGACCACACCAACTCTGTGCAGTAGGATATTTGTTGACTACAAAGACCTCAAAGTCAAACCTTCGCTTCTGTAGTTTGTAGAAGTGCATTTGAGCCAGCGCAGCTGATCTGGGGTTGGATGTCCTTTGCAATAGTGGCTGGAAGGGGTTCAACATATTGGTGGAATATGACTGGCCAGGTGCAAGCTAATGAGGTACCTTTTGGCAACATTTAGGGACAGACCGAATTTCCTGTATACAGAACTGATGAGATTGAAAGTGGCTTGTGAACCTGTGCAAATCTTAGAACTGACCAGGTGGGAAAAGCAGCAAGAGATTCCCAAGGAACAACAAAGTGAGGTCATTCAGCCTCTCAAACAGCGTTTCGATTAAATAATGGCTGATCCACGACTGTACTCCAACCTTTCATGACCACACCACATTCCTGGATACCTTTGGCTGACAAAAAGTTACTACGTTATCCAGGAAACCCAGGAGGCATCACAATATATAATCTCAAACATGAATACAATACAATCCCATCTCAACTCGATGGAACAAATTAGAAGCAACTGGACATTTCATCAGCACTGTAGCAACACTCACAGGAAGGGAAATGTTAAAGCTCTCTTCCAACAACTAATCCCTCACAGTCCAGACCACTCCATGCAGCCACAGTTAGACAGCGTTGTTTGAGTAGAGGCTAGATTCTATGGGCAGACGAAGCATGATTTGTAACTTCAATAATACGCAAATCTCAATGTGCATTAAGAGGGAAGGCTTTCCACTGCATAGCCAGCCATTCAAACTCAATCTCTTCAACTGGCTGTGACCAGGCACATGGGAGGAGACAGTCAGAACATTCCATTTTTCCCAACTGGAAGCAGAACCACTGAGGAGTGGGCACAGGAGAAGAAATAGGCAAGTGCGTCGCTCCAGGATATAGGCTGAACACGTGTAATGCTCTCCCCTTCCAATCTTGGACTTGTTTCACATCTGCTGACATGGTTAACTTCCCACCTCAATCCCGGGGTAACACTCTTACCAACCGACCCTCAAAGCAGCAAGGGAGAACGTGGGGCATGGTGCTGTTGGGTGGGATACATGCAAGGACATTCAAATCCTGCAAGCACGGCACATATTTACCATACAAGGTCAGGCCATTGTAAGATGTGAACGAATTGAAAAATAACTTGAGTACATGAAAAATGTCTAGATCATTGTGTTTTCATTTGCATTTTTGGTATCGAGGCCATTTGCAGGCATGGCAGGTTATATAGGGGCATTCTCAGCAATCTCAAAGCTCTATTTAAACAAATAGGTGTGCACAAATGCCTTGCAATAAAATCGCAGGTAAATCTCATGTGGTATCACCACAATACTGAGGTGGCTATGGATGAAATGAAAGCCAAAGCCAACAGACAAACTTGCCAGTATTAAGCAGGAACACGTACTGAACAAAAATCATTGCACTACACTGGCCTTTCCATGAACCACCAGTGATCTCAGCACATTGATCTACAATAACAGACAGATGGAGAAATTTCCTACCTTGGCAATATGGGTTGTTGGGATTAAAATTCAAGGAAAACTCATGAGAAACCTACAGAAAGCAGGAAACAACAATTAGGTATCAGATTTGAAATGTTCCCCACTGAAATTCTCTCAACCATGCTTTCCCCCAGCACCCAGGTTCACCCCTTCCCATTGGGTCAGCACCCTATACCTACATTACTCAGTGATCAGTCTCACTCCTGGTTCACAGATTAAGTCAGGCCTCAAACACATTACCAGCGAGAGTAATGGAGGCAGGTTTAAATGAAGCATTTAAGAGGGCAGTGGATGATTATTTAGAAACAATGAGTGAAGGTTATGGGGGAGAAAGCAGAAGAATGTCAATAAGTTGTAATGCTGATTTGGAGAGCTGGTGAAGACATGATGGACCCAATGGCCTCCCTCTGTGACTGTATAAGCTGACACAGTCCAAACAGCAGATCACCCTTCAGAAATGATTCAGCAACCCATAACTGTTTAGCCTGAGCTCCACTGGGGAGAGGCAGCTTCCCTGGTGGAAGCTCAAGAATATAACATGGTGGTTAGCTTCAGATTGTTAGATCCATTTCAGAAGAATTTTCAGAGATACTGGGGAATGATGTGCTTCAACATGTCACATGTTGAAGATTTCAGAAAACCAGGAGGGTTTTAGACAACTGCATGCTTTGGTTTTGTGCACTGAGGGAAAAAACAGGCCAAGAAACTTGAAGGTTGCAGACTCAGGAGTAGTCAGACCAGTAAAAGTGGTAAAAGTGTTCATTTTGATACAATTAGGTTACAAGTACACCATGTACAATCTGAACCTTAAAAAATGGTACAGACTCAAATGGGCTGAAGGGTCTCTTCTATATGATTCTGTGATATGCAGCAGAAAATCTATAGCGCATAGAGAATGTAGTTATTATGTTTACAGAGTAAATTCTCTCTTGGTAAATGCATTGCAAAACCATAACAGAAAAGCCATAAACTGAAAACAATATGGGGAAATTTTGTAATGATGCAATGCATAAGACATAACATGACAACCTGTAAACCAGGCCTATGCCTCTCTGCTGCTCTTACCTGCCAGTCAGGAGGAACTTGAGCACCAAACCCAAAAGCAGGAAACAGCTTGTCTCTGTGGACACAGGGAGAACAGTAATGAGGCAGCTGATTCTCATTTCACTAACCCACCAGCCAGCAGTGCCTTGAAAACAAGACAATGAAATAGAGCAAGGAACTTACGTATCGTAATCCTGCACAACCTGTCCGACAGACCAGATGGCAGTCACGTACTCGTTGACTCCATTTGGGCTGATGTAATGCAGCGAGTCTGGAGAGCGGGGATCTCCATTCGATCCTGTGAAATCAACACCGACCTGAGAAAGGGGGAAAATGGTAAAATGGTAAAATACATTCAGTTAAAAGACGCAACCTAATAAACTGAACTCCCAGAAAAACAAAATCTAAAGTCCACTGTGCACATTCTATTTATAAACCTCCTGCTGTTAACAGTCCTACATCCCATATTCGGAATGGGGATTTCCAAAATGAATGTCACGTTATAATGTTACCTTCCCGTCTGTGGCAGTGTTATAGTGTCTCAGCTGTACATCTTCCTATACCCTCCATCAAACCAACTTTCTCTCCTTCCACACTGCTTAGAAATGAATTTGATTTAATGTTCATCATTAAAGTCAAGGAGTGAATAACCTGAGATAAAGTCATATTCTATGACTCAGGCCCTTTGGCCCACCATGTCTATGCCAACTAACACCAAACTACACTGATTCTATTTACCTGTACATAGCCTATAATGTTCTACCAATGGAGATAATGGAGACTAGTATAAATCTGATCCCAAATCTACAATCTATCTATCTATATCCCACTGTATCCTTTGACAATCCTCCTCGCTATCTGCAATTCCGCCAATTTTGGTGTCATCCGTAAACTAACTAACGGGACTACCTACATTTTCTTTCCAATCATTTAAATATATTACAAACAACAAAGGTCCCAGCACTGATTTCTGCAGAACACTGCTAGTTACTGATCTCCATTCTGAAAAGCACCCTTCCACCCCTACTGTCTGCCTTCGATGACCAAGCCAGTTCTGTATCTATCTAGCCAGCTCACCAGGGATCCCATGGGACTCTACCTTTGTACCAGCCTGCTTATCAAATGCTTTACTAAAGTCCATGTAGACAACATCCACTGCATTTCCCTCAATCATTTTTGGCATCCCCTCAAAAAACTCAATCAAGTTGGTGAGCCATGACTTTCCCCTCCCAAACCCATGCTGCCTACCACTAAAAAGATCATTCGCTTTCAAATGTGAATAAATCTTGTCTCTCAGTATCTTCTCCAAAAGTTATCCCACCACTGACGTCAGGCTCACTGGCCTGTAATTACCCAGATTATCTCTGTATCCCTTCTTAAACAAAGGAACAATATTGACCATTCTCCAGTCCTCTGGAACCTCGCCTGAGGCCAAACAGGATGCAAAGATATCTGTAAAGGCCTCAGCTATTTCCTCCCTTGCCTACCCCTGTATCCTGGGACAGATCCCATTTGGCCCTGGGACTTGTCTACCTTAATGCATTTCAAGACACCCAACACTTCCTCTTTCATTATGCTGACACACCTTTCTCTAACCTCAACATCCCTCTCTTTGGTGAATACTGATATAATGTACTCAATAAGGATGTTAACCATTTCCTATAGCTCCATACATAACTACCCTCCTTTGTCCTTCAGTGGGCCTACTCTTTCCATAGCTATCCTCTTGTTCCTAATACGCGCATAAAATGCCTTGCGGTTCTCCTTAACCGTGCTGGCCAAGGACATTTCATTGCCTCTTTTAGCCCTCCTAACTCCCCTTTTGAGTTCCTTCCTATTTCTCTATAACCTTCAAGGACTTTGTCTGTTTTTAGTTGCCTAGACTTTTGGCACGTTTTCTTTTATTTTTGACTAAGCTGACAACTTTCCCTGTTATCCAAGGTTCCCAAATCTTGCCATTCCTGCACTCTAATCAACTGGTCCTAAAAAGACGCCCACATGTCAGATATAGATTTACCCTCAAACAGCTGCTCCCAATCCACGTTCTCCAATTCTTGCTTAATTCGGTTATAGTTGGCCTTCCCCCAATTTAACAGCTTCATCCAAGGTCTACTCTAGTCGTTATCCATAATAGCAAAAAAGTACAGAATTATGGTCACTATTCCCAAAATGCTCCCCCACTGTAACTTTGATTACCTGGCTTAGGCTCATTTTCCAATAGCAGGTCCACTATGACCCACTCTTTCGTTGGACTAGCCAAATACTGCTTCAAAAAACCCCCTGGAAACACCTAACAAATTGCTCCCATTCCAAACTCTTGCACTAAGGGAGTCCCAGTCAATATGGAGAAAGTTAAAAACACTCACCACCAACAATCCTGTTCTTTACATATCTTTCCAGAATCTGACTACATATCTCTTTCCCTATCTGCTACTGGCAGCTGGGAGGTCTGTAATACAATCCCAGCATTGTGATTGTGCCCTTCCTAATCCTGAGCTCTACACAATGCCTTGCTGCAAGATCCCTCCAGAACGTGCTCCCTTAACACAGTTGTGATATGCTCCCTAACCAGTAATGCAACTCCACCACCTCTTTTGCTTTCTGTTTGGTCTCTTCTGAAACATCAATATCCCAGAATGCTGAGCTGCCAATCCTGTCCCTCTTTCAACCATGTCTCTGTGATAGCAACAACATCAGCAACTGTATAATACTCAGAGAGACTGGTTCCCTCATTTAGAAGGTCCACACAATGCATTAGCCATCTTTCTTTACAGACGCTGTCTGTTAGATCAACTGACCAGAAACCACACCAGAAAAACCGCCGCGCAGATATCCCACATGTTCTACTTAGCTTCACCCTCTCATGGCCCAAAGTGTTCCTGACCCTCAACTCATTCCGTCAAGGGAAAAGAAAAACACTTTCCAAATCAAACACTAGAATCAGAAATTTTATGATCCTTTGTTATCAACCTCCTTCAAACCAGAGTAACTTAATTATCTTTTTAAATATAAATTACGACAGCCCAGAATGCAATTATTTTTACATTAATTGCCTGTCTATAGCTCCTGAGGTGGTGGTGGAAGACAGAAGAGGGGTTTGTTGGGTCACTTCAGAGGCAATATAATGACCAGCGTCAGTTTACTCTGTGATGGATCCAGGAGGCAGAGACTAATCACTGATTAGTGTTGGTACATGAAACTGACCCAATGGGCAGGAGTGAAACGAGGAGGAAAGAAAACTATTGTTGAGAGAAAGTCAAAGAGATTTTCAATGCAATTGTTAATTCCCACTTCCTTCAGGTTTTCCAGGAGTTTTCTTTGAATTTGAAACCCATGCTGTCAAGGTAGACAATGAGGGACTGGAGACCCATACAGACTTAGACCAGCTAAGGATAGGCAGGTTTCCTTCCCTGTATGATAAGGTATCAGTGAACCAGACATATTTTGACATCTTCACGGTAACTTTCACTGATAAACATTCCTTTATCCGCAGGCTTTGTCCCACTGAATCACCTTCTGAAACTGCCATGGTAGGAATTGAACTCCTGCTCTCTGGTTTAACTGATGAGATACCCTTTCAAGGGTCTTAGTTTCTGGCCTGCAAACATTACAATAAGAAGTTCTCCAGTACCAACTGCTGTACAAAACTATTAATTTCAGCCTCAAGCTCTGTACGTGGCCTGTGGGATATTACATCGTAGCTACAATGTTAAATCACAACATTATGGGAGAGATTAGGGAGAGCCCACCACCTTAACGCTTTCAAACTCATTCAAATACCATTGAAATTTACTTACTGTGAAATTAATCTGACATCCTCCCATAACGTAATCCAGGAATGAGTATTCAGTTTCTAGCTGTTAAGTAAAACAAGGTGGAATTAGTACAACTTGTGCAAGCTGGTCTCCTGGTACAGCAGGCAGAGACAGAAACTATTCCCTTTGTCATGAACTCCTGGACAGGGGACAGAATTGTACAAAGCTTGGCCGTTGAGGGATGAAATCATTGAGGTACTTCTTTGCATGGAAAACTTAAAAAAAAAAAAGATGCTGAGAGCCAATGAAAAACTACAAGTGAGGCCATCAGATTTTTATTAGAGTGGAGAATCAAGGCGGGGAAAAACACAGTCGAACTAGCAATTAATCAATCTAAATTAACAGCAGAGCAGGTTGAAGGGGCTGAACACCCCCACACCCCCCTACCCTGGAGAGGGTGAACGCCCACCCACAAATCTCCAACCCAACCCCCGGAGGGGCTGAACGGCCTCCCCCTGGACCTGTGCCAGTGCAGACTGATACTGAAGACTAGTAACACTTGAGAATGCAATCAGGGAGCAGTGAGGTTCTAACAAAGAGTAAATTATTCCACAAATTCAGACTCTTCCTGGGAAACTTATTACAGGATTTACATACCTTGCAAGATTGAACTCGAATAACGCCAGAATTCTTATAGCTCTTCTTCTTCTTTTTCTTCTCTGGGTTAATGCATTCAAACTCAATCTTCGGGAGAAGAACACACCAATCAGGAAATGGCGCATTGCACAATCACACATTTAAATTGTTCGCTCCTGACCTTGACCCCAGTCCAATCATCCGTCTTCCTTGGACTAGATACAGTAACAAGCTTTCCATCTAATTCACTGACCACCTATAGACCCCCAATGTCTTCACCTCACTTCTGTGTTGATGACCTTTTCCACAATGTCTCTTGTCTCCCTGCTATAGGAAGGATGTTGTGGAACTTGAAAACGTCCAGAAAAGATTTCCAAGGATGTTGCTGGGGTTGGAGGGTTTGATGTATAGGGAGAGGCTGAATAGGCTGGGGCTATTTTCCCTGGAGTGCCGGAGGCTGAGGGGTGACCTTACAGAGGTTTATAAAATTATGAGGGGCACGGATAGGGTGAATTGCCAAGGTTTTCTTCCCAGGGTGGGGGATTCCAAAACTGAAGGGCATAAGTTTACAGTGAGAGGGGAAAGATTTAAAAGGGACCTGAGGGCAACTTTTTCATGCAGAGGGTGGTGTGTGTATGCGATGAGCTGCCAGAGGAAGTGGAGGAGGCTGGTATAATTACAACATTTAAAAGGCATCTCGATAGGTATATAAATAGGAAGGGTTTAGAGGGATACGGGTCAAATGATGGCAAATGGGACTAGATTTATTTAGGATGTCTGGTCAGCATGGACAAGTTGGAGTGAAGGGTCTGTTTCCATGCTGCATATCTCTGACTCTTATCCATTCTTCACCAGGGATCAGACCAGTGGATCTCCTACTTTCTCTTCCTATAACAGTCTGCAGGCTTTGAAAGCCCTAGTTTGGCACCATCCGTGTTTCTTTAATAGGTAGAATATTCTATTTCAGTCATGTCAAAATTCCCTTAAAAACCAAGTGTGAATCTCCAAATCCCTACAGTTTGTTTTCCTCCTTGGTTTCTCCAATGCCTCCTCTTGGACTGAGACTGGACTCATCGCCACTAAACCCTGTGCTCAATTGGGCAGTGCTTCTTTCTGTGGATCTGTATCCACTGTGACTAACCCGACCTCCATCTAATGCAGGGTCATCACAACCAACAGAGGAAGGGGACGGGGAGGGAAAGAGGAAGCAAGGGAGAAAGAAAAGACATGAAAAAGAGCAAGAGTGTGGGAAGGTACAAACAAAATCAAATTTACAGGATGGACAAGCTAATTTCACTTGAGCAGCAAACAACACAGCACAGAACAGGGTCTGCGAAGGTTTGAAATAAAAAAAACATATGCCACCTCACGTAAAGATTTCAGAGAGAAATTAAGAAGGTTCTCACCGGATTCCCTGTTTCCACTTGCTGTAGATTAGACAAGTTAGTTTCAAAAAGGCCTATCAGATCATGAGAGCCATCACCATCATAGTCAGAGCAGGTCACCTACAGGGAAGAGAGGACAGCCAAGACAGAGAGTTAGAGAGGGGCTCACCACTTGGTCCTTTGCTTCCAACAGTTTCTGAGCAGGAGCTGTGAACTCGCCTATCAGATCGGAGCCTGTGCTTTCATCCTTATCGTTAATAGCCACCTGACATCAAACAAACACACAGTGAGTGCCGAGTGAACAGGCTCGGAGTGGGGGGTCACAGTGATGACGAAGCCATCCTTTTCGAAAAGGGATAAAGCATCTTCACAACTGACCCCATGAGGACACACTCCCCAGCCAAGTGAAGGGGAGGGGCAAGGGGCATTTGAGATCCACAGCCCTCTGTCATCATCCTCTTGGTGTGCAAACCTGAACAAAGACTGGTGAAAAGCTTATGAATTGTGCGAGCGTCACAGCTAAACACTGTCCTATCTCCATCCAACATCCACACAGTTTTCAGTACAAGTCCGTGGAGTGAAAGTGGTGAGCAGTTGCTGCTTTTCCACCTCACTCCCTCCAACCCCAAGCCCCTTCTCTGTCAAAGGGAACCAGGATTGATCGGAAAATCCCACAAGAGCAGGTAAGCAGGACAGACAGAATGGGGGTGCAAAATGACCGTGGACAGCGCACTAACCAATAGAGTTGCTTGAAGAGAGATCTTGTGTAACCAGGTGATGCAGGCAGAGCAGAAGAAATAGGAGCAATAGACCATTCGGCCCATTGAGCCTGCTCTGCCATTCAATACAATCTTGGCTGATCTTGGGCTTTAATTTCACTTTCCTACTCCCTCGCAACATCAACTGATTTCCTGAAAGACCAAACCTCTGTCTATTCTAGCCTTAAATATATCCAATAATGGAGCATCTGGAGTACAGAATGAGAGAGATTCGCAACTCATTGAGTGAAGAAACTTCTCATCGCAGTCCTAAATGAATCTGAAGCCTGAGCCCAATGATCTGGATTTCCTGCCCACTGCAAATAATATCCCAGCACTTACCCTTTCAGAATTTCAATCCCCACTTACTACATTGCTCTGCCCCTCTCTGTATATCACTGCCCAGAACCACAAAAAAGGACATCTAGTGCATAGCCAGCTCCAACAGGAACGAACAGAGGTGCTGGGGGCAGGTTGGTGGTTTTATGCCTGAGGTTCAGGTAACTGTTCAAATAAACCAAGCTTCAAACAGGTTTAAATATGCACCAATCCAGAGTCTCTTTGATGTGTAACCTGAGCCAAGGCAAGGGGATGGCATGAAAGTACAAATGCTTTCACTGTGTGTTGGAACAAGTTTGAGGGGCTGAATGGCTTCCTCTTGCTCCTTTGGCTCGAAGCATGAAACAGCCAAGGAATTGGGCAAACCTAGGAGAGCATAAAGTCACATTACTAAACTGGATGCATTAACCATTCAGGAAATGAAATCCTCCAGTTACAGCTCCACTCAAGTGTCTGCTTCCTGCTGACCAGTTCCCCAGTCACCTGGCACAGGTATCATCCACAGAAATTCCTGTACTGCTTAAGGGATCAGCTCACAAACAGAACAACCTGGAAATCTAGGGAACAGTCCACAGAAAAGGACTCAACAACTGTACCTTAATGGGCTTCTGCAAATCTCCATTACACAGCGACTGCAAAGAGACTGAGAATGGCTTCCAATTCGGATTCAGGTTGTTCTTAATAACCTGCAACCAACAAACAGTAGAGGAAGAGAATGCTGTTAAAACACGAGAATCATAATTGGCATCCTTTCCTGCAAGAAACCACAAGTAACTTTTGTTGAATCATAGAATGTACAGGACAGGAGGCCTCTCAACCTGTTGTGTCTGTGCCAGCTCTTGGAAGAGCTACCCATTACTCAGAGATAGTAGGAACTGCCGATGCTGGAGTCTGAGATAACGAGGTATGGAGCTGGATGAACACAGCAGGCCAAGCAGCATCAGAGGAACAGGAAAGCTAACATTTCGGGTCTGGACCCTTCTTCAGAAATGACCCATTACTGCTCCTCTTTCCTCAGTCCTAAAAGTAAATACCCCTCAAATTTTCATCCAAATCCCTTTCGAAAGGTGCTGTTAAGTCTGCAGGGGGTGCACTCCAGATCAGAACTGAGTATAAAAACATCCACTTCCTGTTCTTCTGTCAGTTAGTTTGTAACTGTACCTTCATATTACCTGTGAATAGAAATAGTATTTCCCTAATGACTTGTTTAACTCCACTCTTTACTTCCAGGCTCTCTCTCCCCATAAACTTTCCTGCTCCAGAGAGAACAGTTCCATCTTCACTACATCCACATAACTCGAGACTCATCCTTTTTACTGGTCGGTCCATTTCTGTGCTGTAACTTCTATGTAGCATTTGCAGGGACAGTCAGGAGGGCCCTGAAGCTGAACTTTAACTAACTGGCAGAACTGGAATTTCTGGCTTTCACTGGCAACGACTCCAGTGACTTCTCAAACCACAGTGCTCACTCCGAGCTGCAGCTCTGTAGGTAAATATATTGGCAAATCACAGAAAGGTGCGAGAGAAACAGGGTTATATTTGTAAAGGATTTCAACTTTGCTAACATTAACTGGGATTGCCTCAGTGTGAAAGGATCAGACAGGTTGACATTTTTGAAGTGCATCCAGGAGAGTTGTTTGTCCCAGAAAGCCTGACTAGAGATGGGGGCAGTGCGAGGCTTAATCCTAGTCAAGTGGTTGAAATTTCATTGGGATAGTAACCATAACTCTAAGTTTCAAAGTCCTTATGAAATAATATAGGGATATGCAGAGTGAAGTTTCTAAACTAGGGAAAGGCAATTTCAATATCATTAGACAGGATCTGGCAAGTAGACTGGGAGCAGCTACTTGCAAGTAAGTCTAAATTTGGAAACAGAGTCATTTAGAAGTATTATGGTCAGAATTCAGGGCCACTGTGTTGCTCTAAAGACCAAGGGCAGCAAATCCAGGAAACCCTGGATGTCCACAGATATCAAGAGTTTGATTAAAAGAAAAGGGAGCATATGTCAAGTACTGCACATTTAAAATCAGCGGAGGCTTTTCAAAAAGTATTGTGTAGGAGATTGCTTTAAAAAAGAAATTAGGAGGATAAAGATGGGCCACAAAAATATCTGGCAGGTAGGATCAAGGAGAACTTCAAGGCTTTTTAATCAGTATACTGGGCGGCACGGTGACGCAGTGGTTAGCACTGCTGCCTCACAGCGGCAGGGACCCAGGTTCAATTCCAGCTTCGGACGACTGTCTGTGTGGAGTTTGCACACTGTGTCTGTGGGTTTCCTCCAGGTGCTCCGGTTTCCTCCCACAGTCCAAAGATGTGCAGGCTAGGTGGATCTGGGTGGGATGCTCTTTGGGTGGTTGGTATGGACTTGATAGGATGAATGGTCTGCTTCCACACTGTATGGATTCTATGACAACGCAGTGCGGAGCTGGAGAAACACAGCAGGCCAGACAGCATCAGAGGAGCAGGAACGTTGATGTTTTGCATTAGCACCCTTTCTTCAGAAAATCTGTAGAAGAGTCGGACCCGAAACGTCAACTTTCCTACTCCTCTGATGCTGCCTGGCCTGCTGTGTTCCTCCAGCTCCGCACTGCGTTATCTTCGACTCCAGCGTCTGCAGTTCTTGCAATCTCCAAATACGGATTCTATGATTCTTTTAAGGAGTAAGAGATTTACCAGGGAAAGAGTGGGACCTATTACGGACCAAAGGGGCAATCTGTGCACAGAGCCAGAGGACATGAGTGAGGTCTCAAATGAATATTTCTCATCTGTATTCACAAAGTGGAAAGACATTGAAGCCAGGGGTTTCAGTTGGGATGGGGAGGTTCTAGAACACGTTAAAATTAAGGAGTAGGACGTATAAGATATTTTAGCAGACATACAGGTACACAAAGCCCCAGAGCCTGATGTATCCCAGGCTGCTATGGGAGGCAAGACAGGAGATCGCTGGGGCCCTGGTAGAGGTATTTAATACTGCAATGTTCACAGGTAAAGTGGCCATTGGGTGCAGGCAGTGTTGGTTGGAGATCTGTTAATGACAGTCACAGACAGAAGATTGTCAGAATCTTTTCCCCATGGCAGACATGTCTAAGACCAGAGGACATTAGGTTAAGTTGAAGAGTGAGTGGTTTAAGAGGAGAGCTAAAGAAAAAAAAACTTTTCACCACAGGGTGACAGAAATATGGAACATGCTGCAACATTTAAGAAGCATTTGGATGAGCAATTAAAATGTCAGGGTGTAGTATGTTATGGACCAAGTGCAGATAAACAGGATTAGTGTCATTTGGTGTTTGTCAGTTGGCATTATCATAGTGGGCTGAAGGGCCTGTTTCCATGCTGTCTGATTCTATGACTTTTGAACTTTGACTCTCCAAGACAGCAACCCAAAAAAGCCTACCTGGACTAGTTTCTCAGCAAGTCAAATGAATTTGCTGAAAACACGGAGCAAAGCCATGTAAACAAAACAAAGTCACACCACTAACCACTGCAGAACACACTCGCGCTGCCAGAAATGACCATGGCATTATTTTCAAGCACTCACCCAAAACTCTCATCAGCATTCAAGTGAAAGGCAGTTTTTCAGACCATTTTAACACAATAGAATGCTCATCTATATGTATATATTTATAGACAAAACACATACTATATACAATTATCTATAATACGTAGTGGAAGGGAAAATTGAAGGGCTATGGGAAACAGTGTGGGTCAACTCACTCTCAAAGTGTCAGCATAGGCAGTCTTAGCTAACTAGCCTGCATTAATCTGTAAGGCTTTGTAACATGAGGAACATTACAGGCTGTGTCAGTTAGATTAAAAAATTATTACCTCTGATCGGTAAGCTAGTTGCCATTTGTCACCATCTCCTTGCCTGTAGAGCTCCAGAAATGGATCTGATTTCCCCATGAAATCCTTTGAAAGGCAAAAAGAAAATCAAGTTCACCAAATAAAACACACTAATTAGCTTCCATATTCAAATTTTACTGAGACCCCACCCATGAGTGACAACAGTTACATATCATCTACAAGATACACTGAAACAACTTACCTACGCTCTTACAACAGCACACTCAAAAGCCATGACTACTACCACCTAGAAGGGACCATATATTTTTTCTTTTGGACTTTGTAAGGAAATTGAAGTTTGGCACCTGCTGAATAGCCGTGATGCCAAGAGGGTTTTGCAGCTTGGAAAAATCATGTGGAGTACATTTTTAGCTGTGCAAGACAAGGCTGCTTTTCAAAGCAGACAGATTGTTATTTTGAAACTTAATGTCATCAAGAGATAAGACCACCTAAAGACAGCCCTCAGATTGGTTGAGCAAGGTTTCTGAGCGAGTAACCAATAGGCTTTTCTCTGTGTCTGAAGTTAATAATTAACTTGCAAGTATTACTGTAACATGGCAATTAATTAGCTTTTGAAACCTGGCTGTTGAGTGAATGGATTTAGTGCATTACTAAATTGTGTTTTGTTTAGATTGTTTTGTGAACCAGCCTGGTAAATAACAGAGCCTCAAAGGTATGAGTGTGTGTTCTGGAATCTGTTTTTATTTAAGCTTAAAGGAAATGCTCGTAGCTGAGGGGGAGTGACTTCTAGTTTCACTGGCATGAAGGGGGGTTGATGCCAGGGTCATTTCAGCCATGATCTCATTGGATGGCAGAGCAAGCTCGAGGAGCTGAATAGCCTACTCCTGCTCTTATTTCTTACGATCTGATGTTTAACTTGGAGTCCTGTGAAGTTCATCAAACTGGATGGTTGTATGCAACAGTGCCCCTGAGAAGGGACTGACAGATACAATTATTTTGAAGTGAACAGGCAGTGTTAGTCCCAGAGCAGAAGTGTTAAGATAAAAACCCTGCAGAAGTTACTTAAAGCTGAGTCCAGTGAAGCTCAGGTGTGTGGTCACTCCAAGAAGCAGCTATTGCGGTTAAGAGTCCCATAAGGTGAAGTCACAAGCAACTGAAACTTACCGAGATCTTAGGGACAGTTGCAAGTATCATACAAATGGCATTTTGGAAAATGTTCCAGGGTGTGTTTTGGGTATTATATGAAATCTGTTTTGTTTCATTTCAATTTGTAAAAAATGTTTTGGGATGACTTTTACTGCATGTTTAAAATATTTGTACTTGAATTACAAGTTGATAGTTTGGATTATTCTATTTTACCTACATCCCTTTTGTAATATAGTTCCATTTTGTTGTGAAGGCAAAATCTGCAGCATTTCATGTCTGTTTTCTTAAGAGAACAATTCATTGAAACCAAAACAAATGAACACATGATCAATGAAGTCAAGTTCCTGTCTGGGATCTGACTATCCGATGGATATTAGCTGGGATCATAACAGTGACAATACATTGATTCATTTTCCATTAATGATGCAACCTGGTCTGAACTGCTTTTGTCCTGACTAGTGGTCAGTCAGGTAAACTGGTCTTGTGAAACAACGGAGCATGATTATGAATGCACGCCTTCCAGTTAAGATGTGATTCAAAGAAACAAAACAGCTTTTGTATAATACTCAAAACACAGTCTGGGAACTTCCTTCCCAAAAGCACTGTGGGCATCTCCGTACAAATGGTTTCAACTGTTCAATGTGACGAATCACCACCATCACCTTCTCAAGGAGAATTAGAAATGGGCAGTAAATATGACACCCACATCTCATGAAAGGAAACAACCTTAGGGAAGAGACCATTTGTGTTCAGAATGGGATCATTCAGCTCAGGGTTGAATTTATACTCAGTCCCCATCAGTAATCCAGTGGACTAAAATATGTCCTGCAGTGCGACAGGAAATAGGTCTGGAAGGATCCTACTGTCATTTATCAGGTCGACCAGGAAGGTGGGAGAACATCAATACATGATTCTCCCATTGTCCATTCATTGTTCTCAGGGCACACACAGAATACAGTCATCAATTACAATCACATATTACACAGAACCATGTATTTTAAACTTGTCTCTTCGAGTAGCTGCAACTGATAATTCCAAAACAAATGTTCAACAGTGTTCAGCACCTTGTTCTCCAGGTTTCTTGCTTCCAGTTGTAGAACTGCAGTGCGTTTATCCCGGATCTCCTCAGCTATTACCTGAGCACAGAAACAAAATGAATCACACCAGAATTGAAAACTCAAAGACTCAACGGGATCTTGCAGGATGTTCTAAGCTCTGCCAGGAGTTTATTCAGAATATCCAATGATGCATGCAACACTTAGACAGGTCCATCACAGCGTTAGGTAGAGTAAAGCTCCTCCACACTGTATCTAACCCCATGTCGTCTCTGTCCTGGAAGTGTTTGATTGGGACAGTGTAAAGCTTCCTCTACACGGTCTCAAAAAACATGTTGCGTTTAACCTCAACAGCATTATTAAGTTGTTTCATCTCCCACATCTTGGATTGCAGGTTCAGTTTATGTTGCAAGCTGATTCTTTTCAGGAATTAGATTTTAAGAGAGCACACACCTTTGAACTTTCACCCTTTTAGTTTAAGCCGAGTCGAATCTCGTTCCAGAAGTAATATGTTAAACACACTCACTATCTGATCTTTTAAGGTTAAAGACCTAGCTCACGTAACCACTACTGTCGCAAAGTTGGGTAACGTACTTGTGGATTGAAAGGCAGGAAGTTAGAATTTGGTGTTTATTAAGTGCTGGGGCTTTTGGGGATGGTGGGGGAGGGGGGAGAAGGATTGCATCGTCCCTTTGAAAGATCATGTGCTTTATTTGTGCTTAGAGATTTAAAATGGATTACTGTGAGCAGCAGTTTCAAAGTTTGCAAATACAGAGAGAGCACCTGAATAGAAACATTTGTATTGAAAGGCTGTACAGTTAGCAGGCCAAACAGCAGCTTTACCAAGACAACAGGCTTTTAAATTTAGCCAATTTGAACCAAACACTTAGATACCAAAAACCTATTAAATTTAAATCTGATTTAAATCTGGCAACATAGGACCAATCCTATTATAATAACTATTGATATGTCATCAAAAGTACGAAAAGAAGGGGGCAGTCGGACACACAGCCCAGCGCTAGCTACCATCCACCAGAGCTAACAGCCCTCAGCTCTCTTGCCTCACAGCCTCCTCTATGTCTTAGAGAAAGCACCATATAAATAACAACGGTACCAATGGCACAACTAGTTAATATTCCTGACAGAAGAATTGACTGAGAAGGCACAGAACATTCCGGAAGACACGTAACCTGGCTGTAATTTCAACTGACTAAATTCTTTTTATGTAAGTGGGTCTTGTAATTATTGGCACAGCAAGAATTTATTCAGTTTGTTAATAGTTTCGTTAATTTGTTCACTGTTAGAGTTAGATAACTCAATTGTTACTTGTTGATTTTAAAGTGAGTCTCAGACATTTATTTTATTTAACTGTTGGAACTTGCTGAAAATCAGGTTGCACACTTTTCACACCCCTTTTACAGTTTATAGGGGGAGATGCTCCTGTTTGAGTGTTTCAGTTTTAGTCTTTGGAGGTTGGCGGGGAAGAGGTGGTCAACCTCTGCTTTATAACACTACAAATGGAATTATAATCAAATTGATAAGATTATATTATTTGAATGTTTATACAGTTAAAAAGAATGTAAAGGCTTTAAAATATATTACGTATTAACTCAAGATAACGCACTGATTCAACAGATTATTCTGCAGGTAAAATAATACAAGAGAATTGCAGCTTCCACACTTCGATCCAACTATCCTCGCTGCAGCAAGTGCCCCGTGCCCCATCCCCCATCTACACAGAATAAAAGAACAGCAAAGACCTACAGAACCTGAAGCACACATGGATATACTCTACATCAGTAGAAGGCAAGGCAAAAGGTTGTTGGGGTGGGGGTTAACTTACAGTTATGTTTCCTTTTCCAGCCAGCTTCCCTTTCTTCAATTGCAGAGGGCGAGTGAATGTCTTACTAGAGACAATCTGGAAGGTACAGGAAAAGGGTGAGTGGAATAGACAATGCACCAATCCCAAACTAATCCCAAAACCTGAGTTCTGAGGAAGGGTCAAAATGGTAGAACGGAAGAACCCAAAACGGTAACTCCTTCACAGATGCTGCCAGACCTGCTGAACTTTTCCAGCAACTTCTGTTATTTTTTTTAATCCCATCATCTCGCTCCCCCACTCCCCCCCAATAACCCTGCACCAACCACAAACTAACCGCACTGTCTCACTCTCTGCCCTTAGCCCTATATTCATTCCAAACTAATCCCTCAGTTCCACACTTTCCCCATAGCTCTCAACTCCTGATGAGTCAGAAAATAACAGCTAACAATTCATCATAAAATTCTGTAGTGCTATCACCAAGTTTGGGAACATGAGTGGTGAGGATGTCAAAAAGTCTACAGAGAGACATAGATAGGTTAGATGGGGGCAGAAATGCAGCTGGAGTATAAGTGTATGGGAACGAGATCATTCAGTTTTGCAGGAAGGATTGAGAAGCTGAATATTATTTAAATAGAGAAAGACTGCAGAAAGCTACAGCACTGAGGGATAGAGTCCTCATCCATGAATCACAAACAAACCGGACTCCAAATTCAGCAGGTTATAGGGAAGGCAAATAGAATATTGGCCTTTATTTCAAAAGAAAGGCCGTGTAAAAGTAGGGAGGTTTTGTTAAAACTATATAAGGCACTAATCAGGCCACAGCTGGAAAACTGTGAACAGCTTGGATTGTCTTATCTAAGGAAAGGTATACTGGGCATTGGGGACAATCCAGAGATGGTTCATTAGGTTGATCCTGCCTCTGGAGGGATTCCCTTATCGACTGAGCGGGTGGGTAGTTTGGACTTGTATACATTGGAGTTCAGAAAAGTGAGTGGAGATTTTAAGGAAACATAAGCTTCTTAGAGAACTTGATAGGGTTGATGTAGAGACGTTGCTGTCCCTTACAGTGTCCAGGATCAGGCAGCACCTCAGAATAAGGGGCTACACATTTAAGACAGATAAGGATGAATTTCTTCTCTCAGAGGGCAGTGAATCTGTGGAATTCTTTACTGCAGAGGGCTGTTTAGGCTGGGTCATTAAGTATATTCAAGGCTAAGACAAACAGATTTTTAACCAGAGAGGAAATTAAGGGTTATGGGGGAAAGGCAGGGAAGGGGAGATGCGGGTTATCACAGAGACAGACCTGCTGAGATTTACCACATACAAGTGATGGAAGAGGGGGAAGTAAAAGCAGGTTACCTGCAGGTAAATGAGTCAAACACACAAAGATGTTCACCTGGCCCAGTGTACACTCAACGCCTCCCAGATAGTCATCATCGCTCAGATTTGTGGATTTATTGTCGATATCGTAAATGCCAAACTTCAGCTTCTGCACGCGCTCAAAGAAATAATCCACTTCCAGCTTCTTGGCAAACTGGGGACTCTGGCAGTTTTTAACCCTCTCAGTTCGGTCCAGCTGTGTGGCAGAGACCAATGGAGTCAGTCATGTTCAATTTGTCACAATGGCCAAATTAGCAAGCCTGTCCCACTGAGATGCTGCAATGTGCTTTGCTCAGTGAGAAGCCTTGGTTCAGAGGGTAGCTTGTTCATCTGTCAGAAAGCCCTCCAGCTCCCACTGAGCGCTGGCCGTCCCCAAACAGCATGGAGAGAGCACAGTGCTGGAGGAGGTGTTATCTTGCATTAGACATTAAATCAAAGCCTCTTCCACCCTCACAGATGAATTTGAAAGATCCCAATACATATTAGAGCAGCACAGGAATTTTCTCTGATGTCTTTAGCACTTTAACCTCCAAACATTTTCTAAATACTAATGATTTAGTCCTGTATTTAATTTCTATCTGTAGGAGCTTGCTGTGCATAAATTAGCTGCATGTTTCCAAATTTTCAACGGTAAATAATTGTAAAGTGCTTCAGGACATCAGAGATGTCAAAATTGATGAATAAACACACGGTAGATGAATTGGATAAGCATTTTGCATTGGTTTTCACTCTAGAAGATACAAGTAACATCCCAGAAATTGAAACCAGGAAGTGGAAGAGACTGAGGAAAATATCACCAGGGAAGTGGTACTGCGTAAATAAAGGCAATCGGGTTTGTTAGCTCAATTGCCTAGATAGTTGGTTTGCGATGCAGAATGATGTCAACAAAGTGAGTTCAATTCCTGCAATGGCTGAGGTTACCTTGAAAGACTCTCTTTCTTAACCACTCACCACCCACCCCCCGCCTCAAGGCATGGTGACCCTCAGGTTAAACCACCATCAGTCGTCTCTAATTACAGAGCAGCCTTGAAGTTTGGTAGAATTATGATGACTTTTACTCAGTGAGTAAGTTGGAGGAGTTGTGGGCTGACACATGTCTGGGATCTGATGGACTGCACCCTGGAGTCTTTAAAGAAGTGGCTAGTGAGATAGCTAAAGCATTGGCTCCAATTGGCCAAGACTCCCTAGATTCAGGAAAGGTTTCATTAGATTGGAAGATAGCAGATGCTTTCTGCCTCCCTGCTTTATTCCAGGAGGAAAACAGGAAATTACAGGCCAGTTTACATCTGTCATAGTAAAAGTTAGAAGCAACATAAACACATTATTAAGGTGCACCATTACAAAGACACATCACATTTGATGTTTGCGTACTTTGATGGATTCTGGATACGAGGATTATACTTAGAGGTCAATGAAAGGACATTGGAACTTGTTTTATAAAAAGGCATTGCTTGGTAGCCACAGGGGGCTTGTTTACTCCAGAGAATCTGCTTGGGCTTTATGACCCTCAGGTTGCAAACTGTGATTTGGAGATTGTTTGGATTTTTCATTTTGTAGCCAGTCTGCAGAAGGGAAACCGCTGCCCAAGCGTGGTACCTGAAGACCCGACTTAGTCTGAACTCTGAATGCCCTTACTGAAGGGATAATCCTCAATATTGCATTGCATCTTGCTCAGGAAAAAAGCCCAGAGACATCTGCCTATTTTGTGACACTTATCTACACACTGGAACACAGATCGACAGTCATCTGAATATTCCACACCTTGTCCTTTTTGTCGTAAAGAAGGAAAGGTTATTGACCAAAAATAGTTCTCTACAGGGTGAATCTCTGCAGAGAAAAATCAGTTCTTTCTCCTTTACACCGTGGCTGTGCGCAGAGTGCACACACATGTACGTGGCGAGGGAGAGAGTGTATATCGGTGTGTAACACAGAGGGTGACATTTAGAAAATTAAACAGTTATATTTACATAATACAATTCAATGTGTTGAGAGGTTTGCATCTTTATTCAGTAAGTTTTCTTTAATAAACATAAATTATCGATTATAAAGCAACCTGGTTGATGGATCTTATTATTTTAAGTCTAAAAGAGGGAAATTATGATTGGCCATATTGGGCACTGGATAAGAATTACATTGCTCTGACCCATGGAGTTATGAAACTAGAGAAATACAGTGCACTCCTCTCATCTCGATATTAACAGCATTTTAAAAAAATTCAAGGTAATGGGACAAAGTCAAATTAGCTTTGTAAAAGGGAAACCAATTGATTGAAGCTCCTTGAGAAAGTAACGTGTGCTGTGGATAAAGAGGATCTGGTGGATATACTGTGACTGGATTTCAAAAAGATATTTTATACAGTGCCACCGCAAAGATTACTATAGAAAATAAAAGGTCATGGTGTAGAGGGTAAACTATTGGCATGAATCGAACATTAGCTCATTAACAAGAGCGTGTAATTTTCAGTTTGTAAGATGTACAGAGTGATCTGTCACAGGGACCTCGACATTTTACAACTTAGATCGATGATTTGGATGAAGGGACCAAAAGTATAATTGCTAAGCTTTCTGATGACACAAAGATTGGTAGAAAAGCAAGTTGCAAGGAAGACACGAGGAGCCCGTAAATATAGATACTGTTAACTGTGTGGGTGAAGATAGCCCCACCCCAATAAACAGTGTTTCTATAAATCCATCCAGAGATCTGTGCACTGATTTTATTTGGTGCCAAGGCCCTAAACACCAGGATACCCTCCTTACAGATCTCCACATCTCTCCTCCTTGAAGCAGTCCCTACGACTTACCTCTTTGACCAAAACTTTGATCACTTGCTCTAAAATCTCTTATGGGGCTTGACGTTATATTTTGTTTGATAAATATTGCTGAAGGAGTTGGGATACATTTTGCTACACAAATGGTGCTTATATAAAAGCTGTTTTTAGTCACTAAAGGACTATGATATTTTAATGGAATAAAATCTTACAAAAAGTGAGAGCACACTATTTATTCCAAATCGCTTCAGAATCCCCAAAAGGCACCTCAGAGATATGATTACCTCCATCCACTGGTCGCCTGCTCCAGCATTTTGAAGTAAAACACACAGCGGGTCTGACATTGAACCAACATCTTTGTCCATCAAATTCTCACAGGAAATGGTCAACTGCACTTTCGTCACACAATGTGCCATCTTGGAGAAATGACTGTACTTTCTTAAAAAGGAGGAAAAAAAAACATGATTAAGAAGGCATTTGGCATACAAGTGAATAAACCTCCACAGTCATAAATACGGCTGGTTCTCTTATCAAGGTCATTCAAGTCACTGCATTATCAGGAAAAAAATGAATGGTCATGTAAAAGTTATCAAGGGATTGTGTTTTATCCCTACCTTGCTGCAAATGCACAGAAACATGTAAAGCTATTGGAAAATTAAATATTACAACATACAGTGGGGACCTGCAGCCTCAAACTTACAAGTACTTTTCAACGCTTCAAAAAGATTAATGTTCCAATTGTTTATTCTGTAACAGCCTGGGGTCCATGGTCACCCAGCGGACCAGAATAATACTCAGATCCTTTCCTTGTCCTATAGCAGACCTGACTTTTGACAGCACAACATCCAATTTCACACTGAGCTCCTGGACACCTTTCTTTCTTCAAATATTCCAGATTACTGCAATTGTCTGGGAATCAGATATTACACAATGCAGAACACAACCCTCACTAATCGAGTTTTGTACAACACTAAAGGCAGCGATTCAACCCAGCAAATCTGCTCCGATTCTTTCAAACAGCAGTTAGTCCCACTTCCACACTCTTTCCCCATACCCATGCAGAAACTTTGTTTTCCAAGTTTGGAAGGAGGAGGAATTAATTGTACAGCTCAGAACCTCTGCTTGAGGTTCATTGAACACAACACAATCAAATGTCTGCTTTACACTTCAGCAAAATCCCAGTGCCTCAGTCGATAAAAAGCTTGTATATATTAAGTGTGAAAATGCATGTCAAGGCTCCTTTAAAACTCTTAGCCTCGACCACCTCGAAGGATAAGGACAGTTGACACATGAAACATATTCACCTCAAGTTCCCCTCTAAATTACTCACCATTCTGACTTTTTTTAAAAAATTCATTTGTGGAGCATGGGTGTCGCTGGCTGGGCCAGTACTTATTGCCCATCCCTATTTGCTCTTGAGAAGGTGGTAGTGAGCTGCTTTCTTGGACCACTGCAGTGCATGTGCAGAGACCTGCAGTGACTTGGAAATATATCATTGCACTTTCACTGTCACCGGGTCAAAATCCTAACAGCACCAAGAGTCTATCTACAGCACATGGGCAGCAGCAGTTCAAGAAACCTTCTCAAGGGCAAGAGGGTTGGCAAGAAATATTGGTCTCAACACTGGCATCCACAACCATGAATCACTAAAACAAGGGGTAATTACTGCCCACGTGCAATGAGAAATAATCGAGACAATTACTGATATAAGAATCCATACCAATCACAAGTCCGAAACCTCCAACTAGGTGCACTCCCAGGTCAAAGCCCAGGAGGAAGCACGCTTACCATTTCCACATAAAGACTGGTGGAATTCTAACTCCTACACAGTGCGGTCCTTGACAGCATTTAAGGGCGTGATTGATAGATGTCCGTAGGGCAAACGTATTGTGGAAGAGGGATCAAAAAGCAGGCAAATGGGAATTGGAATCTCAATTGGCCAACGTCTAAACCAAGAGACAATACAAGCAAAAGGCTGAACGAACAAGTCCTGCTCTTAATTAAACCAGTCTAATAATCTACTTAATATTGTACACTAGGTGTATCCATACACTCGAGAACAGACTTCCCTTGAATTATTACAGGTGATAGCATATATTACAATCCATCACAAGCGTCAGCTGCAGATTTACTGGACAATGCTCTTGATTCAAGTCAGCAGTCATGGCTTTAGATCCCAGCCCACAGATAGGGCATACTCAGAATCTCCACAGCATGGAAGCAGGCCATTCTGCCCATCAGGTTCATACCAACACTTTGAAGAGGTAGCTAACAAACCAGCCCCCCTGCCCCCACCCTATCCCCGTAACCCTGCATTTTCCATGGCTAATCCACCTAGCCTGCATATCCCTGAACACTATGGGCAATTTAGCACGGCCAATCCACCTAACCTGCATATCTTTGGACTGTGGGAGGAAACCCACGCAGATATTCAGAGAACATGCAAACCCCACACAAACAGCAGTCCCAGGCTGGAATCGAACGCAGGTCCCTGGCACTGTGGGGCAGCAGTACCCACCACTGTGACACCGTGCCTCCCCATATCCAGGGTGGTACTGAGGGAGAGCTGCCCTGCAAGGCACTGTCTTTCAGATGAGAAGTTGGATTCAGGCTTCAGCTGTCCTGTCAGACAAATTACTGCATGCTGCTATTTCAAAGAGCTGCGCTTTCATTCCAGGATTCTCAGGAGGGGTAAAAAGCAAACAATAAACAAAATCATCTCGTTATTAACACATTGTTTGAGGTGTCAGGGCATAACCGGGAGCACTGTTGTAGAATACATCCCCACTTGGCTTTGATCTGGTTAAGAACAACAAAGAACAATACAGCACAGGAACAGGCCCTTCGGCCCTCCAAGCATGTGCTGATACAAACTGTCTTCACTTACAGGATCCATATCCTTCTATTTCCTTCCTATTCATGTATTCATCCAGGTGCTTCTTGAAAGCTGCTATTGTGTCGGCTTCCACCACCTCCTCTGGCAGCGTGTTCCAGGCACTCACCACCCTTTGTGTGAAAAACGTGCCTCGCACATCTCTTTTAAACTTCCCCCTTCACACCTTGAACCTGCGTTCCCTAGTAATTGACGCCTCTACCCTGGGAAAAGGCGTCATACTTTCCAATGTATCCATGCCATTCATAATCTTATAAACTTCTATCAGGTCGCCCCTCAATCTCCTGCATTCCAGTGAAAACAAACCCAGACTATCCAACCTTTCTTCATAGCTAAAATTCCCTATACCAGGTAATATCCTGGTAAACCTTTTGTGTACCCACTCCAAAACATCCACACCCTTCTGGTAGCATGGTGTCCAGAGCTGTCACAATATTCCAAGTGGGACCTAAAGTTCCATAAAGCTCCAACATAACTTGTCTATCCTTATACTCAATGCTTCTTCCAGTGAAGGCAAGCATGCCATAGGCCTTTTTTTAACCACCTTATCTACCTGCACTGCCATCTTCAGTGATCTGTGGACCAGCACACCCAGATCCCTCTGCATAACAATACTCCTAAGGGTTCTGCCATTCACTGTATAATTTCCACCTGTACTTGACCTTCAAAAATGCATCACCTCACATTTGGCTCGATTAAACTCCAGCTGCCATTTTTCTGCCTACGCCCCAACTGATCTATATCCTGCTGTATCCTCTGACAATCCTCCTCACTAACTGCAACACCTGGTGAGAGGGTTCCCACATTGTGGAATCTTGCTGTGTACAAATTCCATGTTGCGTTTCCTACATGGACCTTTATTCAACGGAAATGGACTCTACATTCTGAGGTTGTGAACGTTGTGAACATAAATCCGAGCTTTTCTTTCATTTACAAACCACTAGTGAAAGTCCAAGATGATTGATTTGAAGCCAGGTACGTAATAGAATGCCCTATGATGTCTGCCGTGTTTTCCCATTGTCAGCTGTATCTGCTGGGTAACAGCTTTCTTGATGGGCAAGGGGGAAGTGATCAGCAGTGCTAAAGTAACACCGGGTGCTAACCTACATGAATTTATTACTGGAGTTGCTCATGATGTGGTTCAAGAAAGTGTGTTTATGTATTAAACAATGCAGCACTCTTTAAAGTGAACAGTTTCAATTCTATGGGGACATGCAACTTCGGAGTGTTCAAACACAGTTGTGAGAGGACAAGAATGAGCTGACTTAAGGCCTCAAACTTCACGTAAGGTGGGGTAACAGACAAGAGCAAAGAATAGCAATAGAGAGAGAGAGAGCACGCGAGAGACACCTAGCATCACCCTCTATCCACCAGCTAACGGCACACAGACATTCACTGTCCAGATTCACCTGAGGAATACCCACTTCACTGATGCACAAAAGAGACCCCAAATTAGTCAATGGGAGGAACTGCTTCACTGAATGAGAATGTGAAATGATTGACAGCCTACTCCACCAACCAAAAACTCTAACCCTTTAAGCCCAATGTCATTCTGGTGCATCTGCACTGTACCTGTAGTTGTGTAGACCTCAGAAGGTTAATTCCACCCACATTAAAGTCAGTGAAGATAATGGAACACCTTATTCCTTGAGGAACATATCAGCCATGATTGACTGGTGGAGCAGAATTGATGGGCTGAATGGCCTGATATTGCTTAGAGATCTTACGGTCCTCAGATGTGGTCTGGCCAAGGCTCTGTGCGATTAAACCATTATCACTTTTTTCCTTTCCAGATCTTGAGCTGAACACCAACCTTCTCATGACCATGTGAATTTTTTTTCCTACCTGTTCATTAGTTTATGATGGACAGTGAACGCCATTGAACTTTCACAGCAACAATCTCGTAACATGAAAACACATTTTAAAATGTCTGTCTTGGATCAAAATGGATGGTTCACATCCTGCCCCACACCCCCATCCCATGTTGAAGTCCCAATTTCTACAATTTTGCCCACTCACTTTTTGTAACTTCCTGGTCTCCACTGACATGCTTTACGGTGTCCTCAATATCTTTATGTCAACTACAAACCTGGAAACCTACAACTTCTGTTTCTCAGTTAGTGTTGCATATAATGAAAAGTTGAGACCCAGCACATATCCGTAGTGAAACATTCACAGCCAGGCCTTGGCAGATGAAAAAAGTGGCACTTTAGCACTTTATGGTGAAGGCTCTAAAATAACTTTGGAGCTTTGAGACTGCTCAATCTGCTATTCAAAGCAAATGTTAGTCAATATGAAACTGCAGGCTCACGTCAGGAGTAAATAGGTGGAAACAAACAGTTGGGTAACTCAGCAACTCTCAGAAAACACAGCATTTAATCACAGCAAGCCTCCTCCCCCTGGCCACCAACAGGCCATGCCAGGAAGCAGACTTGAGAAACCACGTACAGGACAACTTCACTGGGAAAACGCAGACACACAAACTGTTTATATATCCCAGCTTGACAACCCCATTAAATGAACATTGATGATCCACGATGTAGAGGTGCCGGTGTTGGACTGGCAAAGTCAGAAGTCAATGACACCAGGTTACAGTCTTACAGATTACTTCACCTGACAAAGGAGCAGTGCTTTGAAAGCTTGTGATTTCAAATAAACCTGGTGCGATTATAACCTGGTGTCATGTGCCTTCTGACATTGAAGATCCAGTCACATAGCTGTGGTTCCTCCTCCTTTTCTCTCCTGCTAAACACCATGAGTGAAAGCTGTGGATACTGAAATCAAACAGCAGGTTGCTCAACTGTACAATGTAGATGAGTTTTCATCGGGCAGGGATCAGCCAAAGGAATTGTTTGGTCATCTGCTTTCTTCTATTAATCTCCTTTCTGATCAGGAGCACAATCATTACAGAGTAATAATTTGTTCCACAAACCCAAAACCTCCTTCCTCTCCATAATAAATCCTGCAAAAATCCAGCTGAAAGCCTTTTTAGAATTCCACACAATGACCATGGTTATACCTTGCACATCGACTAAAATTGCAGGCCAACTCCCCCCTGTAAAATACCCTCTGTGCTTTTCTCCAATGAATCCTCCTGTGCAGCAGCGATTAATCTGTTCATACACAGTTCAAAGTAGCAACCGAGTCGTGAGCAGACAAAAGGGGCACGCCTTGCTGATACTGTACTACTCACAGCCTGTCTCCAATGAGAATCCTATACAAAATGTCTGACAGACTCATTATTCAAAGCACGAGAAATTGCTCAACAGGGTTACACCAGTAACCGGAAACATCATTTTTTTAAAAAAAAGTAACAGTTTACTGTAACGCATGAAGTTCAATGCCCTAAAGAAAAAGCTAAAAGGGAGAGAATCTCAATCACAGTAAATACACAATTAGTTCTCAAACCATCCACTCAGGCTGCTCTGCCGAACTGGGGAACATGGGATAATAGGTTTCAGTTGTAAAAGGTGATTGTTTCAGAGATACAAAATATCGACAAACCACTGCTCCACCATTTGTTTACAAATCTGTGATGCAGAGAACATGGGGAACATTCAAAATATAGAATGGATTAAAAACTTCAAGGGGAAGAAAACTGCAGGGTTACAAACAGGACAGAGGGGAGTGAAATAATTGGTTTGCCCCACAAACGAGCAGCACAGGAATGATGGGATGAATCATCTCCTTCTGTACTTTTGAGATTCTATAAAATGCTCAGCATTTTTGCAGGATTAACATCATACACTGTCCATCTACAATTCAGAGCAGATTCTTGGAGAGGTAGTGAATACTAAGCAAAACATATGGGACATTCAGGTGGTAACGAAAGGAACTACTTGCTTGTTTTCAAGAGGTCCTTTAAAAAGGTTTTAACAATAAAAGCAGCTCAAAAAATAAAACACCTTCCACACCCTCTTGGTAACACAATCAATGAATCATTTTTTGAAGTCACAAAGATTCATTGGGAAACCAGTTGTGAACAGGCCATAAAAGGAGGCTATAAAGTTAGGTTAAAGGAGTTAGCAAAAGTATAGCAGATGGAGTATAATGTGGAAAAATGCAAACTTGTCCATTTTGGCAGAAGACTTAAAACAACATACTGTCTAAATGGTGAGAGACTGCAGAGCTCTCAGATGCAGAGGGACCTGGGTATCCTCATGCTTAAATTGCTTAAGGTTAGTATGCAGGCACCACAAATAATTAAGAAAGCTGTTTCAGAGATAGTAGGAACTGCAGACGCTGGAGAATCTGAGATAACAAGGTGTAGAGCTGGATGAACACAGCAGGCCAAGCAGCAGAGGAGCAGGAAAGCTGACATTTTGGGTCTGGACCCTTCTTCAAAAATGGGGGAGGGGAAGGGGATTCTAAAATAAATAGGGAGAGCGGGGAAGGCAGATAGAAGATGGATAAAGGAGAAGATAGGTGGAAAGGAGACAGACAGGTCAGAGAAGCAGGGGTGGAGCCAGTAAAGGTGAGTGTAGGTGGGGAGGTAGGGAGGGGATAGGTCAGTCCAGGGAGGATGGACAGGTCAAGGGGGTGGGAGGAGGTTAGTAGGTAGGAGATGGGGCTTGAGGTGGGAGGAGGGAGGAAGGACAGGTTAGGGATGCAGGGACAAGCTGGGCTGGTTTTGGGATGCGGTTGGGGGAGGGGAGATTTTGAAGCATGTGAAGTCCACATTGATACCATTGGGCTGCAGGGTTCCCAAGCGAAATATGAGGTGTTGTTCCTGCAACCTTCGGGTGGCATCGTTGTGGCACTGCAGGAGGCCCAGGATGGACATGTCGTCTAAGGAATGGGAGGGGGAGTTGAAATGGTTCGCGACTGGGAGGTGCAGTTAAGAAAGCTAACAGGATGTTACTTATTGTAAGGGGAAATTAATACGTAAGTAGGGAGGTTATGTTTCAATTATACAGGGCCTGGTGAGACCATATCTGAAGGATGGATGGACGGACGGACACACACACACACAAATCTTGTATCTGCAGATACAGTCTATTTTGTTCAAAAAGCACACCATTTATAGGCAGTCAGTCAATGAGGCGTTTTATAAATTCCTAGTTTAGAAGTAAAACCAGTCTGACTCCAAACCAAAACACAGATTCTAAACAAGGCCTCATACCTAACATGCATTGTCTGACCTAAAATGTCACCTCTTCTTTACACTGATAAAACATTTAGTTCTCTCAGGACAGTGACTTCAAAGGAATTTGGGCATTTACATATACATATTAATCAATTAAATCCTTCTAACTGATTAAAGATTTAATCAGCATCTTAGGTTTGTTTAGTACATCCTCATCAGTGGTGTGGCCCTTTCATCTTTTACTTATAAATTCCATGTCTGATACTACCTCTCTCGTTAACACCTAAAGAATGAGTAAGACTCCGAAAGCTCGTGTTTTCAAATAAACCTGGTGTCGTGTGATTTCCGACCTTGTCCACCCCAATCCAATACCAGCACCTCCACACCACAGAGGACTGTGCACAATATTGGTCACTTTATTTAAGGCATGCTCTACTCCTTCGCCCGATGACTATATTTCATTGAAACATATGTGACTACATTTCCTTTGTAAACAAACATGGCTGCTAATTTGCACGTTGAGCTGCCAATAATTTCTTCCAATAACGGCTGTGGAATCTTTAACATCTACCTGAAGGGACAAATAAGGACAAGAGGTTTAACATTTCATCAACCAACAGTATTTCTGATAGTGCTGTACTCCCTCAGCAGTGCTACTAAAAGTGTCAACCCGGACTGTGGCTCAAGTGGAACTTGAAAGCAAACCTTCTGCCTCAAGAGAAGGCAGTGAGCCAACAGGAACGCAGAACGTGGGCCTTGAGGTGTAATAGAGGGGAGAGGGAGGAGACAGGTACGAGATCAGAGAGAACGTTTTGAAATCAGTAAAATAAAACAAAGGACAATGGACGCTGGAGACCTGAAACAAAAACAGAAATTGCTGGAGAAACTCAGCAGGTCTGGCACCATCTGTGGAGAGAGAAACAGTTCAGGTCCAGTGATCCTTTTTCAGAGCACTGAGCACTCAGGAGGGTGGAGCACATGAGCTACAGGTTCCAGCTTTAATAAAGGTGAGTGTGCAGTGTCAATGTTATTAGCATAACAATCCCCAGAAACCAACCTTCACTAAAAGTTTAAAAATCGAAAGAACTGCGGTCACCGGACCCGAAACGTTAACTCTGTCTTTTCCTTCACAGATGCTGCCAGACCTGCTGAGTTTTTCCAGCAACTTCTGCTTTTGCTTCACTGCTGCTGTATAGCTTCCCCATTTCAATAATACACAACCCCTCAGTTCAGAAACAAGCCGGTTTGCGCACAAGGTCGAGCTCATTCTGCCTGAAACCGAGGACACACCGTATTCCCCTGCAGGCTTTACTTCACCTCGTCAACAGCAATCTACTCACAAATCGCAGCGTTTTTCAACACCACCATAAGATTACAGCAAGAACACGACAGACTTTAGCTACACAACGAAAACTGGAGGGCCACGAACACGAGCTTCAGCCAAAGCTTGCTGGAGTCTCCCCCCTGTCCGAGAGGGAGTTATCAATCGGGAGCAGGGAGTTAACACACAGCCAGCAACTCAATGGGGCTCCTCCTGTGTGACATTGTAACTAACCCTCTGTGTATCTCAGTGGGATACTCGCTGCGGCACTCAGGGACACTAACAGTTGTATCGGGGATCTCTCCTGCACCAACCGCCGCCCAGCTCCAGATTGATACACAACCAAAACCCTCCCCACTGTGATTGGCCAGCCTCTTCGAGAGGGATCCCACCCATTGATCCACTTCACTGTCAATCAGAAAACGCGGTCAGAATCAGGAAATTCCGCCTTGCTGGAATTTGGGTGTGAGCACAGGCAGACAGACAATCACTGACAGAGGGAGGGGGAGAGAGAGGCACTCAGCGTCACAGGCAGAGAGAGACACAGTTACTGACAGTCTCAGGCACAGAGACACAGACAGGCATTCACAGGCTCAGAGAGAGAGAGAGAGACACACTCTCAGGCACTGACAGAGAGAGACACACAGTCACAGACTGTCACATACAGACAGGCATTCACAAACACACAGACACACACACAGTCAGAGTCAGACAGAAAAACAATGAAATGACAGAGATCATCATAGAAACACAGACAGATACACCCTGTCACAAACCGCCTCACACCCCCAACTCCCACACTGTACTTTCTGAACACATTCCCAAACACAATACATTATAAAAGGGGCTCTCAATCCAGCTCTCAAACACTTTGCACAAATCAGTCCTGCCATCTGCATGTAGGAATCAGGCCTGTAGCTTTCCCTAGCATCTTTCTTTAATCACTTTAGATCTGTAATGAACCAAAACCAGTGCTCCAGATGCTGCCTTACCAAGAAGGAGTGAACACTCATAATCACTTCGGGTTCAAGTCCCACTGCTCCAGAGGTGTGTAATAACATCCCTGAACATGTTCATTAAGAAATAGCTACACTCACAATAAGAACATAAGACTTAGGTGCAGATTTAGGACATTGGGTCTGCTCCACCTTTAGATCATGTCTAATGTTTCTCTCAACCCCATTCTGCCTTCTCCCTGTAACCCTTAGTTCCCTCACTAATCACAAACCTATCTATCTCTGTCCTAAATATACTTAATGACTTGGACTCCAGAGCCCTCTGCAGCAATGAATCCCACAGATTAATCAACCTCTGGCTGAAGAAATTCCTCCTCATCTCAGTTCTAAAGGGTCATCCCTTCACTCTGTGGCTGTGCCCTCAGGTCCTAGTCTCCCCTACTAGTGGAAACACCTTCTCCATGTCCACTCTATCCACGCCTCTCAGTATTCCCTAAGTTTCAGTCGAATTCCCCCTCATCCTTTAAATCCACCGAGTACAGACCCAAACTCCATAACCGCTTCTTGGATGACAAGCCCTTCATACCCAGGATTATTCTTGTAAAGCTTCTCTGGACCCTGTCCAAGGCCAGCACATCTTTCCTTAGATACGGGGCCCAAAACTGCTCGTAATGTTCCAAATGTTGTCTGACCAGAGCCTCTCTGCTTTTGTAAGCCTCTTGAAATTAATGCCTACATTGCATTTGCCTTAACTGCGAACTGAATCTGCATGTTAACCTTAAGAGAATAATAAACTACAACTCCCAAGACTCTTTGTGCTTCAGTTTTCCAAAGTCATTCCCCATTTAGAAAATAGTCTACACGTCCATTCTTCCTACCAAAGTGCATCACCTCATACTTTCCCACATTGTATTCCATCTGCCATTCTTTGCCTACTCTCCCAACCTAAGTTCTTCTGCAGCCTTCACACGTCCTCAACACCACCTGTTCCTCCTTTTATCTTGGTCATTTACAAACCGAGCAACAATGCCCTCAATTCCTTCATCCAGATCCCCGCAGAACTCCACGAATAACCAGCTGCCATCCTGAAAAAGGCCCATCATTCTTACTCTCTGCCTTCTGCCAGTCAGCCAATCCTCTATCCCTGCCAGTACCTTGCCCCTGACACTGTGGGCTCCTATCGTATTTAGCAACCTCCTGTGCAGCACGTTGTCAAAGGCCTTTGGAAATCCACTGGCTCTCCCTTGCTTGCCCTGCTTGTTACCCCCTCAAAGAATCTACAGATTTGTCAAGCATAGCCTGCCCTTGAAGGAGCCACACTAACTCAGCCCTACTTTACCATGCACTCCCAAGTACTCCACAACTTCATCCTTAATAATGGATTCTAAAATCTTTCCAACTACCACGGTCAGGCTAACTGGCCTCTGGCTTCCTGTTGTCTACCTCCCTTTCTTTCTTATACATGGGTGCTGCATTAGCCATTTTCCAGTCCTCTGGGACCCTCTCTGAATCCAGTAATTCCTGAAAGATCACCACCAATGCTTCGTCAATTTCCTCGGCTATCCCCTTCAGAATCCTGGGGTGTAGTCCATCTGGTCCGGGTGACTTATCCACCTTCAGACCTTTCAGCTTCCCCTTCTCCTCAGTGATGGCCACTATACACACCTCCGTTCCTGAGTCTGCATTTCTGGTATGTCTTCTGCCATGAAGACTGATGCAAAGTGACTATTCAGTTCCTCAGCTATTTCTTTGTTACCCATATTCACTTCTTTCACTATCGACCCTCAGCCTAGATTCACATCTGAAGATTATATTTCTTGTTCTGCTCCAAACTTGGGGAGGCAATGCAGTATTGTCATTAGACTAGTTTAGTTTGGGAAACTTGGTCAGCATGAAAAATTGCACCAAAGGGTCTGTTTCCATGCTGTATGACTCTGACTACTGACCCAGAGACCCAGCTAACTACTGTTACAAATAAAGAGAAACCCGAAAATACTGCAAGTGCTTGAAATCGGAAATGAAAACAGAATTTGCTGGAAAAACTCAGCAGGTCTGGCAGTATCCGTGGAGAGAAATCAGGGTTAATGTTTTGAGTTCAGTGACCCATCCTTCATTTCAGCTCTGAAGAAGGGTCACTGGACCCGAAACGTGTTCTGAATCATGCTGCAAGACCTGCTGAGTTTTACCAACAATTTCTGTTTTGGTTTCTAACCATTGTGTCACCGTGTTGACCATATGTTCTGGAGCTCCTAGTTTGAATCCTGCCAAGACAATTGGTGGAATTTGACTTCAATAAAGAAATTTGGAATTAAAAGTCAAGTGACGACCATAAATCCATTGTCAGAAAAAAACCCATCGGGTTCATTAATGGAAAGCAATCTGCTGTCCTTACCTGATCTGGCCTATACATCACTCCTAACCAACAGCAATAATTACTCTCTGGGCAGTTATGGATGGGCAAGGAATGCTGGCCTAGCCAGTGAGTGATGCCTATATCACATGAATGAACTAAAAAAAAAAGCACATTTAAAAGTTCTATACAGCCAAATAAATACTTTGGAATTGCAGTCACTCTTGTAACTGTATGAATGCAGTGTCGTGTAATTTATTACAATTACCCAACCCTGATCCTATTGTACTTTACAGTATTGATTGTATACAAATTGTGTAATGAGTTGTGGGCATTAACTAGGGATTGACTTGTGTTCCTCAGTATAACTGGCTTTCTTTCAATCCGAGAGTGATACCTACTCATGAGTTTCTGCCATGTTTTTGCATATGATTGAACAGACTGACTCCCAGCCCACAAATTGTCCGAGGCATGGGAGATAAAGTCTCATGATGTACTGGAATCTGGAGGGCAGGATGGTGTCCTTGCCTCCTCATCCACTGCTCCATCTCATCATCAAGACATGTGGGCTCAGAGCAGTTTTATGGACAAGCTGTTGTCATTTTGAATGATTGGTAGAAAGTTCCTCTCAATCATTAATGTTAATATGCCATGCTTCAAGGAGACCTTCACAGTGTCTTTACAAGTTAACTAGTAATTCCCATCTTCTGCCTTCCGCCCTTTCTAAACAGGTGTGTGACATTAACCATTTTCCAATTATAGGAAGATTATTATTAAACTGGAGAGGGTTCAGAAAAGATTTACCAGGACGTTGCCAGGAATGGAGGTTTACGATATAAAAATAGACCAGAAAGGATGGGACTATTTTTCACTGGAGCTTAGGGGGTTGAGGGGTGACCTTACACAGGTTTATAAAATCATGAGGGGCACAGATAAGGTGAATGACAAGGGTCTTTTCCCTAGGATGGGGCATGTTTTTAAGATCTTTCTCCTCTCACCTTAGAGGGGGCAACATTTCCCACCATCCCCCCCCACCACCAATGTGTGGATGTGAGTACAGTTCCAACACTTAAAAGACATTTGGATAAGTACATGAATAAGAAATGTTTGGAGGGATATGGGCCAAGCGCAGGCAGGTGGGACTAGTTTTGGATAATGGTCAGTGTGGACTGGTTGAACCGAATGTTCTGTTTCTGTGCTGTATGACCCAAGATTCTTCTGGCATCCTCCCTGACTGGTGATTGTGGAATGATCACCACAATGCTTCTACAATGTCCTCAGCTATCTCCTCCTTCAGATCCTAGGGTGTAGTCCGTCTGGTCTAGGTGATCTATCCACCTTCAGATTTTTCAGCTTCCCCAGCACCTTCTCCTCAGTAATGGCCACTATGCTCACCTCTGCCCTCTGACTCTCTTGAAGATCTGTTATGTGCTTTCTTTGTCTTCCACTGGAATACTCGCAACTTGAGAGTTGAGAAAAAGACAACCTCGTGGGAGAGATACTTTTCCATCATTTGTGCATATGGTGTGTGGTCCTTTGTAGTTGATATTGTGGGAATTCTGCCCAAATGTTTGAGAAACTGGTTTCAAGACAGAATTAATATTTGTCTGATAGTCTTACCAATGAGTCTGGAGGATGTGGATGAGGCTTTGCTGGCGGAATTTCTCTGGTGCTCTTTGTTTTACTGATACATTAAAATACTGGCAGGAAGAATAAATTGGCAGCATGTATTGTCTAAATAGTGAGAAACTTAGAGGTTTGCCATGCAGAGGGATCAGTGTCGTCATGGATGTATAGCAAAATGTTACTCAATAGATACAGCAACAATTAGGAAAGCTAATGGGATGTTATAGTTTATCATGAGGTGAATCAAATAAAAAATGAAGTGATGCTTTAATTATAAAGGCATTAAGACCACATCTGTAATACTGTGTATAGTAATGGTCTCCTTTTTAAAGGAATGATATAGATGCACTGGAGGGAGATCAGGGACAGATATCTGGAATGGGTAACAGATCTTACATAACTGGGTAACTGGAGAAATTAGACATACTAGGTTTGTGTCTGCTGGACTTAAAAGTAAGACAACTCAAAGCATAAAAATGTCCTGTGGGATCTTGTGAAAAGGAAGTTTCCTTTTGTGGGAGAATCTAGGACTGCAGATGACTGTTTAAAGATGCAGGGTTCCTGATTTAAAACAAATGACAGCATTTTTTTTCTCAGAGGACTAATGAATCATTGGAACTCTCTTTCTAAAAAGAGAGTCTTTGAACATTTTAAGGCCGATGTAGACAGGTCCTTGATAAGCCAAGAATTAAATGTTATCGGGGGTAGGTGGGAATGCAATCACATCACCCTCGATCAGATAGAACGACACAGCAGGATCGAGGAGCCGAGTGGCCAACTCCTGCTCTTAAATTACGTTTGCATGTCATATCCCACATTCCCATTTTGCGACAAGGAAAGTTGAGACAATGCAGACAAGCCTATCTAAGTCTGATGTATACTTTTCTATTTTATCTCCACATTCCTGAATTTAAAATACTTGCTTTAAGCTACTCAGCTCTACAAATCTAATTTCTTACAGGTTTTGCATTGTCCTCATTCCAATTTTAACAACTTCATGATCGCTGGCTTCCAATGTTCTCCTTTATTCTTTTCCACTCGCTGGCAAGGAGTAATTCCAAACTTGCCTTTATTTTTACGAGTTCCCTCACCTGTAGCTGAGTTTTTTTTTTGATAGCCTCTAAATTGTCCTCACTACAAGTCTCAATCTGGGAAAAATTTGAGATCTCCCATGAATAAAACTGAAGCCTCAGCACCAACTGCCAGTATCCCCTTACAGTTCAACAACATTCGCAACGACTCACATACTGAAACAGTCTACGTCCAGGACAACATCCAGGCTTGGGCTATAAAGTAGCAAGTAGCAATCATAAATGCCAGATAATGATCATCTCCAATAAGAAAATCTAATAATTTCCTCTAATAATTTCCAGTCAACAGCATTGCCATCATTGAATTCCTTCACTATCAACACCCTGGAGGTTGCCATTGACCAGAAATGCAAATGGATTAGCTGAATAAATACAGCGGCTAGGAATACTGCAGTGAGTAACTCACCTCCTGACTTGCCACAGCCTGTCCACAAGGCACAAGTCAGGAGTATGATAGAGTACTCCCCACTTGCCTGGAATGGGTATAGCTCCAACAACACAAGAAATTTGACACCATCCAGATCAAAGCAGCCCGCCTGATTGTTTGTAGATGTGATGCCATTCACCCACTCCACAGTCAGTAGCAGCAGTGTGTACTATCTTCAAGATGCACTGCAGAAACTCACCAAAGATCCTCAGGCAGCACCTTCCAAACCCATAACCACTTCCATTTAGAAGGACAAGGAAAGCAGCTACATGGGAACATCACCACCTGCAAGTTCCCCTCCAAGCCACTCACCATTTTGACTTGGAAATGTATTGCCATTCCTTTAGTGTCATTGGGTCAAAATCGTGGAATTCCCTCCCTAAGGGCATTGTGGGTCTATCTACAACACATGGAGTGCAGTGATTCGAGAAATCAGCTCATCCCCACCTTCTCAAGGGACAACTAGAGATGGGCAATAAATGTTGATCCAGCCAATGATGCCCATATCCATGAATGAATTTAAGAACATGTCCATCCTGATCTGTGTTATTCTACACTACTCCGGAATATATTGCAACCACTAAATTTTTTTCAACTTGCTTTCTTTTCCTGTAGTGGCCCTATCATTTTAGTGCTGCTAACCAAGCGCTCAAAAACATCTGTACTATCAAAACACCAGGATACAAAAAGGAGAGGGAGAATGATCTCAGTCGATGGAGGAGTCTGAATCCATGCGATACTATACTTTAGCCGACTGCTATGCCTTTCATTTTCCTGATCAGTCAAAACAAAAATTTATGCCAATTCTTAATGTCCTAAAGCTAAGAAACAGAAGCAGGAATAGATTATTCCAGCCTTCAAACCTGTACCATAAACCAAGAAAGATCACGACTGTATGGGTGTTTGAGACAGTATTAATGGGTCTCCGATCAAAAACTAACCTAGCTAAACACAAGTCAGGTAACAAGTCAAAGAGAATAATACCAGATTATTTACAATGAATTATTTGGTGTAATTTGTTTTGTTTCTTTAAATTTAGAAAATTTATTGCAATGCTGTGAAGAGATGAGTTGCATCTTTTGAGTGATGTTTACAAAAAGGCTTTAGCTTGGGATTAGTGATCAGGATAAATCAGCACTGCAAAGCATTCTCTTTTTCAAAGCACTTGATGTCAAGCATGAAACTAAAACAAAAGACAAGCAAAAGCATTGTTCAATGATGAATTGAAATGACACAGCAACAGCCCATTCAACCCAAACAGGAGGAATTAACCGATCACAACAGCAAATAGTTCACATAACATTTATCCAATGACCCCACATGACTTCTTCCATTTGTGCAACCTTCATTAACCACTGCAACATCAGTCAGAACTTGGGTTTAATGCATAAGTAAACGTGTCCTCTTCCACCACCGGCCCCCACCCCGAACTGAACCTGACGAGAGGTTCTACATCATTTTCAATTACTACACCATCTGCCTTTAAGACGTAATAAATGTCACCTTAGAGGCAGCTTCCCACAGTGGAACTGTATTTTCAAATCTGGCCAGAGACTGTCCAAACTCAACTCCGATGACTTCAGAACAATGAAAATTAGCAACTTGACCCATCAGTCTAAAGTCAAGACTGGACACCTCAACTATTCTTTAAAGTCCCTCTAGAACTGTATCCTTGTTACACTGTCTCCCGAAACCAATACCTTTCTCCATACCAGTATATCCAAAGGAGTTTTCACCACTCTGAACTAGCAGATTTACAGATGAAAGCCTTAAACTTTTTTTCCTTCATTCACAGGATGTTGGAATTCATTGGCCATCCCTAGCTACCCAGAGGGCAGGTAAGAGTCAACCCCTATTGCTCTGGGTTTGGATTCACATGCAGGCCAGACCAGGTAAGATGGCAGTTTCCTTCCCTAAAGAACATTAATAAACCAGATGGTGTTCTTCCAAATCATTAGAGTCTTAAATCCAGATATTTTATTGAATTCAAATTCCTCCATCTGCCATGGCAGGATTTGAAGCCAGGTTCCCAGAACATTACCTGGGTCTCCAGATTAAAAGTCTAGTGATAATACCATTGGGCCATCGCCTCCCAATACAAATAGCAACATGAAACATGACAATGACATGCACTAAAAGTTAACGATATCTCCTGCAATGATTTTATTATAGCATTTGCCTTAGGTCAAATACATGTTAAATAGCTGGATGGCAGTCTTGTCAGTGTACAGCAAACTGTGCTACCATTTGAACAAGCAGCAAAGAACTGTGGCTACTGGAAATATGAAATGAAGAAAGAAATGGCTGGAGAAACTCGGCAACTCTGGCAGCATCTGTGGAGAGAGAAAAAGCGTTAACATTTCGAGTCCGGTGACCTGGAAAAGGTACTGAAGAAGAGTCACTGGATTCAAAATATAACTTTCTCACTCCACAGATGCTGCCAGACCTGCTGAGTTTCTCCAGCACTTTGTTTTTATTTCTACTTGTTGAACACAAACCTGATGATTTAGTCTTCCCTTATTCCTCTGCGCTTCTGTACACTGTTTGAAAAGGATTCCTGATATATAATAAAATCTGTCTGTAAATTCCCAACAAAACATATTTCTCGGAACTCTTAACTGTTGCTTTTTTCATATAAGATCCATATGTATAATGACAGTAATTATGGACTGTTTCTGAAACAAATTCAACGATATCATGCTTAATTAATAAATCCAATTAAAGGCTGAAAACAGCATGCTCTAATGTGTTACTACATAGTAAGGATGACAAACCGCTTGTATATAGAGCATAAGTTGACAGGTTAGTTCATTTGGTTCACCATGTTGAACATTGTAAGACACTGCTGACTGCAATGTAGTTTAGCTCTTAGAAATCCATCAATTCAATAACGATACAGTGATGAATTGTACTAGACCACACAGCTAGTTTCCAGCTATGGGAAATTACAGGGTGGTTCAGAGTTTTTCACGTTTGGAGCTGAGCCTCCAGGTCTCTTATTTATCATGTCCTTTGGAATATCTAGTACCACAGGAGCAGAAATTTGCTAAAATTCAATGCTGGGATGGTAGAAGACATTCCTTGCTCCCTGCTAACTCTGATCTCTTTCCCCTTTCTAATCTCTGTAACTGCATCTTACGCTTCACCTCTCCAAGATATCGCATTCCTCCCATTCTTGGGATTTCTTTTGATTGTGTTAAAGATGTTTCATAAATGTAAATTGCTACTCTATTCATAATATTGGGAGAATTATATTCCATTTTTCTACTACCCTGATCATGGTAAATGCCCCCCTAAAGGCCTAGCTACAAATTCTGAAATATGCCCTCTTGCTCCCTTTATTCTGTTTATACATTCTCTTTTTTTGCCCCTGCCAACTCCTTTACTGTAGGTTTTTAAAAACTTGTTCATAGGGTGTGGGCATTACTCGCTGAGGCAGCATTTACTGCCCATTCCTAACTGCTCAGATGATAGTTAAAAGTAAACCACATTGTTGTGGGTTTGGAGTCACATGTAGACCAGACCAGGTAAGGATGGCAAACTTCTTTCACTAAAAACAGCATTTGTGAACCAGATGAGTTTTCAAAAAACACTCAAACTGGTGGTTACATAATCTATCTTTTCATTCCAGAATTTTATTAAATTTAAATATCATCTGGTATGCTGGGATTCAAACTCATGCCCTCAGAACATCAGCCAAGGGTTGTGGATTACTGACAGTCATGTTATCACTACGTCATCATGGCCCCCATGTGCTTCAAGTGAGGCTTATTGTCAAGGTTTATCCCTTTACCATTACTGTATTTGGGATCTTGCTGTGCACAGCTGGGATGCGCTTCTGTTTCCCACAATAGTGACTATGTTTCAGAAGTGCTTTCAATTTTTGTTGTGAATCACTTTGGGATGTACTGTGCCTGTGAAAAATGCAATAGGATTGTGAGATATGAAACATTAAATGTCATTTATGCAGCTGTGCAAAGATTTTATCGGAAGACCTGGCAGGTTGCATTAACTGGCTGACTGAATATTAGGGGTAATAGCCAAATTCTCAGCATTGTTTTAAAGTGGATGGTCAGCATTCTCAATGTATAATGTTTTAAAATAAAGCTTAAACATGGCAGCCTCTGTTTAATTAGAGTCAGTGATCAATTAATTCCTGATCATATATCCAGGCGTTAGAAGATTCATATCTCAGAATTAGACTGGCATCATAGAAGCACAGAATCCCTACAGTGTGGAAGCAGGCTTTTCGGTCTATCGAGTCCATACCAACTGTCTAAGGAGCATCCACCCAGACCCAATCCCCTACCCCAGCCCTGTATTTCCCCATGGTCAATCCACCTAACCTGCACATCTTTGGACTGTGGGACTAAGCAACCAGCAGAAACCCACACAGACACGGGGAGAACGTGCAAACTCCACACAGACAGTCGCCTGAGGCTAGAATCAAACCTGGGTCCCTGGCACTGTGTGGCAGCAGTACTAACCACTGAGTCACCGTGCCACCTAGACTTCAAGATGGGTCCTCATGGGAACAAGTGTCAAACACCAATTCAACCTGCCAGCACCCCTCCCCACACTGCCTAACTACATGGAACCTGGTCCAGCATTCCACTAGATCACACCTGATCAGTCCCTCCACTTTATTTACCAACATTTGTTCCATATCCCTCGATATCTTTCCCAACAAAATTTGTCCATCTCAGATCTTGAAAACTCCAACCGACCCTTGGTCTTTTGGCAGTAGGGCAGGTCAGAGGAGAAATGAAGATTTTTCGCCTTTGTTGTGTGAAGAAGTGCTTCATTTTGATTTTTCTATTGAACAACCTAACTCTGATATTAAAAATTCTGCCCCCTTATTCTACCTCCTGCTTCTTGAGGAAATGGGTTCTATTTACACTTTCTAATCCTTTAACATTGTGAGCCCCTCAATTAGATCAGTCCTCAATCTTGTAAGCTCAAGTGAGTTCAAACTTGACAAAATCATGTGCACAATTTCAGGCACCACACTTGTGGAAGGATGACAAGATCTGGAGTAGCGTGGACAGGAGGTTTACCAGGGTAACACCAGACATAGGGTAGGGAGTCAGTTATCTCAGTTGGCTAGGGTGGTACACAATGATGCCAAAAGGTACTAATTCAACACTCTACTGACTGTGGTAGTTCACTGGATGACTTGCCCCATGATGCAGAGTGGCTTCCCTCAAGCGACACATCATATTATTTCTCTCTAAGGAGAGATTTGCTGTCATGAATTACGGTTAATCATCACACCAGAAATGAGAAATTGAAGCTTAAAGTAGAGGCGGCTAATGGGAGATCAAAAAGGGCAATTTGAAAATTGGGAGGTTTTGATAACAGAAGAGATACTTTCACCTTGTTTGATGTCAGGTTGTAATGAAAATGATTAGCAAAAAGATTAAGGGAGAACTGACAAATCTTTTCACAGAGGATTGTTGAGAGTTGAAAGTCTCTACCTGAATGACAATGGGAGCAATAGTGGTTGGGGTGATGTACGGAAAAGCAAATTCAACAGAAATTTGAAAAAGACTTGTATTTAAAGATGGCTCATTTACAGGTTAGGGGAGAAAATGTTGACAAGTGGGACTCGTTCAAATAGTGATTAGGGCTAGTGATCTCTTTCATCATGATAACTTCTATGGTTCTAACTTGTCCTCATAATTTAACTCTAAGAAATTAAAATCATCCCTTCAGCTCCACTCAATAAATCCTCACTAGAGGAGATCTCAGGCAAAAAGATCAGAAGCACTATCTCTAACTGAGCAGGCAGCTTTGGGGCATGAGGGAAGTTACATATGGAATGAAGCACAGCCCCTGTGGTTATTATTTTGAGAAAGGTAGAGGAGGCAAAGGTCTTGGAACCATTTAAGATAAACATGATGGAATATGAGGAGGCTGCTTACATGGATAAAGCAAACTAGGCCAAATGGCCTCCCTCATCTGTATCTAATGAACTGTTTGAACCACTTTTTTCCAATAATTAAATGATGTTTTAAATGGAAATGGCATCTGTTTCTAATGTAGCCTAAACACACATCAGTCAAGTCAATAACAGTGACATGATAAAGAAAGTGTTCCACAGTTATTTTAAGGTTGCTGTATATGTGCATTTTCTCAAAATAAACAGATATTCTCTTAAAATTAACCTTGGGAATTCTGCCAAAGCCAAGTGGTAACTGTAAACTGCTTCAAATGAGCAACACAAATCAGGATAGCCATTTGGGACAGAGATGAAAAGAAGTTCCTTCACTTGGAAAGTTGTGAATACTTGGACTTCTCTACATGCATTCTGAAGTGTCATACCTGAACTTGAGCCCAGAACTCCAAACGTGCTCCATATTAAATATGTGGGACAGCATTCTGTTGGCAGTTACATATATTTGTTCCTATTGTAAAGCGTGTCTGGGTTGAGTAGGCCGACCAGTATTTGGGGGTCGGCTGCAACATTTACAGCACTTAAATAAGAGTTATTGTACAGTAGCGTGGACTGGCACTGGGTGAGATTCTCCATCGTACTCTTTAATGTTCTTCTGAAACATGAGTCAAGTATTTTATGTCTTCCGTGGTCTAATCTATGATCTGAACTGATTTATTCTAAGAGTTTTTAACAGGCAAAGTCTCCCATCCTACTTGCTCACCATGACCAAAGGCACCAGGAGATATTGTGGAATGTCCCTTGAAACCTTAATAGAATTGGCTTAAATTTAAGATGTGAAACTTGGTAATAGATGCTGTGGTGATATTCTGAAGATACTAAAGCCTTGTGAACAACTTGCAGCCTGCTAGGACCCATCTACTCTTATGATTCACTCCTAGCCCAGGGTGACTCATGCATATATTTAATAACATAACCACATGCCAGCATTAAAAGGTGCTACCAATTATTGAGTCATGGTGGATTGAGATGTCCTGGTCATCAGTCGTATTCTGGGTCTAGAGAGGCTATACATCTTCAAGAATCTTAGTTAGAGTAAGTAAGATTGGTTTATAAAAGAGTGTATCGTGGACAGAGAGAGCATTGTTGATTTTTAAAGTGATGTCAGACTATGAGTCAACATGGCAGAAAGATGTGTTGATGTACAATGGAAACTGGGTATATACCTATTGAGTTGAATGTCTGACTTGAAACAATCTTTGATTAAGATTTAAACAAAGCCTAGCAGTTAATTTATCAGTTATCAAGGCCACTGCATTCTCCATGCAATGCCTATATCATACAGATTCCACTTGCCAAAAAAGCAGTATTCTCCTCTCATGCAGTATGCTGCTTTCCGTTTACTTTGGTATTTCTTGTAAATTGACTTGAGTGCAAGATGAAAAGCTTCAATAAAATGTGTCTTTTTTTTAAAAAACAGTTCTGTACTACCAAATAACTATATACTGTGGCCTTGTTGAAGAACGTACACATCTTGGTGCAGGCTAACTTCATTCTCTCCCAAACAAGAATGGCACAAAGGTGAAAGTGAATAAGTATTGTGAGTTAGGATTTGTAATTTTAGGGATCTATTAAATATACCTTGGTAGCTATCAAGTGAGAGAATATCAGAGTGAATCATGTTGATGTAATACTGGACTATAAACTAATATTAAAGAATAGCCAAATTAGGAAAGCCCTCATTTTTTTTTTGGGGGGAGGTTAAAGACATACTGCACAGAAACAGATCCTTTAGCCCAATCCATCCATGCTGACCAGGTTTCCTGAACTGAACTAGTCCCATTTGCCTTTGGCCCATATCCCTCTAAATTTTTCCTATTTAATGTATCTGTCCAAATGGTTTTTAAATGTTGAAATTGTACCCATCTTTACCACTTCCTCTGGCAGCTCGTTCCATATATGCACCACCCTCTGCGGGAAGATGTTGCCCCTCAGATCCCTTTTAAGTCGTACCCTTCTCACCTGATACATCTGCCCTCTAGCTTTGGACTCCCCCTATCCTGAGGGAAAAGGCCTTTGCTATTCACCTTAACTCCTTTATTCATTAACGGGATGAGGGTGTCACTGGCTAGGCCAGCATTTATTGCCCATCCTTAATTGCCCAACAGGCAGTTCAGAGTCAACCACATGGCTGTGGGTCTGAAGTCACATGTAGGCCAGAGCAGGAAAGGATGGCAGTTTCCTTCCTTAAAAGGACATTAGTGAACCAGATGGGTTTTTCCTGACAATAGATTCATAGTCATCATTAGATTCTTAATTCCAGATATTTTATTGAATTCAAATTCCACCACCTGCTGTGGCAGGATTCGAACCCAATGTCCTCAGAATGTTATCTGGGTCTCTGGATTAACAGTCCAGTGATAATACCACTAGGCCATCACCTCCCCCAGTTAAACTATGCCCCTCAATTTTTATACACCTCCACAATGTCACCCCTCAGCCTCCTATGCTCCATGGAAAAAAGTCCCAGCCTATCCAGCCTCTCCTTATAACTCAAACCCTCCAGTCTTGGTAACATCCTTGTAAATCTTTTTTGCACCCTCTTTTGTTGAATAATATTCTTTCTATAGCAAGGTGACCAGAATTGCACACAGTACTCCAAATGTGGGCTTACCAATCACAGAATCCCAATAGTGTGGAAGCAGGCCATTCAGTCCATAGAGTCCACACCAACCCTTCAAACTGCATCCCACCCAGAACCACTCTCCCATCCTATGATCCTGCAGTACCCATGGCTAATTCACCTAGCCTGCACATCCCTGCTCACTGCGGGGTCTGTAGGAAGAAGCCGGAGCATCTGGAAGAAACCCACCACAAACTCAAGGAGAATGTGCAAACTCCATACTGACAGGCACTCAAATTAAATGGAACCTGGGTCCCTGGCACTGAGAGGCAGCAATGGTAACCACTGAGGAACCAGACTGCCCGATATCTTGTACAGTTGAAGGCACTGCCGTCAGTCCCAGCCATACAGGTACTCTAGTTCTTAGTCACCAACTCCTTCTTTCTCCTCTGACCACTGTATGAAAACTGAATCAGATTGCTGTATTCTTTGTGTCCTGTTTGATCCTGATCTGAGCTGCCACCCATATCATCTCTACCACCAAGTTTTCCAATGTCACCCAATGCCACCCCAGGCCTCAGCGGGCGCTGTTGAAACCCTCATGCAGGCCTTTGTTACCGCTAGACTCAACTAGTCTAATGACCTCCTGGATCAGCTGCTATCTTGCACTCTTTATAAATCTCAGCTCATCAAAAACTGTGCTATTCGTATTCTAGCTGACACAAGGCTTAACTTTACACCAAGACTATCAAATTTTTAATTTAAAAATTCTTGACCTGGTTTTCAAATCCCTCCCCAATTTCTGGGAAAATCCTACAACCCGCATGCCACCAATTCTGGCATCTTGTCCGTGCCTGATTTTCACTTGCCTTGGCCTCAAGTTCTAGAGAATTTCCTCCTGACACTGCTCTCCTCTCCTTTAAGACGCTTCATATCTCTATCCAGCTTGTAGTCATCTGTCTGTCTTAATGGCTCACGTATCTTGGTGCTAACTTTTTTTTTAAAAAACATAGAAATGGAAAATAGGAGGAGCTATACACACATCATTGCAAAGAAAAAAAATTGAAATGAGATAAATCAACTCCAACGGACTCCAGAGAGTTTAAATAACAAGCGAGAAAACACAACAGCGCATCATCGGAGGCTGCACTGATGATGTTACCCTGCTGGGTAACAAACATCTGCAAACTAATGAACCAGCTCGCCAAGCGAACCAACCACAACATCCACAACCCGAGCTACAAATCCACTCGAGATGTACTTTTAATTAACAGCAAGTTAAATTGATCAAAGGTGATTTTTCACTGCAAAGTACCCTTATGAAGCAGGGTATTTGAGTTGCATGTCAATCTTCAGGGATTATCTTAATGAATATTTTTAAGTTAAACCAACCACCATTACAAATCCTCAGTACTGTGGCAAGTTACAAGATAGTACACATGGGCTAATGTTTATTATCTCAATCTGTACTCCAGTCACTAACCTTGATTTAAATAATTTCTGTCTACCTTAAGTTCCTTCCCTGTAATATGGGGATCATTATACATAGCTACAGCTCAGCTCAGAAAATCTAATCAGAGGCTCTGCAATATGTTCTAGTGCAAGGAATGGCTCTTTATTCTATAGAAACTTAGAAAACAGGAGTAGGCCATTTAGACCCTCAAACCTGCCCCGCCATTCAATATAATAATGGCTGATCATCAAATATTCAGTATGCTGTTACTGCTTTCTCCCCATATCCTTTGATGCTTTTAGCCTTAGGAACTCTGTCTAACTCCTTGAAATCAATGAGAATTCCATGGGCTCACCACTCTTCCCTATTTACCTTCTGGTCCTGTTCAAATTTTAGGGGTTTTTACAAGATACCTCCAGTCTTCTAAACTCCAGTGAGTATAGATATTTTCTAAGCAGCATGGTGGCTCAGTGGTTAGCACTGCTGCCTCTCAGCACTAGGGACCCTGGTTTGATTCCAGCCTTAGGTGACTGTGAAGTTTGTATGTTTTACCAGTGTCTGCGTGGGTTTCCTCCGGGTGCTCTGGTTTCCTCCCACAATCCAAAGATGTGCAGGTTAGGTGGATTTGCCATGCAAAATTTTCCATAGGGTCCAGTCTAGGCGGGTTAGCCATGGGAAATGTTGGGTTACAGGGATAGGGTGGGAGGCTGGCTTCAAATCTAATGCTGACTTTGCCCTTGTGCACCTACTGCGCAGTTGTTATCTTGTATGCCTTGCTCTAAGTGTCCTTTGATTTCTACGTCCTTGTTTGCTACGATCTGCCTTTACTGCTTGCAAAACAAAACATTTCACTGTACTTATTACACTGTGACAACAATAAATCTTTGTTGGATCGATGTGGACCTGATGGGCTGATTGGCCTCTTTCCGCACTGCAGGGATTCTAATGATTTTAAGCAATCTATTCAGATGTTATTACACACCACAGGTGGGATTTGAACTCAGGTCTCCAGGTTCAGAGATAGGGACACTACCACTGTGGCAAAGAGCTCATCTGTACTTCTAGAAAGAATGATTCCCTATGTGGGTGATCAATAATATGCCACTCTGCTTCAGCCTTGTATTTGAAGAAACAGATAATCAAGAGAACTTGCTATCAACCTGTTCAAAAATCTGAGCTGTAGTCTCAATGCCTTGCAAATTCAGAAAGGAGGATTTCATCCGAGAGTTGCATTTTAAATCATGTACAGCTAAACCTAGGTTTTTTTTTAAAAAAATCAACATTTTAATCTTAACTAGATTGACTTTGTGATAACTAATAGATAACAGGTATGGCTATGCTTGTGTAATAAATTATACAAGCCTCGGTTGGTATATAGCGCAGTTTACTACAGACGTTTAGTTCAGTTTTTGAAAAAAAATCAGCAGTAAATTCTGACAGTACAGTTGTTAGGACTTTAATGAGTATGTCCTGGAGTGTGAAATATTCATTAACAACATGTATTTATCCAGCATCTTCAGCGCAGTTTAAAAAACCCAAGCAGCTTCACAGGATCATATGAAACAAAACTTGACGCGGAACTACATTAAGTGGATATTAGGAGAGATGGAAGAGAGGTTTACAGCGGGAATTCCAGAGCCTAGGGCCTAGACAGCCAAAGGCATGGATTAAAAATCAGGAATGCATACTCAAGAGACCAGAATTTGAATAGTGAACAAGTCTATACAACTATTTTAAATGTGCAATTTGGCGTCCATTTAACCTTTGCAAATGAAGTACCAACACCAATCCTATTAAATTTAAAGTTTTATCTGAATCTAGCCTCAGCTCAGAGGTGCCAGATCAGGTCTACAACACAGCACCAGAACAGGTCCTTCAGCCCATCAAACCTGTGCCAATTCCTAATCCTTATTTAGACTCACCACTTACTGCCCATGCACAGCATCCATCCCTCTGTGCACCTCCCGTTCATGTGTCTATCAAGATACGTCTTAATCATTGCTAATGTGCCTGCTTCCACCACCTCCACTGGCAGTACATTTCAGGCACCCCACTACCCTCTGTGTTAAATATCTTCCCCACACTTCTCCCCTAAACTTTCCCCCTCTCACCTTGAACCTGTGCCCTCTCGTAGTTGACCTTTCCATGCTGCAAAAAACCATCTGACTATCCACCTTATCTCTGCCTCTCAATTTTGTAGACCTCTCAGGGTGCCCCTTAGTCTCCGTCTTCCCAGTGAAAACAATGAGTTTATCTAACCTCTCATGACTAAAACCCTCCAGACCAGGCAGCATTCTGGTAAACCTTTTCTGTACTGTCTCCAAAGTATCCATGTCCTGCTGATAGTGTGGCAACCAGAACTGCACACAATATTCCCAATGTGGCCTAAAGTTTTGTACAGCTGTAACATAAGCTGTCAACTTTTATATTTGATACCCAGGTGAAGAAGACTAGCATGCTGTATGCCCCTTGACCACTTTATCCATCTGTGTTACCACTTTCAGGGATCTGTGGACCTGTATGCCCAGATCTCTCTGTTGCAATGAATTTCCCTGCAGTGGGGAATAGGGGCTGCATTCTGTGCAGATTATGAGCAGCTCAGTCCTTCATACATCTACTGTACAAAACCAAACTGCTTCAAGCTGCTGCTGGGTGATTTGGCTTGGATCACACAACTCTTTCAAATTTAGGTTCTATAAAGGGGGATGTTTTATGTTGTGCATCACAAAAATGGACCAAGCACCAGCCATTAACGAGGACAACATAATGGGGTGTCACACTGTACATCAAAAGGAATGACTTTAACTGTGCTTTCATTATCCAGCGTTATTACGAATACACTAAACAAGCCTGGAAGCAACATGCAACAAAATTTCAATTTCACAGACAAGGCAAGATGAGTACATTTTGTTCAGAAGACTATTGCTTCTGAAACTGCCCTTATAAAAAGAGATATCCAGAAGGAATTCCATGCTCAAATAAATCTTCAGATGTATAAAAGATGAAACCCACCAGGACAGAGGTTACCATTGAATATCAGGGTTCATTCATTGCCAAATGAATGGTACAACACACTCAGCATCTTACAGCACAGGAACCAATTTGGCAATTTGTGCCTGTAACATCGCTCTGAAAGCTGTTCAATTTGTGTTTCACTCCACTACATTTGCCCCATCACAGTGCAAATTTTGTTTAGGTATTTAACCAACTCCCCTTTGAAAGTTATAATTGAATGTTTCCTCCACCTATTAAGATTACATTCTACGTCATAATTCTACAACAAAAAGTAATTCCCCTCTGGCAGTTTTGCCCAATTATCTTACACAAGAACATCACGAATAAGAGTAGTGTGACCACAAGGCCCCTTCACCATTTTAATAAGATCATGGCTGATCTCCTAACAACTGCATTTTTCTGAACTATTCCCATGTCTCTTGATTTTATATTGTATGATTCTAAAAATACAGAACAGGGCCTTCTGTCCATTAAGTCTGTACTGCCATACCTATGCTAAATCTACACTCATCCCACTTTCCAGCACTTGGCCCATAACCTCAAATGTTCTGACATTTCAAGTGCTTATCCAAGTATTTTTTAAAAAGTTGAGGGGTTTCCCATTCTCAGCTATGCTCCCAGGCCATGCATTCCAGACATCCACTACCTCCAGGGTGAAAGAGATTTTCCCCAAATCCCCTCAACATCCTACCCTTAATCTCAACATTATGGCCCCTTTTTATTGGCCCTTCAACTAAGGGGAACAGCTGCGCTATATCCATCATGTTCATGTCAATCATGTCCCCTTTCAGCCTTCTCTGTTCTAAAGGAAGCAACTACAGTCCAACCAGCCTCTCTTCGTTGCTGAAATGCTCCATCCCAGGCAACATCCTGGTGAATCTACTCTCCATCCCCTCCAGTGCAATCTCATCCTTTCTACAGTGCAGCGACCAGGGCTGCATACAGTACTCCAGCTGCAGCCTAATGCAAGTCCTGTACAGCTTCAACATTACCTTCTTGCTCTATACCACATCCGATAATGGCAAATGTCTCATATGCCTTCTTAATTACCCTGTTAGCGTGCCCTGCTACCTTCAGGGATCTGTGGACAAGCACCTGAAGATCCCTCTGTTCCTCTACGTTTCCTCTTGTCCTACCATTCATCTAGTATTTTCTTATCTTGTTACGTCTTCCAAGTGCATCACCTCACAGTGAAAAGGGTTAAATTCTATCTGCCCATCTGACCAATCCATTTATATCCTCCTGTAATCCAAGACCTTCTTCCTCGCTGTCAACCACCCAGCCAACCTTCACGTCATCTGCAGGCTTACCTACTGTTCCCCACCCTATTTATATTTATCATTTATACACATTTATATATAACGTGGGAACAATACGAGACTGATCACTGCGATATGTCACAGGACACGTCCAGTCTCAAACAGCCTTCTATCACCACCACCTGTCTATCAAAGCCAATTTTGGATCTAACTTGCCAAGTAACCCTGGGATCCCATGAGGTTTTTTAAAACCTTCTTTATTAGTCTCCCACATGGGTCATTGTGAAAAGATTTGACTGAAATCCATAAAAACATAAGGTGTATTATCCTCATCTACACACTGATCAAAAAATTCAACCAGATTTATTCCGCATGACTGCCCTTTGACCAAGCCACGCTGCCGAGACCTGATCAAATTCTCTCTCTCTAAATGGAGATTAATTCTTTCCAGAACTTTCTCCAGTAGTCTCCCTGCCACTGATTGAGACTCGATGCTCTGCAATTCCCTAGCATCTCTCTACCACCTTTCCTGAAAAGTAGAATCACATTTTGCTGTTCTCCAGTCCTCTGACACTTCCTATGGCCAGAGATGAATTAAAAGTGTGGGTCAGGGCCCCGGTGATTTCTTCCCTTCACCCACGCCAAAGCAGTCTTGGAAACATTCATCAGGACCTGGGATTTATCCAATTAAGCCCACCAAAATCTCCAATACCTCTCATTCCCTGTATCAATCTGGTCAAGAACCTCTACATTCTTCTTCTGCAAATCGATGACAGATATGAAGTACTTATTTAACACTCCACCCACGTCCTCTGGTTTCACGCACGGATTTCTCCCTTGATCCCCAAAGGGCCCCTGCTCCTTCCTGAGTTATTCTCTTTCGCTTGATCGACTTAACAGAATATTTTGGGATTCTCTGTAATCTTGCCCAGCAGCAGTTTTCATACCAATAGATCCACAGATCACTGAAGGTGGCAGCACAGGTAGATAAGGTAGTAAAAAAGACTTACGGCATGCTTGCCTTCACTGGAAGGGGCATTGACCTTAAGGATAAACAATTTATGCTGCAGCTTTACAGAACTTTAGTTAGGCTACACTTGCAATATTGCGTACAGTTCTGGTCACCACATTACCAGAAAGATGTGGATTCTTTTTGACAGACTACAGAAGAGGTTTACTGAATCTTGCCTGGTATGGGAGATTTTAGCTAAGAAGAAACGTTAGATAGACTGGGACAACAAGGTGCAGGGCTGGATGAACACAGCAGGCCAAGCAGCATCATAGGAGCAGAGAGGCTCGGTTTGTTTTTACTGGAATGCCGGAGGTTGAGGGGTGACCTGATAGAAGTTTATAAGATTGTGAATGGCATGGATAGAATGGAAAGTATGAGGCTTTTTCCCAGGGTAGAGGCGTCAGTTACTAAGGGACACAAGTTCAAGGTGCAAAGCTGAGGGTGGGGAGGGGGGGTGGGGCGCTGTTTAAGAGATGTGCAAGGCATGTTTTTCACAAAAATGGTGGTGAGTGCCTGGAATGCGGTGCCAGAGGAGGTGGTGGAAGCAGACACAATAGCAGCATTCAGGATGCACCTGGACAAATACATGAATAGGAAGGAAATAGAGGGATATGGATCCTGTAAGTGAAGACAGTTTTAGTATAGAAGGGCAAAATGTGTCGATGCAGGCTTAGAGGGCTGAAGGGCCGAAGGGCCTGTACCTATGCTGTATTGTTCTTTGTTCTTTAACTCTCTACTCTTTTATTTGCTTTCTTAAGCACCACCATCAACCTCTTAATTTGTTCCCTTTGTACCTGTTATAGATCTCTTTTCTGTAGAACCGGATAAAAATATTCCTGAACATCCAGTGGCTTGTTGCTCCTACATTTCATCCTAAGGGGAACATGTTGGGCCTGTACTCTCACCAATTCCTTTCAAATGCATCTCATTGTTTTGCTTTGGATTTACCCTAAAGTAGCTGCCCTCAGTCTACCTTGGCCAGATCCTACTTTTGTGTTGTGTTTTTTTTTTTAAGAAGAATCGGCCTTCTCCACAATCCAAAGCCCCTTTTTATAGACCATCATTTTCCTTTTCTATACCAAAGTTAAAACTTATGTTGTGGTCTCTATCACTAAAAAGCTCCCGCACTGCCGCCCTCAAATATCTGTCTGGCTTTGTTCTCCAGAATGAGGTCCAGCACTGTACTGTTCCTTGTTGGACCACCTACATGTTGACAGGAAGAACTCTCCCGAATACATTTCAAGAAATCTGCTCCCTCCAAATCCTTTATACTATGACTAACCCAATTAATGTGGGAAAGTTGAAATCCCCTAATACAATTACCCTTTTATTGTTTCTTTTACACATCTCGGTGTATTATTGACTCCACAATTGCCCACTGACTGTTCGAGTGCCTATAATACATAATGCTACTTCCTACCAAAGTGAATATCTTGACATTATACTTATTTACTAACTTCTTGCCATTCACCAAGCTGTCTTAGTGTTAATGCAGTCTTAATGTTTACAAAACTTGGTAGGAAAGTGTCATCAGCAAACATGGGATATATCCCACTTGTTATGTCATCTAAATCATTGACACTGACTAAATAGCTGAAGCCCAATAATGATTCTTGTAGCACTATGTAGTATTTAACTATGTTCAACTATTTTTTAAAAACTACATCAAGGAAGTAGCATCTAGATAATTTATGAGGAGAAAAAATTAAACCATTTAATAATAAACTAATAGCAGTATCTCCATAAGATCATAAGAAACGAACCCCTCCAGCCTGCTCTGCCATTCAACAGGATCATGGCTGACGTCACATTCCTCACATCCACTTTCCTGCCCTTTCCCCGTAATAATCCTTGATCCCCTGACTGATCAAGAATCTCTAACCGCCCGAGGTAGGCACAAGGCACTCAACCCTTAGAAGGAATTCCATATCTCAGTCTTAAATTGGCATCCCTTTATTCGGAGACTATGATCTCTGGTCCTAAACGCTCCCACAAGGGGAACATCCTCTCAGCATTTATCCTGTCAAGCCTCTTAAGAATCCCATATGTTTCAATGAGATCACCTCTCATCCTTCTAAAACTCCAATAAGTAGAGTCCCAACCTGTTCAATCTTTGGTCATAAGACAATCCCTCCATACCAGGGATCATCCTGGTGAGCCTTCTCTGAACTGCTTCCAATGAAATCTCCTCCCACAAAAAATATCAAATTTTACATTATTTGTGACCCATTCACAGTTATGTGCCGACTCATCCTTCTGCCAGGAATTCTCTGTCGAGCCCTTTCATCATTTTGAATACCTCTGTGTTTTGAGAACAATCCCTGCCTTTTCCAGTCTCTCCACATAATTGAACTATCTCATCCCAGAGTTCATTCTCCACAGCTCAGAATTCCTCAAGAGGCGTGGTGCCTAGAATTGGATGTATTAATCCAGTCAGGTCCAAAGCAGTGTTGTACAAAACCCTTTTACAAACACTTTCAAAATCCTAACATCTAGATACATGGGGTTACCATCCCCTGCAAGTTCCCCTTCAAGCCATGCACCATCTGGACTTGGGAATGTTATGCTGTTCCTTCACTGTCACTGGGTCAAAATCCTGGAATTTCCTCCCTAAGGGCATTGTGGGCCTACCCACAGCACATGGACTCCAGCTATTCAAGAATGCAGTTCACCACCACCTTAAAGGGCAGCTAGGGAAGAGCAATAAATGCTGGCCTAGCCAACACCACCCACATCTTGTGAATGAATTTAAAAATTATGGATTTCTTACTACACTTGTTTACAAATTCAAGAACCCTGTATGTATTTTTTTTAAAACCACCAGCATGCATATTACTCATGTCCCTGCTAAGCTGTGCATGTCCATGGCCATACAGCAGCTTATAAGTCACGTAGGGCTTTGTATTGCATTAAATATCAACACTTTATGGCTGTGAGCCCGTCCAATTCACTCATTTGCCTCAGCTTTCTGTAGTTTGTTCCTATCTACAGAATTGTTCAAGTGCAGAAGGAAGCCATTTGGCCCATCACATCTGCATAAGCCCTCCAAATGAACGTTATGACTTGGTGCCATTCTCCTGAGCTTTCACCGTAACACTGTTTCCATGCAAATAACATGCAACGAGTCAATTCCCCTTCAAAAGCCTTGATTCAACCTGCTCATCACACTTCAAGGCAGTGCATTCTGAACTCTGACTAGACCATGAGAAATTGTTTTCTCTTGCATCACCACATTATATCGGCTTCCCTTGCAAATTACTTCAAATCTGTGATCTCAGATTCTCGATCATTTTACGAATGGGAAAAGTGTCTGTCTGTCTGTTCTGTCCAGACACAAGACTTAATCTTATCTGCTCTAAAGAAACAGTGCCAACTTCACCAATATCTCTTCACAATTGACATTAACTGCTCTCTCTACCCATCCTGTCACCATTAACAACATGCATATATGCACTTAGCTCTCACTTCTACATACATTGTGGTAGAAAACTTGGGGAGACAGCAGGGAGGAGATGGTCTAGTGATATTATTGCTGGACTGTTAAACCAGAGACCAAGGTAATGCGCTGGGGAACTGGGTTCGAATCCTGCCATGGCAGGTGGCAGAATTTGAATTCAATAAAAATCTGGAATTAAGAGTCTAATGAAGACCATGAATCCATTGTCAATAGTTGGCTAACATCATTTGGTTCTATTATGTCCTTTAGGGAAGGAAGCTACCATTCTTACCTGGTCTGACCTCCAGACTCTCAGTAACATGACTGACTCTTAACTGCCCTCGGGGCAATAAATACTGGTCTAATCAACGATACCCTCATCCCTAATAAATAAAATGAAGAGTACTAGTCTAAAAGATATAACCTCTAGATTCACCTACCTGTCCACTCCACCAACTTGTCAGTTCCCTGATAAAGTTATATATTGCCCTCCTCGCAGCTTATAATTCTCTAAGTAAAGGTTGTAGTGGTAGCATCACTACCCCTGAGTCAGGAGGACTGGGCTCATGTCCCACCTGCTTCAGAGGTGTGTAATAAGGTGTGTAACAATCTCTGGGGGTCAGTTACCTCAGTTGGCTGGACAGCTGGTTTGCAATGCAGAGAGATGCCAACAGTGAGTTCAATTCCTGCTTCAGCTGAGGTTATCATGAAGGTCCCATATGGTCCTCTGGGGCAGCAACCACTTTACTTAATTTCTTAATAGGTTGATTAAAAAATATATAATTCTTTATACATTGTGCATTATCTGCAAATTTTGGAATTGTCCCCATCACACCAAGGTGTGGATCACTAATGTATCAAGAAAAGCAAGGTCCCATTATCGACCCAGAGAATTCCATTACGAACCTTCCTCCAGCCCAAAAAAAATCCATTAACCACTGCTCTCCCTACACTGTCAATCAGCCCATTTGTAACCATATTTCTACTGTCCCCTTTTACATAAGAACATAAGAACTAGGAGCAGAAGTAGGCCATTTGGCCCTTCGAGCCTGCCCCGCCATTCAACAAGATCATGACTGATCTTTGAGACTCAGCTCCACTTACCCACCCACTCACCATAACCTTTAATTCCTTTACTGTTCAAAAATTTATCTAGCCTTGCCTTAAAAACAAACGTTCAGTGAGGTAGCTTCAACCACTTCACCGGGCAGGGAATTCCACAGATTTCATAAACTTTCCATAAACTTTTCTCACAAGTCTGTTGTGCCGCAGAGATAGCAGGAACTGCATTTGCTGGAGAATCTGAGATAACAAGGTGCAGAGCTGGATGAACACAGCAGGCCAAGCAGCATCAGAGGAGCAGGAAGGCTGACGTTTCAGGCCTCGACCCTTTTTTTTTCTGAAGAAGAGTCTAGGCCCGAAATGTCAGCCTTCCTG